>NC_092827.1:4477233-4833096 GCF_039878825.1 Excalfactoria chinensis
AAGTAATACTGCACAGCTCCTAGGTCTCTTTCGTTACACGGCTATTTGTTGGTGGTAACGTAATGCTGTAGACAAAATGAGAATCCCCCCCAAAACTGGACCTGCCACTGGGAGACGCACAGCACTTAAAAAACAAAGCAGCTTTTAAATTCACAACATTGCCTGGCAAATGACACTGGTGTAAATCTCAGAAAGCCAGGAGGATAAAAGGGCTAAAAAGTCAGGAAAAGGCAAAATCAGCTTTCTCAGACCTTGGCAGCACGGCCAGTGTGGGCAGATGGGGGAGGCTTGGGCTCTCTTGGCAGAACATTTTAATGCTCTTCTCTGTACAGCAGCCTCCATTTGCCTGGGCTGAGAGAGGCTGGTGATGAATGTAAATCCCCAGCTCTTCTGCACGAGGCTGTCAGTCAGACACGGGAAGCCCTGGCAGTAGCAGCGTGCTTGCATTGTGCCGCTGGGACCGCTGCTATACAGCAGAAGGGTTTTAGCATGCACCAGTGTACAAAGCAGCTGACTGAGGGAGGCAAAGGGGAAAAAAAAGAAAGCTTTTAAAGCCTGTATTTTATTTTTAAGCTCTCCACACAGGAAAGGAAGCTCATGCTGGTACTGTCCGTGCAAGCACAGTTGGTCAGTCCCCACAATTTCAACGCTGTCTCAAAGGGGCTACAAGGATCCTAGCATTGCAAACACTTGTCTGCAAACAGCTGGCCAGGAGATGAGAGTTGCTCTATGAATGCTTCTGAGAGAAACGCCAAAGCCCATGCTTACTGGAACACCTGCAGACCTAAGACACAGCTCCGCTTCAAGGTGAGCACAGGAAAACAAGGTCTGCCGTTTCTTCTTTGGGAATGCCACTGGGGTGAACGCTGTTAAATCCTGCAAGGTGCTGAGACTATACGGGAACAAGGAGACACAAATGGGACCAGAATATGGTAGAGGTGGTGTGTGCATGTGCAACTTCTGACTGCAGCTTCACGGGCAGTAAAGGCAGCCCCAAAGACCATCAGTTTAGACTGCATCTAAACCTTGTTCCAGTTTAGCAGCTCTGCCTATTTATGAGCTCCAAACTGTGATGAAGTGGCAAAGTGGATTCCTTAAAATGGCAACTGGTGTCCTTGGAAAGCTAAATCCAGGCCACCGCCCCACACATGATCCTCTGCAGCTGTTCTGCCATCTAATCCTTCCAGTGGCTCCTCTGCTCCTGCTCCTCCAGCATACAACAAACATTATCCTCCTGGACTAAAAACGAGGGCTGTGAATTAAAACAATCTGTGCGCTTGGAAACATGAAGCTGACAAATGAACTCTGCTGCTAGCTCAGAAAAAGCCACACAGGAGAGAGCGGAGGAGACTGCAGAGGGATGTGAAATGCAACATGCATGGCTTGGGATCAGTTAGAAGTATTGACTATCAGTATGAAATATGTGCTGGTGATAAAGAAAGCACTTTAGACACTCTTTCGAACTGTTCTTCATTACTAAGACTTTATTCCTCATCAACTAGACAGAGCCTGAGGTTGTAACACAGTGCTTTTAATTTTTTAAGTCCTAATAACGAAGTAAAAACCCAATCTGCTGCTTTACTAAGGGAGACGTCAGTGTTTTATTTAAAAGGAATAAGCTGCCCTGGTGAAAAAGATTGCTGATTTCAATCGTTCCCAAAAGGAAGTTTGGGACGAAGAGCAAGATATCAGTTGCTGGGCTCTCCCTCCCAAGCACCACATGGTCCCAACCGAGTCCCATGCTGAGAAACTCCTACTGGCATTTTAACATGATGTTGCTGCCTTCTAGACCTAATGACATACACACAAAAAATAGGCAAAGAAAAGCTCTTGGGAAATGAGAAGCTCAATAATTACCACAGCCTCTTCCCAAATGCCAATCTGACCGACTTGTCTGGTATGACATGCTTATACGCTACAGTTTCTTCTCCCACAGCACAGGGCTGCAAAACTAAACTGCTGTTCATGCACGCTGCCACATCTCTGTTCAAAGCCAGGGATATTTTCCCAGCTTTCCCCCCAGTGGGTGCTCTCTGTGCCAATAGAGTTACAGGAATACGTGGGGTTCTCCTGCTTTTTGCATTTCTAGCATCCTGTTTGTCCCTCCTTCAGTCCATCTCTCCGTATAATACGAAATATTGTCTCCTTGTCGGCATATCTGAGAAGAGAGTGGAAACTTTAAACTCACAGTCCTCCAGAGCATACCTAGAGGTTGATCACCATGCAGAGTATGGTGACATGGGTGCAAATGACTGCAACGAGCAACGCAGGAGGAAAACCTACAGGGATCCTACATCTGTTTAATTAGAGCTTCCAGACTCTGTGTGCACCTCTACCTGTCCTTAGTCTCCTACTGTCCCAGCTGATAAGCCTGCAGAGTTATCACTGCAACGCTGTCACCAGAAACATCCCCCTGTGCTGGAACTCTCTTTGAGGATGAACCTCGGTACCCACCTGTGTCATGCAGGTTCCCTCCTGATGAGCTGTGAAAGTCAGGGCGCCGTGTTGGTGGCTTCTTTGCTTCTCTCCTCTGTCCTGAACAGACAGTTCCTATTGCCAAATCTCCTTCTCACCAGCACTAAAAATGAAATCAAATACAAATCACCTATTTTTTTTACAGCAGTAAAAAGGGTAAACCATTATCTTTCTGCTAAAGCAGGAAGATACAGCACATACCACCACCCTCCTTTCTTGGCAACAAGGAAGAGCGTTTGCAGTGGAACGGAAAAGAAATGAACACAAAACAGCCCTCCAGCAACGACAACTTTCAACTTCCTAATTCTCATAAAGAATAGGATTACACTCTAAGTCTCCAATCACTTTTGGAACAGGAGCATTTAGAGGATTTTCCTCCTGAAATCGAACAAGGAAAGTAAATCTATTAGGTGTGTGCTTTAAGGTATGTGTGAGAGCAGATCTTTACAAGCAGCAGATGGAAAATTCACTCTGAAATGCTTTGCGTGCCGCAGCCTAAGGGATCATCACTGGGGATTTGTAGCATCTCGGGAGCTCACAGGTACAGAGAAATACTCCTAGGCAAAGATCAGCACTGCAACACATAACCAGTAAAAGATCTTGTAATCTCTACGTTTAGAGGATAAACTGCACCCTCTGCTTTACAAAGCTTTTATCCCACGCAAGAAAAGTTCCTGCCTCTGTGTGGAGCCAAACCTGCTTCCAGCCATGCTCCCTGTACGTAGCAAAGTGGTACTGGGCAAATACTCCCAGAAAGGCCCTTCTGCGTCCTCTCTCCAGGAAGGAATCCATAATAACTTGTTGTATTCCCCTCATATTCTCAAAAGGGAAGCCAGACCACAGGCAAAGGGCTCCTGGATGCTGGATTTTAGCTCAGACACTTCACCAGGCTCTTACAGGGTGTTTGGAGACGTGGCAGAGTCTGGAGGCAGAAAGAGACCCTGCAGTTGATCTAGATAAGGGAAAGAAATGCAACCTACACAGAAAACACAGGGAGTTAGATTGAGGTATTTGGAGTAGTTCAGAAGTCGCACTCAAGGACAAAAATCCCTGGAGAGCAGCTTTCTAACCCTGCGTAGAAAGAACTCTTTGATGCTGGTCGTGGAGCTCCAGGCTCAGGATCAGACTTCTCCAAAAGCAATTTCTGTTTCTGAAGGGCAAGGACACCTGGAAGAAGGATCAACAGCCAACTAACCCCAAGTAAGTCCACACGAAGTAGCTTGGCTTGTACTTCTGCTATTGCTTTTGAGAGCTTATGACAAATGAACGGGGGAAATGAACCCCAGAAGAGAACCAAGACATGTAAGTAAAACCAAGTATTGCTGTCTCAAGGTCAAGCTGCCTCATCATCATCACCTGTGACACCTTCTTCCAGTGTTTTCCTACTCCAGTACCTTCCTGTTTTTTGCATAATACATCCTGCAATCTACTTTACATACAGAGCTTTTAGTTCTTGAATTTATTATTTAGTGTTGTTTTCCGGTAATAAAGCAGCAGCATTGTTTTATTTATTCTTGCAGGCTGCACACGAGCACTTCTCAATACAAAGAAGTACGCAGCTTACATGTGAATCCTTTTATGTTCTGCAGCACTGAACGGCACAACAACCTGAACACAAAGCTCTTCAACCTCCCAGTCTCTGAGCAAGAAATCACAGGGCAGAGCTTAACAAGGAACCTGGTAAATACAGTCAGAGTGGCTGCTGTCATACTGCTCTCCGTGCTCCCATTTATAAAGTCCTAAAAGATTTTGGGGCACTTGGGAAGCAAAGTGAGGAAGCAGCTGGATGGAGCTACCTTGCTCCATCACGTGCACAATCTGCATGAGGAGTAGGTGCATGGCTGCTGTTTTGTTTGCTGCTGAAAGGGAAAAATTAGGTGTGAGAGGAGGAGAAGCCTATTTCCGCTTTTACCTTTAAAGCAATTAATGAACAGGAACCATCTGGAGGTAAAACCACAGCAAAGAGCCGGGCGCTTCAGAGAGAAGCACACAGAGGTGAGCTCCAGTCAGGAGGAATGGGCTGCTGTTCCCAGTGCTGACTGTGAGGCAGCTCCAGCACTCGGGATTCACTGTGGCTTTGAGCCCCAGATAGCTGTGGCTTTGAGCCCCAGATAGCTGTGGCTCATTATTTTCCCCAGGGCTAAAATACAAACCTCTCTCACGTCCCTGAACACCACCAGCACTGCCTCCTTGGCAGCAAACAAGCACACAGAGGAATCCAGGCTCCTGATCTCAGACAGATGCTTCCAGTTGTAATTAAGCACAATTTTCAAACTTCATCCTGGTTAAGTTATAAGAGAACAGTAATATTGCCTGAACAGCACAGAAACGCAGCGTTATCATCACCTCACTCAGCAGGCAGGGACACAGCCCAGCCCAAAGGGAATCCTATCAAACTGTCCCATTTTTTGCACGCAGGCTGGAGGCAGCATCAGCACGGAGGGGCTCTGAAGGAGGTCTTCCCACTTCTATCTGTGCCGCTGTATCCACCTCACAGCAGCTTTTCCCACCTCCCAGAGGCCTCTGATGCACAGGGTGGGCAGCCCAGCAGTGAGCTGACAGCCTACGGCACTTTTTGGAGGGTGTTTCATTGCCATGGAAGTGGAGGCCGCTCGGTTTCAGGCAGCCTGATCAATCATGCCAAATAACTAAATTACCCGACGCGCTGTAATCACCCGTATTTATACAGCAGGCGGATTCTTATCCGACACAGTTCATTACGAGGCAAACGAGAAATTCAGATGCACAAACACAACTATTGCCAGCACTCTATTAATTTGAACTCGATTCAAATAGGGTCCCTGTGGGTAACAAACCCGTCTCTCAATACCAGACACTCCAGTCACACGTTCCCAATTAAGGAAGGGACATTAAATGTCTTTCTGCTGCACTCACAGGTGGATAATGCAGCAGAAACAGCGGTCCAAGGAGTGAGATATCTTTGCTGCCTGCAGAAGTTGCAGGAGAAGGATGTCACTGGATACTTGTGCCATCACCTCCACTGGGCTTGTTTGAACTCTGCCAGCATCCCAGCCATGCTGCCTTAGGATCATAGAACGGCTTGGTTTGAAAGGGATCCCAAGGAAAGGATCACCAAGTTCTAACCCTCCTGCCACAGGCAGGGCCACCAACCTCCACACTGAATACCAGCCCAGGCTGCCCAGGGCCCCGTCCAACCCGGCCTTGAACACCTCCAGGGATGGACGGGGCATCCACAGCCTCTCAGGGCAGCTGTTCCAGCACCTCCCCACTCTCACAGTAAATAACTTCCCCCTAGATATCCAATCTAAACCTTTTCTCCTCAAGCTGTCTTTGTCACACCGGTGGCACTTCTACATGGGTAGACCCGGGACCACAAATATCAACATAGATTTGTTCAGATATGAGAATGGAAATGCAACATTCAGAGAAACCAAACCAAAGAAGTCACATAGCCAACAATACTTGCCATCAGAGAAGGACTAGCTGGGGAGCAGCCATTCTGTCCTCATACCGGGACAGAAGGACTATTAAGTGCAGCTATGGGACAAAAATAAATCTATATTCATGGAATATCTGGAGTTGGAAGGGACCAAAAATATTCTGCTCTTTCCTTCGCTCAACTTGAGAGCTCCACAGAGCACAGCCCATCCTTAAAGCCTTACAGAACCACAACGTGCACCCCCAGTTGTGCCTCTGGTGCAAGGTACCCAAGTGCTGGCTGAAAGCAGCGCACCCCACAGCTTCCTGCTGTAAAGACAGAGCCATGCCAGATGAAACCCCCGACTGAAATAAAGGGATGCCACCATCAGGACCCACAAGTCCTTCTCCACAGGGCTGCTCTCAAGGACATCTTCCCCCAGTCTGTATAAATACCTGGGGTTGCCCTGACCCAAGCATCCTGTACTTGGCCTTATTGAACCTCATTAGGTTTTCATGGGTCCACTTCTCCAGCCTGTCCAGGTCCCCCTGGATGGCTTCCCTTCCTTCCAATGTATCAACTGCACCACTCAGCTTGCTGCATCCTTGCAGAGCAGATGTTAGCAGCCCAGCCAGTGTAAGCTTGGGCAGTGCGTATCCAGAGTAGGATGTGCAGATGTGGAAGTTAAAAATAAGCAAAGAACAAACATGGTGCCTGAAGCTTGTGGAGTGCATAACGAGGTTATTAACAGCAGAAAAGTGTACGATGGAAGAAAAGCACTAGCAGAATGCACGATAATTACATTTTTACAGAACAGAGCCGTTGCCTGCCTTTGAAATGCTGCCTAATTTGATGCCTGCTGAATGCTGGTCTGTCGGTGATGCCCATTGCTTTGCTTGCAAGAAGCACAAGCAGCAAGCCTAGTCTCAAATCAAGCTGTGTGTTTGGAGAGCGCTACCACTCAGACCCCAAAAGGGGAAGGATGGAAGACATCCCACTTTGCTGAGCATTCGGGGAAAAGCAATGTCTGCTGCCAAAATGGACAGGAAAGGTAAAAAAAGGCACACTGAGGGACATGTGCAGTAAGAAAGGGCTGCTGCAGCCCAGTTGTGCAGCTGTTCTGCCTAATGAAGGCCTAAGAAAGATCAGAGGAAGAACGATGGAAGCAACTTGGCCATCACTGGAGGTGAAGGAAGGAATTAACTTTACTCCTGCACAGCGAGGCTCAATCACTGAACAAGATGAGATGGGCTTTGGCAAGCCACAGGTCATAAACGCTGAGCTAAAGGTTAGATGGAGTCTGCCCAGAAATAAATTGCTAAATCAAATCTAACCAACTCGTCACCTTTTTAACAGTGTGACTCTGTATCAGGGCACCCTGCAGCCTGTGCTGAGGTTCCCAGTGGGGTTCCCTTCTCCCTGCAGCCTCCCCATTGCTCTTTAAGCTTTTCTTCATATCTGAAACCGAAAAGTCTTTTGTTTTGGTGAGAAAAAGAAAAAACAACCCCTTAATGGCAAAACTCCCCAGCTTTAGCTAATTCCTGCCATACATAACTCTGACGTGTTATTTGGACTCCTGTGGCTCCCAGCTTAGGCCTGGAGCTCAAGAAGCACCATCAGCCCACCACAACCCAGGAGCACAAATGTGATCCCCCACTCACACTGAGATGTTCTCCATCCCCACTTACTACACTGAGCATTCCCTACTGAACTCCTGTGCCTCTGAGCTGGGCCCCTTCTCTGGAACACTTTGGGAAGTGAAGGTGATTCTGCACACTCTCAAGGCTGGGAACTCGGGGATATGAGGAGCAGTGAGACAGGACTGCTGAAAGGCTGCAAACCTAATGAGCAGACGCAGCACTTCTTTTGACCTCAAAAATGACTTTTTAGGATAAAAGCGAGGAGAGGTCTTAAAATAAAAGCAGTAGGATGAAAAGCTTCCACCAATGGCACTGCAGCATGGAGGCTGTTCCTTAGCATCCCAGAGCAGATGTGCTGCACTCAAAATGTCTTTGTCTATTAAAACTGTGTCAGCTTCAGAGACTCCAAAACTCCCTGTGGCATAAACAGAATTTCTAATGAACAGCTGCAGGATACAGGAGTAGCCGCACGAAATGCAGCTGCCGACATCACTTTCTTTGCCTGCCTCTGACCACCTTTGCTCTGCTGCTGGCTGGATCCCACCTCCCCCATTTCGGCACTTCTGATGTACTCTCTCCCAAACCTCTGCCTCCCCACTGCACCTCCTACACCCCGCACAGCTCAGCACTCTCAGCCCATATGTTTGGCTCACCCACATGAACCTGTCCTCCATGCCCCTACCTCCAGCCTCCTGCTTCCCAGCAGCGTAGCAAACAGCCAGCAGCCTGCAGGCAGGTGCATGGCACCTCATTCCTCTACTGCCATTCATCCAGAGCCTGTGAGCACCACTCACCCCTTCAGAATGATTAAGGCTGAAAAACACCAATAGGATCCCCGAGTCCAACCATCAACCCACCACCATCATGTCCACTAAACATGTTCTTAAACAGAATCAGATAATCATTCAGGTTGGAAAAGAGCTCTAAGAACCTCAAGTCCAACCCCAGCCCACCCCACCATGCCCACGTCACTTGATGTCACATCCCCACGGCTCTGGAACACCTCCAGGGACAGTGACCCCAGCAGCTCCCTGGGCAGCTGTGCCACTGCATCACTGCTCTTCTGGAGAATCATCTGAATGTTTAACCTGAGAGAGAGCACCTCGCACCAGGGACTGCCCACGCTTGCTCTAACAGAGCTGTGATTCCCATGCCAGCCCTCAAGCTTTGCTGCTGCTTTGACTGTTCAGTCTATGAGAAAGAAAAAAGAAAAAAGAAAGTGCAAAAGAGAGAAGTAAAGGGGAAAACATTATCACGCCAAACCCTGTAATCCTGCAGAACATGAGCAATCCTCGGGGAAGGATTTAAGCTGGGTAAGTTGAAACCCACTAATGGAGCTTTTAGCTTCAGCGCTGCCTTGCAGGCCAACGCACCAAAGCACGACTCTGTGTGTGAGGTTTTGTTTTTTGCTATTACATCCTCTGCCTTTGAAACCCCAAACCTGCCAAGCATACAGCCTGGTCCAAAGGAACTTCCCAACTGCACTCCTGAACCTAACTGTGCCCTGGTAGCTTGCTAGTGAAACAGCTGCAATGATGATTGATGTGCTCTGGCACTTTCTAACACATCCTGCAGTGCACAGCACTGCGCCGGGAGAGAAAAGATCATCTGTGGTCTGAGGGCAGCCCCTAACAAGTTCTTGTGGGAACACCAGCACAAATGGACCCTCAATTCTTACTGGCTGATGCCTTCAGGCTTTCATGGGGCTCTCCAAAACCCTGCAGTGAACTTCATTTTTCTGTTTCCAGGGCATTTATAAGGAGTTAATGCTTTGGTGAGCTGTATTCTCCTAATCCAAGTGAAAACAGTTGATGGGTTCAAAAGTTCCTGGAAGACATAGAAGTAGATGGCAAAGTCCCATTTTATTACAACGCTGTAACAAGATTAAAGAATGCAGTGCTAAGCAATAGTGCCTTTTCAAAGAAATCCTTATTAACTGTTATCGAACAAGCAGCCCAGCTGAACACCTCGTGGCTTTGAGACAATTTGTTCAATCTAATCATACAGTGTCCAAATGCTTTAGCTGTTCATCCACTGCAGAGTGGGGATACTGGGGCAGCTGCTTCAAACTGCCACAGTTTGGCAAAGTTAATGGCTCTACAGCTTCTCAGAGCTGGCAGCAGGATGTGCAGCGCAGGTCTGAGAGCTGGCAGGGTTTAAAGGGTTAACAGCAGTAATGCACTTCTGTGGGCCAGGGAAAAAAATTCCCAGAGAAACCATGTGCTGTGGATCTGGTGGATACACTTGGTATTTATGGGACTGCCACACGGATCTGAACCAGCACAGTACCACCTGCCAGCTCCCAACATCACTGAACCACAGAATGGCCTGGGTTGAAAAGGACCACAGTGACCATCTGGTGCTATGTGCAGGGTCACCAACCAGCAGCCCAGGCTGCCCAGAGCCACATCCAGCCTGGCCTTGAATGCCTGCAGGGATGGGGCATCCACAGCCTCCTTGGGCAACCTGTTCCAGTGCGTCACCACCCTCTGGGTGAAAAACTTCCTCCTCAGATCCAACCTAAACCTCCCATCTTGGCTGGGATGGGCAGTGGGATACTCTGCCAGCCAAGCGCTCAAAGCAATGGCTTCCAACACTGCCTGCCAAACATCATCCCAAAGACCAAACCACTTCCAGCTCAGGCCATCCTCAGGAACTACTTGCTGAATAGATGCCGAGAGGTCTGGATGCACAAGGATGCCACCAGTCTCTCTTCTGGTCACTTTCATCAGTGACTGTGGACAGGAGAGCAGAGTGAGCAGCCTTCATCTTCCCTGCATGGCTTGAGCCACAAACAGCAACAGCTCTCAACAATATAGCAATGCACAGCATAGCTATCTCCCTTTTATGCTTAATCGCACCGGCTGATGCATAAACTACATATTGTCATCCATCCACTGGACAAAAGCTGAATGTGCCCAGAGTAAGCACCTGGTGCCCAGCCATGAAAAGGAGCTGTTATCAGGGCTTGGGAAATCTGCCTGTTAGACAGGAAGGGCTCAGCAGCAGAGCCACTAACCCTGCTGTGTCCATGCTCCACAGACAGACACGAGGCATCAGCTTGGAACAAGGTTATTCAGATAGCCACAAAATCCACAACTCCACGTGACCACTGCACAGACTTCAGTGACACAATCAAGGAGCACAAAGATGGCTGTATTAGACCTGACCAATAATCCCTTCACTTCAGCCCCTCCTCTAAGTGCCCGTTTCCAGCTGCTTTGGTGCCAAATACTCATGCATCATAATCACAAAACAGCCGATTCAGAACAATTTTTCCCTACTCACCAGGAAATAAAGAGTTGTATGAGACCTTGCAGAAGAGAGCTTCTCATCAAAACGCTTTTCTGGAGCCATCAATCACGCATGCTCTTACCAATACAAAGTCTAAACTGTTTTAAAACTAAGAAAGGCTTTTTACCACAAGCACTTGGCTTCTTGCTTCTTGCAGCAAGGCACGCCACAGCTCAGCTCTACGAGTTAATTTCCCTCATCAGTTCCAAATACAAAACCTCCACCAACACCGATGCAGTGTTGCACAGCTCTGTATTGATGGGTACAACAGATGTCGGACCCCAGTCAGCACATGGTAAGAAAGCTGCAGGAATGCAAACAGCACCTTCCAATCCCCTCTCACTGTGTGACGTCCCACCACGTGCTCCTTTCCAGAGTAGGCTGTAAAATCTCTTCAATCCTTGTGACCACCGGCATTGGCAGAGAAGTGCCATCACAAGGACCCTACTGCCAAGAAACAATCTCAGCATCAATTCACACTCCCACTCCTGTCTCGCCCCTCCTGATGGCTGTTCTTGTTCTCCATCACACTCCTTTTGTGTGGTAGCCCCCCCCTCTCCTTTATCCAACGTCCTCCATGCTCTGTTTCCATTCCACTCGTTTCCCAAATTTGTGATGGTTTTGGTTTTTTAATTGCTCTCAATATGTCACTCTGTATTACTCAACAGCAGATTTATTTAAACGTGTCAATGCTGTTGCTTAGCAGACCCGAATGTGCTTTGCAATTTAAGCCTGCTTCAGAATCACGTTTCTCTTCCCAGTGCTGGATCATCAGGAACTTTGGGGACATTAAAAATCAGTCCCACTCTACAGGCACTCTGTGGCCATGGCTTGGAAAGTGCCATTAGGGATCCATAAAGGTAAGGAAAGAAGAAAAACATCACCAAAAAAAACCACTCCAGGAGAGCAGGAATTCTGCCAAAAAGCCCACTCCGTTTTTCACCTCTGTCAGGAAGCAGCATCAGATGCTATTTGCTTCCATTTTCTACCTCGTACTCGTGAGCTTCAACAGGAGCCTATCAAGTAAATGATCACTGAGAGCTTTGAAAAGAGTCCTAACACAGAGCTGATACCAGCCTTCCCCAAGCAGCAAGCTAATTTTATGTAATGGCCTTCACATGCTGCATGAAAGGCCTGGAAAATTCAGGTGAGAGCATGTTCTGACCTCTGAAATTAGGCTGAGAGAAGGCAGGTAATGTGCTACTAAATCACATCTACCATGTTTTCTGCTTGGGCTCTTCCAGCTCTCCGAGTAACATAGGCACAGATCTGGCCACTGCACCCCAGGCTCCCACCTGTACCTGCACGACATAGGCAAGCTCTGGGCACCAAGTCAGCATGAGACAGGAGCTGTATGTTCCACGTCCTTGGAAACTGAACCTACAACGTGAGACAGCCCAACCAAAGACAACATTTGCATTAGGACCCGCCAAGACTGTTGCTGATGGGCTTCTAAAAATAACCCAGCTCTCTTTCAGCATTGCCTGATGTCCATTTACCTAAAAATAGCCCTCCCTACTTGGATCAATGAAGAGAGCTGTCAGAAGTGAAAGACCCCTCATCACTCCACACAACCCACATTGGCCCCAGGAGAGCCAGCTGGATGAGCCTAATGATTCTTCTCCAGCAACAGCTGTGATTGGGTTTCTTTCCATTTCGTGTGATTAAAAGGAGAAACAGATAAAAGGGAGAACAAAAAGTCCAAGAATTCAAAAGGCACTAAAAATAAAATAGTTTTGTATTCACTTGGCACCCCACCTTGACAGCATTCTCTACATTATGGCTAAGCAATCCTCAATAACCCAAAAGGAAGACAAGTAATTTATAGGCAAGGAAACAGAGGCACGGAAAGGTTAAAATACCCAGAATCATCAATAAAACCAAGCAGTAATGTGTCTAAAGGGCAGGCACTCCTGATGCACCTCCTCGTATCCGTGCCCTAGGACCCTTCTCTGTTGATTCTATATGGAGCCCAGGTAATTGCTACAACTGCCTGGCACCAGGAAATCGATGCAGGAGAGCTCAGCACTGCTCACCGGGAGTTATGGTCCATTTAGCTGATACAAGTTAGATGGTTTGCAGAGCCTGTTTGCACCTCACAAGGAAAGCATGAGTTTGTCAAAATGTGAACATAGTTTCTTAGCAGTGGGATGCCTGAAATTAATCTCTTCATTCAAACACACCAACAACTTAAGTGTCTCTGAGCAATTGTAATGGCTGTATTAGCTAAGGCAATGAAAGCCTTGGAGCAGCCAAATCAAGATGAAGCCAAAGTTATCTGCAGTAAGCTTCCAAGCATTAACTGTGACAACAGAAGTTTGCTCTGGAGAATATCAGTGGGAATGAAAAGGCTGGCAATGCAGCTGGAATGGCTGCACTCACCTTGCCCAGCCCCTACGTGGAAGCAAAAGCCTGTGGGCAAGGATGGATGCAATCAATCTTCCTGGAAGCCCTTCCCGTGGCCTGAAAGGGAAACTGGGAACAGCACAGATGTACATGGGCAAAGTGTATCTCACCAACACACTGGCCCCATACAACAAAACAATCTGCTTGATAGGTGAGTGGAGACAGTATCAACCACCTTGATCTTCAGCAAGGTTTTTGCCATAGCCTCCCAAGAAATGGGTAGACAGGACAAAAGCAAATGACTGGAACAGGAGCCTGAGAGGTGGCCAACCCTTCAGCTCCAGCAAGGGTCAAACCTCAACTAGACAAAGCCCCAAGCAACCTCACCTACTTTCATGGTCAGCTTCACTTTGATACTGGATTAGAGCCCTCCAGAGATCCCTCCCACTGTGCTTTGTTCTATGATAAATGTCAAAGGGAAGTCGGAAGTCATTCCTGGAGGTATCTGAAATGGATAAAGCTCTAACACAGTTAAAAAAAAACAAAACCAAACTCTTCAGAAACTCTTCATTATAATTTGGTGACCTGGAGATGGGAGGAAGTCTCCTCCATCGGCCTCAAGGTTAACAGAGGAATGCACACGGTCAATTAAGACACAAACACCACTTGCATATTAAAACTCAAGTTGCTTCAGTGGTGTCGTAAGACTTAATACCTGTAGGAGGTGATATGACAGCAACACTGAGCTTAACTGGGCTGGATCAGCATTGAAGGACATTGTGTGCATGACTGTGCAGCTCATTTTGAGGTAAGAGTGCCCCACAGGTTGCCAGACCTTGATGACACTGCTTGGCACCATGTCTTACAGCAACACAAGCTGCTTGCACCCTCTGGAAGCTCTGGCTACAAGCACCTGCTCCTCTCTGCAGTCTCTGGCCACAAGCCTCCTGCTTCCCAGCTCCAAGCTCCCTCTTGTCTAGAGTGACTTTGCAGATCCCGGGTGATCGGTCACAGTCACCACTTCTGGATGACTCAGCCCTGCAACTCGAATGCTCCTACCTCTCTCCAAGGTAAATCTGAAGACACACGCTAACCTTAGGGGGAAAAATAACAGGCTCTGATAAAGGAAGGTCATCTTAATTTCAACCAGCGGAGGGCAGTCACACATGTACACAACAGCCAGCATCCCACTGCCTGATACAGATACAAAAAATGCACTTTTTTTTTCCATTCCCATTCATCAAAGCAGTTTCAGTGTTTCTCATTCTGTGTTATTTAAGTCTGTGCCCTTCCTCAGGACACTTGAGCAGCATCCTACGGACATGCAGAGCATATTCACTTGAAATTAGGCTGCAGAACCTACATTCCTCCAGGCCCCATGCTCAGTAGTTCTGCTCTTCTACCACACAGGATGACCAGCCGTGCCTTACAAGCAAACCACACATCAGAAAACCAATGCCTTCCACCTTATACTTCAGAATATAACGAAGTACAAGCAGATCAGCACCTAGCATGCCCTCAAACAAACAAACAAATCTTACCCAGCTAGGCAACACATGCAGGACATGAAGGAAAAAGGCAAGTGAAGACCATGTAGGCCCTGTGCCAAACAAGCTAACTTGCAGAAGGCAGCAGCAGCCCCCCCAGACAGCAGTTTCTTCCATGCTATCCGGAGATGAAAGGCTAAAGCAAGCTATTATCTTCAGAGCCTTGACAAAACAGCAAACCAAATCAAATTATGCTTTAGCGAGAGGTAATCCAATAGTTTCAGCTGAGCAATTGTTTGAACAGTCACGGTGTTCTGGTACAAAGGTTGAAAATCAATAATTCTTAAGTCCAGCTCAAGGAGATCTTAAGAAAATGGAAAACAAAGCATTCATTTTCCTTCATCACCCCAGCAAGCTCAGATCCCCTTCTGCAGCCCAACCATGAGAGCACATCTGTGCTCAGCTGAAGCCCATCAAGCTGTGTCAGATGAACCATCGCCCTACACTTGTAGGGACAAGTTGGTCCCTGTGTGCTGCAGACCTAAGGAGAACACATCAGTCGCAGTGAGTAACTTGGGCTCTGGAAGCAAGGAGCATGCTTGTAAGCAGGCTACAAACAGTCAAGGACTGGGGGTATTTTCTGCCTCTAATGCATGCCTGCCTGCCCTGCTGCATAAACCCTCTGAGCCTTGTATCAGTCTGCCTTCATGGAAGCTCTTATGGGTCAAAAAAGCAGATAGAGGCAAAGGGTTTGTCCAAGAGAGCCCAACCACTCTAACCTCTACACCTTGGGGCAGGATATCCTGCAAGTAACGTCCTTGCTCAGTATTTAGCTGGAAAACCCAGAGAAAGGCAGACGTTCCTGGGAGGGACTCCCCGTCTCTCCAGTTTTTAGGGATATTCAACTCTTCATCACAATTTTATTCAATTGGAAAAGTCTCCTTAAGATCTCTGCTAATCTGGAATGATGAGCACCATCATTTCCTGGCAAAACATTGTTGATAAACAAGGACTAAAGAAACAGCAACAAAAGAAGAAGGAGCCAGAAGAAGGGGAACCTCCAAAGGATCCCCTGCACCCAAACCTGTTCTGGGCACGGGGTTCTTGTCAGGTGCAGTTTGCCTGTGTGTTCTGCACTGTGCCACAACACGCCACCAAACACCAGCAAAACCCTGAAGCCTTTCAGCCAGGAGAGGTCAGTTATCACTGCCACAGCTCAGCACTCTACAACCAGGCCCCAAAAAAGGGTGAGAGGGGCAATGTGGGTTTGGATGTGCCACCTGGTACTGCACCCACACCAGCGCATCTCTTCATGATAAGTATGTACCCATGAAAGACGTGGGAAGATGTACAAAGGAGATGCTGAAGTGTCAAGGAACTTCACTTCCCACCTCTTGAGAGTATAATATGAACCAACAGAGCAGAAAGAAAACGCAAAACATCGTTTATCAAAGCAGCAACAGAATTTTCTGTCAAAGGCAAGATTTCACAACAAAGATGCTTTTGGCATGGGTGGATTCCTGACAAAACAATGAAGCAACGTGAATGATACATGATTGTTTCTTTGCACAGACTGCCGAAGAGCTTTCAGAAGCTTTATAAAATTGAAGCTACTTACGTCTAACAGCTACAGTGTAAAGGTGGGGAGGGAGTTTTCCCTATGCAGCTTTGGGGACAGCACTCAGCAAGAGGCATGCAGCTCCTTGAGCACTCCCTGCCCTCCCACCGAGCTCAGGGTCAGCAACCTGCAGAGCTGGGTCCCTGCTTTTGCTCCCCTGCCACCCTCACTCCCCCACGCTTCCCCCACCCTCCCTTTGATGGAAAGAGTGATGATAATGCCAATGAGGTGATTTGAAGCCTTGCCCGTGGCTGCTCTAAATGCAGCCACATGAAGCAGTAGGATTCTGCTGGTGACATTTGGACCACAAATGAAGTCCCTGAGAGTAATAAACAATCAGGTAAAGAAATCTGGAAAGAAATTACCCAGCACACCTCGTCTTCTTGGCCCCCATGAGATCCATATAAAATGTGTTAATGCATCTGATTATGATCTAAATTACATAGAGAGGCTCCTGCCAAGCACTCGGTGAAGTTTCTTTATTGTTAAGTTGGAAGCTGTTTAAGAACGGTCCAGTCATCATGTTTCAAATTAGATTTGGGGGAAAAAAAACACAACATTTTCCTACTTCTGCTGGCTCGTAACGCGGCTTTGTGGGAGAAAGTCGATGCGTGGTTTTTCTCTGCTGAAGTGAGAGCAGGAGAAGTGGTGACAGCACTAAAGGAGAGAGTCGGCCAGCCTATTGCCTGTCCTTGTACCGCGACCCGAGCTGAGCAGATTTACTGTACACTGACATGCCAGAAAGTGACTGCAAATGCAGCTGGCTTTTGAGATGCGTTTTGTCCTGAAAAGGGAGAAGAAGCACCACAGTGCTTTCACACACACTCCTACCTTCCACACATTGCAGAACCTGGAAATAGTTTCTGAAAATGTTAACTTTGATAAAAATGGCTTGAAAAGCATCACGCAAGACTCTCTCTATGCATGCAAAGACCGGCTTAGCTGTTGCTCAGGCCCAAACCAGCAAATCGCTGTGTTCCTTGGAGGCAGGCAAGAAGCTGTTTTTCACCCCTCACTTGCACTTAAACCCCAGACCAACCCAATATCTCCTGCTGACATCCGAATGAGCCTTCGCTGCACTGCTCAGCTCCCCCTCCACCGCTGGCTGCACATGTTAGAGGCAGAGCCGAGGTCACCTTGCTCAGGAAGTTGTTTTTTTAAAAGCAAGGTCCACATATATTGAAGATCTTCCATCTGTTCTCCCTGCCCTTCGAAACACACAGCTGTAGCAACAGCCACATAAATACAGACTGGAAGGGCCTGACAGGAAACAGCTAGCACATAATAGCTCTGACTCTGCACTACCCGTACCTATATATGCACACCACAAACAGTTGTATGCACCTCCTCTCAAGGTGCAGAGCTCATTGTCAACATCACTCTTCATATTCATAGCCAGTGCCCAGCATAAGAGGTATCCAAAAGTACCTACACCTCCCAAGTCCCTCTGCTGTGTGAAGACATCAGCCAATACAAATAACTGCTGTCTGTAACTGATATTGCTCCATGGGATGGCATTAGAAGCCAAGCATCAGAAAGCACATTTAAGAGAGGCCTGTACTGCTAGGGCTCACATTTGGGTAGCTCAGCTTTCACCTCCGGAGACCTACAGCAGAGCAGTAAGATAAACAATGCAGAGACTAGGAGAGATGTTAGACCTGATGTCCACCTGAGACATCCTCGGCCTTTTTCTGTTTTTACCTACAAGTATTAAGAAGGCAATAAGGTTATGACTATGAGCAGCACTCCTGCTCGTAAAGATGAAATATGGTAGTCGGTGTGTGCAGAATTCAGCCCAAGCCTTGTATCAGCACTTCTGCAGGAAATCAGAGCTAGAACTTCCATTTCCAGCCACCACTGTAACGCAGGGGTTTCAACACCAGAGATGATTTAATGAAGGATCAGAGGCTGGATCTCAGCCAGCGGACAGCACTGCGTTAAAAGGAAGCCTTTATCTCAACAAAACACTTACTGAACAACACGGTAGGTGCTTGGAAATAAAGCCTACGCTAACAACCAGATTGTAACCTGAAATTCTGCACAGCGGCATTCTCTTCTGCTGCACGTACAACTGATTCCCTTACACAGCATGCTTATTTTCTCTCCTTCTAAAGGCAAAAGAAACAAAAAAAAAACCAGAAAGAATTTTCTCTTTCAGCTTAACTTTGAGGCAAGACGGAGGACCACAGCCTTCCTCAAAGAAGTGAGATCTTTTGAACTCCAAGTCAGCAGGCTCTCACAGGAGCTGAGCTCGGGGGCTGCTCTGGAATAAATCAAAAAGGATTTACTCTTTCACTCAAACAAGGCAGCAAAAAAAATCCCCCAGATGTACAGATTTTCATCTGGGGATAGGAAGATAGTTAGTAGGTTCAAGGGAAAAAAAAGGGGGGGGGGTAAAAATGAAAAAACAAGAAAAGAGAACTTATAGGAGTGCCATTATGGCTTGATTGCCATGATCCTGTAAGCTAAACGCTACCTGCGTGGCTGGATTTCCTGGAGGAAGTCACCAGCACAGTAGCTAAGTCAGCTGGAAGCAGTTCAACCCAAGTGCATGAGGAGCAGATGCTCTGAACTCAACACAAGGACGCAGCACTCCAGGACAACTCTGTGGACAGCAAGTCAAAACAGGGGCTTGAACTGGTCATGCATCACTACAGATGCAGCTGTGATCTCTCAGAGTTTAGCAGAATTTGAGGGCAGATGGGACCCCGAGAGCACCCAGTCTGCTTCTTGCTAGGTCACAGACCGTTACATTTCATCTGAGCTTTCCTAGGAGCAGGACATGGATCTGGCAGTCTTAAATAACTGCGTTCCCAGTAACAACTCATGTGCTATTTGCACCACAAAACCCCTGCTGCCTCAACAGATTTGCTTGGGATACAACAGCCCTTTAGTGCCCTTGCACCTCTGGCTCCTGGTTCAAGCCCAGATTCACCAGCAGTTTCATCAGTACTTCAGAGCTCAGTGATGAGCACAAATTCCCATCCTTTGCCTTCATTACAGGAGCGACAGGAAAGTTGGGGAAGAAGAAATGTGCTGCTGGCAGCAGCCTCCAGCCTCTGCAGTGAGCTTGCCCATGCTCCCCTGTCAATCACACGCCCCCACAGTAGCTGTGCACCAGCAGCCCATGGACTCTTCCTTACACAGCAAGCCTACCTTGGCTATGAAGTTTCTTGAGGTATGACAGAAATGTTCAGATCACGCACGTCGTTTCAGAGCCCAACCTCCCCTGCAGAGCTGTGTGCCAGGACTGGGATCCTCAGCACGCAAGTGAGTTCAGCCCGTTCATGACAATCAGTGCTTCTTTTAAAAACCAGAATTTAAACTGCTGAAATCAGAATCTTGTGAAACATCACTTCTTCGCCTGCAGCTCTGCCAAGTGAAGTTGGCTTTCAGCAAATTGCAAGTGATTAAATGAAAGAGTGGGTGGCCAAGCATATAAAGGCCTTGACTCAGATTCTGTGAGTGACACCGCACTGGTGCTGTCCAGCTTTCCCCATCTGTTACCATTACTGTAACGTGTGCGGTGAGAAGGGAAAACGGGGCTGGAAAAATCACAGAGATGTTCTGGTAGATGGTTAAAATACAACCAGGAAGCACCAATTTCATGGCAGGTGTGGAGCAAACAGGTACTGCAGAGCTTGGCTGTGCCTTACCTTCTGCACCGCTTCTTGGCTCAGAGCTGTCCTGCATCACACATCAATCCTTCACTACTTCTTTCTCTTTGTGTTGGTCTCAGGGGTGCTTCTCCTCTTTAATACAAAAAACAAACAGAACCATATGTACTTAAGACACACATTACCCACTGCCTAGAGGCATTGTGCAAGAGATGCTGCCTATTAGCATGTTGGCTAAAAACATGCATTCCAGAAGAGATTCGTGAAGCACCAATGCTCCTATGGAGCTGAACTGGGCTGGAGGCAACAGGAATACAGCAAAGGACACCTTGAGTGCCCCAATGCCCCAAGTCAGGAGGAACAGCCACAGATGCGCAGTGAGAAACAACCAGCACGTTCCACAAATACCAGGTTCTTAACAAGAAAGAAGGGATATTTCAAGTATTTCATAGCTATGGCAGGAGATGAAGGTCACCAGCTCTGTGCTCCATCAGCACAAGGCCAGCTTGCAGCAAACACCTCCAGGGACGGTGACTCCACCACCACCCTGCGCAGCCTGTGCCAGTGCATTATTACTCTTTCGGAGAAGAAATTGTTTCTAATATCCAATGTGTTCTCAGCTCCCTTAGCATAAAACACTCCCATGACAGCACTTGGCAGCCGACAGCTCTGTACACACACTCAACCATTTCCCACCGGAAAAAGGCAGCTACTTCACTCCCTCAGCGCCAAGGGGAGCACCACAAGTCCCCTGCCTTGTTCCACGACACCCCAGGAACTCTACCACCAGATCCACATTCAAACCCAGTAACCCCCAGTAATCCCTCATCCTTTTTCCCTAGCTCAAAACCCACTCCAGACACACTTCTGCTGCAAATAATCATTTAGAGATACAGAAAACTGAAACAAAACCAAGTACCTTTTGCTAACCAAAGCTTGAAGATGCAGGTCTGCTGCTCAGCAGCCGATGTCTCTGCTGCACGTGGCACACCCTTTTGTTTTAGAACAGAAGTGCTGCAGATCAGGGCCATCCCCATCCTGCCTTCGTACTCCTACACAGCTCTGGCAGCCAGCACAAGCAGCACGTCCCAAGTCTCCCTCTTCCCACCCTTACTGTTACTAACGCGTTCCATGCTCACCGCCTAAGCTCAGCTGTCAGGGACAAGAATGGAGCTTTGGTGGCTGCTGCTGGGCTCTGGCATCAAGGTTGGCAGCTGCCTATAAAAGCTCCTCCATCCCCTTCTGTTCAGCTGGCAAAATGCTTCCTGAGCTCCTGAATCTCTGAGTTGAGAAGAAGTAAACACGCTGCAAAGGGAGCTCTTCTCTCTTGCAAGCTTCAAGGGATGGCATGTTTCCATCTGCAAAAGGCTACAAGATGTCTGCAGAAATAGGAACTAATAGCCACGGCCCCTCCAATCCCTGCTCCTCCCAGAACTGCAAAGCTCCTTCCAGAGTTCCTCAGAAACCACAAGTGCTGGTGTTACTCAACAGCCACAGCGAGGACTTTATTTCAACAAGTACTGCAAAATCCATGAGCAACAGGACACAAGCCCAGCATCTGCACTAGCTGGCAGGGCTTCAGTGCAAGCTTTGCATGCATACAGTTCACAGTACAAAAAATATATTGGTTAATTCTTTAAGTCATTGTTTTTCTGGGTCCATGAAATGCAAGACGCACAGCTCCTGGAGCAAAGGACCTCAGAATGAGGACAAACAGCAAGCACATTTTAACCCACTGCTCAACGGGATGCTCAGACTTACATCATCCAAACTAATCACACTCCTGAGTTTTTCAAGCATGATTCTAACACAAAAGTGCTCATGGGATGAACAGCACCTCGCAATAAAAGCAATGCCTCTTCTCTAACCAACTCTGTATACCACACAGTGTACAATTACAAGATATATTAACGACAGCCATCAGAGTACAATATTAACAGCAGCAATATTACACTACCACCAGCTCACCCTAAAAGTAAAGGCTGTGTCTCTCCCTACTCCCTATCAGAGATGCAGTAGCAAGGAGCTGTTACGGCTCCACTTTCTTTTTTATTAGTTCTTACAAGATAACTATGCTAAAAGGTTGCATCAGGAATTTAAACTGCAGTTGTCAGCAGAAGTGAAGGACACTGTGGGATACATTTTCCTCTAGCTCTTTTATTGCTTGGTTCCTTGGAGTGATTCAAGCAGCTTAAGGACGTGAGAGGTACTGTCACAACAATACCTGGCCCTCAGCAAGCCGCCATTTAATAAAATGCCCTTTACAGCACTGGCCGGACCCACAGAACAAGAATCAACAACTGCAGATCGCTACCAAAGTGCCCCCTATGGGATGTGCCTTCTGAGATGCTACTTGTGCTTGACAGGAGGTGGTTCCAGCTCATGGGAAACACTGATTTCCGCAGCCCTGCTCACATCTGTGACACGATAACACAACTGACTTCACCTCCCCTAAAAATGAAGTGTGGGATAAGCCAAGGGGTGTGATGGGCTCTCCATTGGATGGACCAGGCTGTAACTGGGTTTGGTGTGTCCTGCCCACTACTGCCCTATCACTCAGGTGCTTGTTATGTCACTTCCTTGACTGCCAGTCTCCAGAGGAGAGGGTGGAGGGCTGGATTGCAGCATGATTGGCTCGGACCCAGGCCAGGAAAGACTCAAACAGCACTGGCACAAGCAGAAATGCCTTAAAGATTCCCGTGACAGCAGGCAGCTGCTTTTTGTCCAGGCACCATGTGGGGGGTTCTGCTGGACTCTTCACTACTGACAATCAAAAAATGATTTAATCTGCATCAGTTATCCCTTCAACTTGTTGCTATGCACCAACTCAAGTGCTTGGAGCTGGAAAGGATGTTGATCTCCAGCCCTATCCAGCTCTGCTGCACAGAGCACACCACGCTGCTCCAGCATCTCCTAGCTGCCTGCCTAGCACTGCGCTAGCTCCTACATCCCATAATGAGAACTAACCTGGAAAATGGAAGAGCACGGTATCTTGGGGGAGGGCGGAAAGACCACTGAATCCTGACTCAGAAGCAGACAGAAAGCAGCTTGAACCCAGGCCACTGCTTGCCTCGGGCACAGGAAGAGGCAGCCTTGCTGTCTGCAAATCTCAATTACACAGCTGAGTTGAAGTAAAAGCCCAACCTATGTATCCTAAGGCAAAAGGCAGCTTTATTTGGTGCCTCCAAAGTGTCCCTGTTTTGAAGGTGAAGTTCTCTGCAGTAACCTACGTTCTAGAGATAATTTACTTCACCTGCAGAGCCAGAAGCTTCAGCAGTTTTTAACCATAAGAAATTCCCACATCAACAGTCTCAGCAACTCCAAGACGAAACCAGCCCTAACCCTGACCCCAACCACAATGCTGCTGCCTGCCCTATGGGAAAATGGCTTCTTGTCAGCTGCTCGTTTGCACCAGGTCCCTCCGTGTCACTCTCTGCATGTGCAGACACAGCACCAAGAGAGCTCTATGTTGCCCAGAGCAAGAGCTGAAGATGCCCCTGTGCCAGGCAAGCATGCCTTGAAGTCTGTGGGAACAAACAGAACGTGCTTTGTGAAGCATGAGCTTTTTAAGCAGAGATGGCTCTTGCAACCAGACGTGAGATTCTGTGATTTTTTTTAAGCTTGGGAGCTCTTTTTTACTGCATTAAAAGTAAGAGCTTCAGGTCACCTTTGATGCAGAGACCTACAAGGAGGCAGCTGTCAGATGGTGCCTCAGTATCTGCTCCTTACCCATGGGCTCAGAGCCTCGTGAACGCCTGTGCCATCTGTACATTGCATGTTTGTACTCCAAATCCCACAGACACTTCTTTGATGTGTTGGCCTTCGGTGAGCTGGAGCTCCGAAAGGTCTTTGAAGATAACAGCAATCTGCACAGAATGATGCACTTAATGGATAAGGACCCCCACCATTCCTTGAAACACGAGTTTGTGTTGTTAAAAAAATACACACGAATTAAACTGCACTTCAGTTTTTAATTCGCATTTATTTTGCTAAGCAAACAGGGCTGCATTTGGCACAGACGGAGGAGAATGGCACACACCACACAGCCAGTGCTCACCAACATCTGCTGCTCACACCGCTGTCAGCCTTAACCCAGCTCTGATCAGCATCCCTGGAGGTGGTTCAGAACTGTGGGGATGTGGCACTGAGGGACGTGGGCATGGGAGGGTGGGCTGGGCTTGGGGATCTGAGAGGCCTTTTCCAACCTTTAAGATTTTGTGATTGTAACAGGTGTTGGAGTTGGGAAACTCCAATATAAACAAATAAGATCTACATCCTTCTGCAAATTAAACCCAGCAGCTCAGATGCAGACCCAGCTGAGCTCACCTTCCATCCAGCAGGAACCGAGGATGGAGAATGTGCAGTCCCAGGTGGCTGTGAGCAATCTGCTTACCAGGAGCTACGGAAAGCAAAGCCAGAAACCTAATGGCACTGTGGAATATTTGGATGTATCAGTGCTCTCCTCTGACCTCCTCCCTTCTGTGTTTTGCTAAATGCATCCATTTTCTTTTACTTCTCCTTTCAGCATCCACTGAAAAACTTTTCCTTTCACCCCTCAGTCCCAAAACCATCACAGTGTGCTTTCATCTCATCCTCTCCTGACAATTACATCCACTTGCTTCCCTATTTTCTTTCAAAGCTTTCATTCACACTGCTTTTTTTCTTTTCTATCTCACTCACCTGCCTGACCATCATTATTTTCCCCATTGTCCCACATGCTATTATGTATCTAAAACCCGCTTTCAGCAGGGTTATTTAAGCCCATTCTCCTGCACTCAGGTAGATGAATATTTGTGTTGAACCTGCAGCAGATCCTCCAGCTTCTGCTGTACTAAATGCTATTAGAGAGATGCTAAAGTCCAGTGGAAGTTTGGACAACGCAAAACATGAAATAGAGCACTTTGATATTTAAGAGCTGAAAGTTTTCCAGGCTAATGCAGGCAACGTCACATAAAACAGGCATCCTAACCATCTGGGTCCATTAACTACACTTGGTCTACAGCATTTGCTGTCTGAATTGTTTATGCCTCGTTTGAGCACGCAGACTGCCCAGCATATTAATCGTTTGGAAAAGAATGTGTAGAATAGAGCTAGAAATGAGGGACCATTTGGGATGCCTGTTGTTAGGCCAGAATGAGGATGAGGCACGGAGATACAACCCTTGATAACGTGCCTTTAGATGACCCAGTGCCTGCTGAAACCCCACAGTGACAAAGACCTCCTCCAAAAAATCCCTACATTCCTTCCACATCCTCAAGTCAGCCAACTGAGTTGCTATGATGAGAGCTTTGCATAGAGTGGGGCTTGGTACGAGAAAAACACAAGGATGCTCAATGCAGAAATAGGGTGGACGAGGAGCAAAACAGTGCCAGGATTTACTTTTGCAGAAGAAAAACACAGCCAAGGAAAAATTGCTTTGTAACACAGGAGAAAAGAACTTGCAGATAGAAGCCATTTTGAACACACTGCTTATGTTCAAGAAGACATTTAGGGATAAATATTGGACCTTCAAATGAAAGTCCTCTGTGGTTGGCTTGTGCTGCTTTACCCAAAGTCATCCAACCCCCTGTTGGAAATATTACACATCCTTTTCACATTAGAGCAGTTGGGTGGCATGAAGAATTAGCATGCAAGCAGAGGGATGCTCAGCAGGGGGAAATTAACTGCTTCAAAGAAAAGCAAGAGGCACATTAGAGCCTGTTCCAGCACACAAGTCCTTCCCTGCGCTGCAGACAGATAATGCAGCAAAGCACACAGAAGGAGCAGCACTTCCCTTTGAGAACATTTCCTAAGCTTGCCGTCAGCTGTGGAAATTTATTCAAAAGGAAGCGGTCCAAGCAAGAACTTCCAGCATTCTCCTGTGCAAAATCACTCTCACTACGGCATTTTGCTTTCACAGCAGAAACGATGCTAAGGGATTCTGCCCCCAGGAAAAAGGAACAGAAACTGCCTTTGCAGTGTCTCTGTGCAGAACTGTACTGGCACACGATGTTCAGAAGCCACCTCCTGACATGGTCTGTGTTGTGACATTGGACTGACACAACTCATGCCTTCCTTTGTGACCATGCCATGGGTTTCCTGCATGAGCAGAACAGACTCAGCATCTCTGCATCTCAGCATCCACAGAGATGAAGCGTGTGGCTGCACGTCTCCCAGCAAACCCAAAGAGCTCCTTCTAGTCGCAGAACCTCCAAAGATGCGCTGAGGTTTGGTCCAGAGAGACAGAATCCATCCCCTCCTGGTCACT
Organism: Excalfactoria chinensis; assembly: GCF_039878825.1. Lineage (NCBI taxonomy): Eukaryota > Metazoa > Chordata > Aves > Galliformes > Phasianidae > Excalfactoria > Excalfactoria chinensis. The sequence continues at coordinate 4,503,358 of NC_092827.1, forward strand.
TCCTCCGGTGATCAGTCACAGCAGTGCCTATCTCCTAACCTCCCACTCGAACTTCTCATCACCTGCAGTAGACCTGGCAGTATCCAATGCTCTCTACCCAAGCAAGTGAGTTTGGTTTTGTTTGTTCTTGACACAGTGGGAGATATAAGAAGTTCAAGTCCAGATATTTCTCCCCCTTCTCCCCTGCCCTGCTGCTCTTTGCACAAGTTCTTTAGCTTTTCCCACATCTATTTTAAAAGTACGGATATCAGAGCTATGTAAGCTACTTCACTAGTATTCCCATGGAAACAGCTTTGGGAAGTAAAAACATCTTATCTTCCTATCCCCAAGTAGCGCATCCATAGATGGCATTACTCACTGCTGTACCACCATGCTGGGAATTCGAGCAGGCTGGTGGGCTGGGACAAGCCCCAAACCCCTTCCCAGTGCCCACATCTCTCCAGGCAAAGCCTTCGTCCTGCTTCTCATACCACTTGTAAGAAGGTGGTTCATAAAGTCATCTGGATTACTCCGAGCCATTTATCATATTCTAATAATGATTTATGGCTCCATTGGTTTCTGAAGCCCAGAAAAAGAAAAAAACAGATTTCCTCAGCACCAATTCTGCACTTGATGAAAATCACCCGAGTAGCCAAGATGAAGTTATCACTAAGAATTACTACGTTCAAACTTAGTATGAACTCCTGTGATCACATTTGCAGTGCTGCAGCTTCATCGCAGCCTTTATGTGACTTTTATTTCTCACCCTGGTGAAGAAATGAGCAGAGCTGAGGGCTTCCACTGCCTTCAACAGCTCTGACACGGCCCAGCCACCCAACATTGAACTTGTTCATCCATGTTACTGCCTTCACCAACGTACAACTATATATACACATATATTTCCACATACACACAGAGCACAAGCCCCGCTAACCTTGCACAACTAGATACAGGGTCTCCAAAAAGCACACAGTGCTTTGAGAACGATACTCCTGAAATGTGCTTCCAGCAGCTTCCCAAAATCACATGCACTGTAACAGCAGCAAGGAGAGGATCCAACTCGAGGGAGGCATTCAGCGATGCTTAAGCAACACAGCTTCTCTCCCTCCTGCTCCAACTCCCTGCCCCTATTCCCCAGCACATTTCCAAACTGGCTCAACTTTGGTGCATTTGCATGGGAACTGCACAAGAGCCATCTGCCAAACATCAAGTCATGGATCCCAAGAGCGGGGACAAGGCAGCTCAGAAGGGAAAAAATGGTCAGTGTGCTTTCAGCTTTCTTTTTTTCACTGTAAGAACTGTGTATTTTCTCAGCCTCGTTCTCCACAACAGCCCAATTGTTTTCACTGGAGCGCTCCCAAGAAGCACATCCTTTTTGCAGACAACTCGCCCAAACCAAGTTTGACAAAATATAAGCGACTGAAAATAAGGTTTTCAAACACAGAGCACCTGGCAAGCTTTTAATAACGACTATTTCCACCCATCATTGAACTGCTGGTCAAACTGCAGAGAGGTTTTGCCAACAACCATCTATTCCCATAGGGAAATACTGACTGGAAGATGCTTAAGAACGTCACCATTTACCTTCCCCAGACGAAATCTGCACTGATCTCCTTTCTCTCATTGCCTACCATAATCTGCATTTTGTTTTGTTGCTCTAATTAAGGACACGCGTTCCTTTGGATAAAGATCTCAACATCTCGCTCATCCATAGAAGTTACTCAGCACACAGATGCTGCTTTGCAAGCAAAACCATCGATTTTAGCCACGAAGGCACCAGTTTCACATGAGCATCCCAACAAGCGCATTTCAGCAAAATTCTCTTTAAACATCCTTGTGTTCATGCGTGGATCCCTCCCAGCAGGATTTCTGAGCGAGCAGAAGATAAATGCCTGCTGTGATATTTCCATAATCAGGATTTCATGTTGCCCAAAAGCAGTTGTTTTTTTTCCCTCAGAGTCTCCAGCAATCCCCCAAACAGGTACAGCTTGGGACAAAGGAGATGGCAAGCAGTTGCACACCCTGTGGTATCTCAGGGGCCGATGAAAAACAGCAGGGAGACACTCCCAGACACCTTGCTGTCTATATCTACCTCTCCGTATCCACAGCCCATTAAATCCCATATTGCACAAACCCAGGAGCAGCTGAGCTACACGCACTGAGAGCAGCATATAATGAGGAGACGGGGAGCGCTGTGAAGGACGAAGATGCAGTTTGACGCTGCTGGTCCTTTGGGCTCCTTCCTTTTGGCAGCAGGGGTCTCCATGAGATCCCATCACAAAGAAATGACTCAAGCAAGTGATCTTCCTGAGGGTGATGGAGAAGTGGGAGCACTGAAAGGCTTGGGAATAAGAACATCAAAATCAAAGCCTGGGAAATCCACGATGCCCTTTGGAAAACGTCCTGGTCAGTTCTTGCACTGCTAAGTCCTGACCCTACCACAAACTCAACTGTGCTGTGAGGAGACTAAGATGCAAAACCAGCAAAACAAAATCAGGGAACAAAAGCTGACATGCAGTAAACTGACCAATGCATCTGGACAGCAGCAAACTACTGGTGAGCTCCTGGCACACAGCCCTTTAGCTCTCACTGCAAGGCAACAGCAAGAGAGGATGGAGAGTCAGTTTGCAGCCCTGTTAGCTCAGGGCAAACACTTGTGTGCCAGCAGCACTTCCACAGGAAGGTGGGAGTATCTGTGCTCATCTACGGCTTCCCAAGTTATAAGGAGGCCCTCTGCGTACATCCCATTTACAAGCAAAACCAGACAGCAACTTTACGGTCACTAAGCTACCTGTGCAAAGCAAGTGCTGCAGAATCTACAAGGACTTCCAATTCGTTGTTATTAACACATTCTTTGTATTAATCTTCCCCAAGTGATCCATTGTGGAAATTTATGTATGACCCTCTATTGAAAACCACAGTAACTCTCTCCCTGAACGTACCGCGGAGCTTAAACACATGAAAGCAGAGAGCCTGAAGAGGCTGATGAGAATCATTTGCCAGTATATTGGGAAGGACAATCTGGTTTTATGGGACGTTTTATAGTATGTTTTTCCAAATTAAAACTAAAACAGTTCCCAGATGGAAGCTGCACCACTGCAACTTCAACCTTAACCGTACTCTGTTGCTGTTGTTGTTTTTAAGAACATGCAAAGCTTCTGGAAATCTGAGCCCAGGGAAAGGCTGGAAGCTCCTTGCACTGCTCAGAGAAGACTCAGGCATGATGGCACAAACCCCGACACCTTTTTTTGGTCAGAGATTGAAATAAGAAGGAAAAGTTTGTTTCACAACAGCAGCAAAGTTTGCCCTTATTTCTACAATGCGTGCATCAGACTGTGGAAAATTTCCTTACAAAGCTCCAGGCATCTACACAGGCAGCTGGAGATGGAAACGTATTCCCTTGCTCACAGTGTGCTAATCCAGTGACTCTGAACTAAACAGCTTGCTGCTGCAAATTGATTATTTCAGTTTTGAAGTGTCCCATATAGACGTAACGTGGCTCTAATACTCTTTCCAAGTCACAGCTTTTTTCCCGGGAAGCAATGTCTAAAGCTTGAATGTAGCTTTTAATTTGCATCATCAATGCTTAACGCAGACAATAGTCTGGCTCATCCCTTCATGCTTATTCTGGTGCTGGAAAAGCAACAAAGAACAGAGTATTTTTGTCAAGCACTTGCAAATGCACAGAACTGGAGAAGATACGGGAGATGAAAGCAGGCTCTTTGCTTACTTCTGAGAACATGCAAAGGCAGAAGTGCAGCCAGCACCTGGATCCATCAGCACCGTCCATACCTTGCAGAGATGACACATATTCTTAATTTGTTAAGGACAAATGCAGAACTAGTAGTTTCAGCTACAGGGATGGAAAGCACAGGTCACCTTCCCTTCACCAGGCAGCTCCAGCCACCTGTCCTCATTCCTTCCCCAGGCACTTCTCATCCCATTCCTAATGCTGCCCTTACTCTGATTTCTGGCTCCTTCCCAAGCCCTCTCCATCCCCTCCTCCCTTCTCTCTGGTGTCACTGCCAACACCCGCTCCCAATCTCCATTACAGTTTCTGCTGGGTGCAGAGATCCTGTTGCAGCTGATCACTACAGCACTGCCTGTGCTTTGCATTAAGGGAGGATCAAGTTATGCCACAGCTCATCAAAGCCCACGACACTGTCAGTAACCATTACAAGAGCTTTCACTCTGCCTGATGGAAGAGAAAACCGCCTTGGCCATAAGAGAAACGCCAGAAGGGAAAAGAATAGTTTTCATTGTAACAGGATCTTGTAACAGAGTGAAAATTGTTCTGTCAACACAAGCAGGACCCACCATGCTGGAGCAGTTTTCCTTTTTCCAAAGGATTTCAGGCAGCACAGACAGAAGCAGAAACACCACCTTACCCACATCTGTTTGTTGCTCAGATTACTCTCCAAACCTGTGTTCCTGGTCCATCTCCCTGGTGGGTCTCTCTTCCCTGTACTCACTTAACTCTTTATAAAGTGATTACAATTGTTTATTTCAAACAGTATAATATTAATCCCAGGGACAGAAAGCTCTCAGTGGTTGCTGTCTCCCTGCCACATGGTTCCATGGGATCCATGCCATGGCTTCCTCTGAACCCATTCTTTGCTAGACCCTGAAGGTCCATAAGCACTATGCTCCCTACTCAGGTATCCACAACAGAAAGTGCAGGCATCCAGATTCACTTCTGCTCACTAAAAACCCCAGGACACTGCAAGACCAGAATAAGAATACTAATTACAGATACCTAATGCGATAATTTGACAGGCTGAGGGAGCTGGGCTTGTTCAGCCTGGAGAAGAGAAAGCTGCAGGGTGACCTCATTGCAGCCTTCCAGTACCTGAAGGGAGCCTATAAACAGGAGAAGAGTCAGCTGTTTGAAAGGGAAGATTATGGCAGGACAAGGGAAAGTGGTTTTAAGTTGAAGGAGGGAAGATTTTGGTTGGATGTCAGGGGGAAGTTCTTTACTATGAGAGTGCTGAAGTGCTGAAACAGCTGCCCTGAGAGGCTGTGGATGCCCCGTCCATCCCTGGAGGTGTTCAAGGCCAGGCTGGATGGGGCCCTGGGCAGCCCGGGCCGATGTGGAGGTTGTTGGCCCTGCCTGTGGTGGGGGGTTGGAGCTTCACGATCCTTGAGGTCCCTTCCAACCCAACCGTTGTGTGATTCCATGGTTTCAGAGCCAATGATCATAATGAACCTCCGTCTCGTTCAAATAAGTAATTTCAGAACAATCAAGGTAACAGTGATAGGGCTGAAATACAGAATAAGAACGCTGAACATTGATCCCATGAACAGAACTGGGGAAAACCTCCTCATGACCCTTCCCCAGAAAAACATCCCCATTCCTCCTCCACACACACAAAAGGAGGATCTGCAGTATTCATTATCTACATTTGATGGCACACAGAGGGGGCAGTACAGGAAATCTTTATGAAAGATACTGAGCAAAACCACGTCCTGCAGCCCTGAAGATGATTTAGTGGCAGAAGGGCGGTGAGGTGGTCTTTCTCAATGTGCATTTGTGACACTTCATCTGCATAGTTTTGTATAATGGCAAGAAAAATGTCAGGCAGGGGAAAAAGAGAAGTCGTTTAGGAAGTCAGCTGTGGGGGAAGGGGTTCTTTATGACTTCTTCCAGACATAAATTTCCTCTGTCAAATCCAGTAGGAGAACGCTCATGATTTATTGGGTGAATGAAAGAACTCGCCCTGGATGTGGGACAAAAGACCTCGGCACTGATGAGCCCAGATGCTGCTGCAGTGCTCCCACCCTGTCCAGCATAGCCTTGTCTTTTCCTGCAGCTCCCAGGGGTTACCATAAAGCTGACCAGCCTGCTGGGACACGGTAAGGGGTATTCAATCACAGAACCAGTAAGGCTGGAAAAGACCCCTAAGATCCTCTAGTCCAACTGTCCACCTGCTGTATCTGTGCTGAAATGGGCGAGTCCTCACCTGTGAGCCGCCACATTAAACATGGCAGACAGGGGTGTTGCTGTTTACATTGCTGTAAGACAAGAGAGCTTCACCATCACTACCTTAGATGTACGACACAGATTACCTGAACCTCTACATATCAAGAAGCAGTAATTAGGTAAATTAAGGCAAGAAAGAGATAAACCATTTGTCCAGGGCCACTGGAAGCAGTCAGTCAGTGACAGGGGGATGGGTAACAAAGTCCTAATGCAACCCCAGAGATGAGTTCGGGAGCTGTCAGACAAAGCACCAGCATCCCAAAACATGAGCATCTCCAAACCACCAGTGGGGAAAGCTGTGGAGCAACCAAGGCCAACTTTCTCCCTGCTCCTTTCCTCTCCGCCCACAAAGCCAGGAGGAGTTCTGCTGGCCGAGTGATTTCAGGAGAGATGGAATGAATGGTTGACTGAGAACAGGCAGAAAAGCAAACACAAGTCCCTCACCCCCTGGTGCTCAGGTCTCAAAGAACTGAAGGCTGCTGAAGGGTCACTTGTTTGGCTGGGCTGCCTGAGACATGCTGTACAGTACAAGCTCCTTTGTGAGCGAGCAAAGCTGCAGACAGAAGGATAAAATAAAGCCTTGCAGGCACTGCGGCAGCAGGAGGTATTGCCAGAGATGTCACAGCCCAGCTCTGGAATCCCTGCTGTTGTGCATGGGATGAGGAATCCGCGTGGCCCCAAGGCTTCCGGAGAATGCACCGCAGGGAGCAGAGCAGAGCGGGATACACTTACAGGATCAGAGTGCCTACGGCTCAGGTATCCTGGTATTCCAAATACCCCGCAGACAAGAGTAATTAATTAATAGGCAGTCATGGGATGTCAGTGAGCAGTTAGATATTTGGGATTAATTTAATTACTTCAGCCTCAAACGCATCCCAAAATCATACCAGCAAGAAATTCTCCTTCCAGCATCTCCCTCACACAGTAACTCTCATTACCTGCCCTCAGCTCGGGTGCAGCTCTCGACATCACCAACAGCAGAGTTTTCCTTGGGAGAGGTTTCTGGCAGCCTGGCTAATTTTCAACATTAGGATGTAATAAAAAAAGGAAATTCATGAATTGGCTGCAGCAATTTGAGGAAGATTTGTGACCATAGCAACATTACTATCATCTACGCTGCAGGGAACAAAAGGTACTTTGATCATGTTGTTCCGTACCCTCTCCAACCCTCCCATAATGAGAGACATTGGCATCCAGACACTCTCCAGTCCCCCAGAAGCCCACGTGTGATCTCCCACTCACTACTGCTGACTTGAAATCACTGTGCCAGGAGCAGATAACAACCTGACTCCTGGCACAATCCCAACTTCACTAAACTGTTTATTGCTGGCCTATGTCACACAGCTGCTGCCTTCCTTCCTATCGCTCCCCATACTAACTTAATCTCATATTCACCTGTAGCATCTGGAATCTCACATTCACTTCATGCCCAGCCCATGTTCTAACAGGGTCCTGAACTCCCTTCAGGCCTGCAGGCACTCCTGTAAGGCAAATAATAAAGGGAAATACTGAGAAATAAATCCAGCAAGCTTCCTGCCTGCCCTCTGCTCTGTGCGCCTCCTTCATCTGCCCACCAAGCTGAATGTAGGTGGTCACTGATGCTCTCCTTGTTCTTAGCTATGCAAACCAGGGGTAGCTGCCTCGTGCTTCCTGCCCTCCAGATACAACATCTGGGCTCTTCATGGTCATTTGAGCTCTTTTCCCACAAGGAGGAGCCTGGAATGCAGCAAGGTGGAGCACTGGAGGGAAAAAGACAGCAAACTTCCCAAATTAGTAGCAAAGAGCACAGGGCTGCAGTAATCCTACAGCTGGGATAGCTCAGCAGCAGTGATTGCAATCTGCCCACTTAATTTGGCCCCGCAGTTTCTATTAGAAGCACACTAGGAGGAAATTCCTGTACAGCAGTTACAGCGAGGGGTGTCGGGTGGCTGGGGCTTTATTCCCAGCTGTGTCTCAGACCTTCTGTACAACCTCAGGGAATTCGCTTCATCTGCTCTGGTTTGCAGCATTCCTCAGGAACTCACAGGGGATCTCAATAGAATGCTACAAATAGCAACTGAGGCTAGGAATGCAATCAAGAGCAACTTCCTGTTCAGCAGGATGTAAAGCATCTTACAAATCTGCCTGTAACAAGACCAAAGGATTTAATTACACAGAGTCGATCCATCTGGTCCCCTCAACCATCCCACTTGGATAGGAATTCAAGGAGACACTCGTGCCAAGCCATGCCCATAGCCCCACACTACCATGGAACTTATTTGGGAACTGACGAGTTAGGAGACATGAAAAAAGCAACGATAATAATCCAGTATCTCTTGCTGGTCTGGCTTCAATTATTTTATAGCTTTCAAACTCCAAAATAAAACCTGAGTGTGGAAGTGGGATGTGCCAGGAGCAGGCTAGAACTCTTTGTGAAGCCCTCCTGGCTTCTCCCATCAGAGCCAAACTGCACGGTTTAAGAAGAAAAGAAGAAAAGGAAGGAGGAGAGGGATGCTTATTTCTTGTACTCTGGTGATGCAGCTCTGGCATTTGAAATTCTGTTTAGAGTTGAAGGTATCCTTGCACTGGACACCTTCTCCTAGTTCATCTTTGAGGTAATCTGGAAAGAAAAGATGCAGCAGAAGTGGAAAGCCACTGTCAGTATATACACTCCCATCTCACTTTATGTATCTGAACCCACCTGCAGCACAGCAATCCAACCAGTTACTCAGCATGTTTGTGTTACAGGATTCACAGCTCAGAGCTTTGCCAGATCAGAGCAGCGCAATGCTCCGTGCTCATTTCAACCATCACACGCCAGTCTGAAGGCAGAGCACAACGCTGCAGCGGTCAGTGAACAGACAAAGCTGTGCTTTGCTTCTAGGGCGTCACAAGTACCACTTGGCAACACTGACCTACTGTGCCGTACAGCATCTGACACCACCTCCTCCTGGGCTCCTGCTGTGTACAACTCCCACAGCTCTGCAATGCCTCTGAGAGTTTCACTGTTCAGAATACAGCATCACTGGGGCTTTCCAAGACCGCCCCAGCTTCTGCTACAGTAACAATTGGTATTGTTGCCTCTGGATTTGGTGAGGGCAGAGCTGGAGCAAGGGGGAGCTTAGGGAATCCCCGAAGTCACCCCAATGCCTGGCTCCCCATCTAAGGGAGGTGTGAAGTTGAGGGTCGGCCCTCCTCTGCTGTTTGGGTTTTGTTTCTTACACTTCTGGCTTGGAGTCAAATTCAGAAGTTCAGTACGAAGTCAGATTTTGCAAAAGGCTGAGAGGTACCTCCTTAACAACACACTGATCCATGTACAGAGCAGCCCAGGATGCCCACTATTCCTCTGTCACAATTTACATCACCAAACTCTCTAGGAACAGATCCTGCACAGCACCGCTTCTAAGCCCAGGAAGCCCAGCAGGATTATCTTATCCCGTTTGCAAGCCAAGAACCTCTGCCAACTTTTCAAAGCAAAGTTTCCCAAACACCAGCCATGACTTCTGACTCAACAGTCCAGTAGCAGATTCCTCCTCTACCCCAGCTGGTGGTGCGATGCCTCCCCACGTGCACAACACCTGCTCGTCAGAAATGAAGCCCAGTGCTTTATAGCATGAAACAGACTTTGCAAACACATGAACTAACCATGCAAATGAGCCATTTGTTCAGGCTCGATGCACGCTGGCCCGTTCCTTGGCAGAACAGTGGTAAAAAGGCAGCGCAGGAGGTTCATGGAGATCGCTGCAGGGTGGAGAGGCACAACTGCAGCCTCTTCCATCAGAAGAGGGGTGGCCAGCAGGGACAGGGAGGTGACTGTCCCTCTCTGCTGTACCCTTGTGAGGTCCCATCTGCAGTACTGCATCCAGATCTGGGGACCCCAGTACAAGAAAGACAGAGAGCTGTTGGAAAGGGTCCAGAGGAGGGCCACAAAGATGACCAGAGGGCTGGAGCACCCCCTCTATGAAGACAGGCTGAGGGAGCTGGGCTTGTTCAGCCTGGAGAAGAGAAGGCTGCAGGGTGACTTCATTGCAGCCTTCCAGTACCTAGAGGGAGCTTATAGACAGGAGGGGAGACACCTCTTTGAAAGGGAAGATAACAGCAGGATAAGTGGAAATGGTTTTAAGTTGAAGGAGGATACTTCAGAGGATACCAGGGGGAAGCTCCTTACTATGAGAGTGGTGAGGTGCTGGAACATCTGCCCAGAGAGGCTGTGGATGCCCCGTCCATCCCTGGAGGTGTTCAAGGCCAGGTTGGATGGGGCCCTGGGCAGCCTGGGCTGGTATTCAATGTGGAGGTTGGTGGCCCTGCCTGTGGCGGGGGGTTGGAGCTTCGTGATCCTTGAGATCCCTTCCAACCCAACCATTGTGTGATTCTCTGAAAAGCTTCATCCCAGTCCTGGATAATTCTCAGCACTGGCTGCCAGTGAGCAACTCGGATACACCCCAGCACCAAAGGCAGAGTCATAATTAAGGAACAAGAACTTTGGAGACAATGCACACATGTGAATGAATGCTCACACGGCAAGTGGATTCTACACTCCCCTGATCCCAAAATTTTAAGCTTTCACAGAACCATAGAATCGCTAATGTTGGCAAAGAGCACCAGGATTACCTAGTTCAATCCTCAACCTGTCACCAACATGCCCACTCATAGAATCATTATGGTTGGAAAAAACCTCTGAGATCCCCAGGTTCAACAGTCAGACCATCACCACCGTGCCCACTAAGCTATGTCCCACCCCCCACCCCAAGGTGCCACATCCCCATGCTTCCTGCACACTTCCAGGGACAGTGACTCCATTAACAGAGAACAGAACTGTATTCCACCAAAGTGCCTGCATTTCGTACTGCACAGGGAAGCTCTGCACCTCCTTCAGTTTTGCACTGTGCACTTTGTATAACAGATCTTTCCAAAGCCTCTGCAGAACTCCTACTGCATCAAAGAGAAACCTAGAAACCTTTACATGCAGAGACACTTGGAGAGGGGCAATCCCATTAAGGATGGCAGGGACTGGGTTAATTCAGATCCAAGCTCAGTCTTCACATTCATTCCAACTGAGGACAACAAATCCAAATCCAGACTCCAGTTTGATTCCTACCAAATAACCCTCATGACTCGACTTCTATGCAAAACATTGAGTTTTGGTAGGATTTAGTTTTTAGTATCAGCATCTCCACCGACAACCAATGGGGTGGGCTGACCAGAACAGACAGAAGACCTGCACAAACACTTGCTGAATATTACACACAAGCGCTTCTCTCCATGCAAAGCTGCTCCATGCAGTCACTTCCCCAGAGTCCCACGGGGCCCTGGTACACAAATGCTGTCTGTAGCAGCTTGCTCCTTCAGCCATGATGGGATTTTTAATTAATTATGGGCATAGCAAGAAATGCACATATATGAAAGGCAATTCAAAGATATCAAAATGACCTCAATAATGGTGATTTCTTGGTAATTTCACACAACTCTGCAACTTGCAGTACCTGGAGCAATCAGCACACGCTGCTCACACAGATAAAAAGCTGGTGGCTTTTAACTTTTGCTATCTGAGACATCCTTTCCATTGTGCACATCTCTGATAAGCACCCAGCTGTTGCAAAGAAGAACCACGAGGCTGAAGTCTCAGATCTCTTCTGATTTTATTTAGCTGCCAGTGAGAGAAGTTCGCTGGACTGCACAAACCATGAAGAAGCATTGAAGTGAGTAAAGCCAACAACAGAGACCTGCTTTCAGTCCGCAGTTTAAAGAAGAAATCACATCCAAGAAAGGTGCACGTGGAGGTTGGAAATAGTGCATTACCATGTGGATCTGAGCCAGCAAGGAGATCAAACTGTGTTTGTAAACGGAAACTGAATATCCAGACTTCCATGGGAAATTCCTATTCAACAGTAAGGGGAATAAAAATACTCACTGTTCACACATTTTAGCTGTTAGTCTCAGCTGTGCCTGGTTCTGCTACCACAACATGTTGGAGGCACACGGAACACGTTTCATTGTCACGTACTTCAGAAAAACAAACCAAACAAAAAACAACAGAAGAACAGTAAAAAAAAACAACAAAACATTCCCTCCAAAAACAAGAAACATGACCAAACAAACAGAAAAACAACCATTTTTTTGTCAAGTCTTCAAGTTCCAGCCACAACATATGAAGACACTGAGGCTGCCTCACAACCAGGACTTGTAGTTGAAACTCTCTGGTGAACCAATTTGTTTGGATTCCCCTTGTTTCCCTTTCACCTTACGCACTGAATGCAGGGATGGAATTTGCCGGTATTACATCAATATTTGGAGGCAGGGAAAGAATCTGCCCTGTGACGGGCAAAGCCAACACAAAAATAGAGTTTTAAGGCTGCAGACGGGGTTACGGAGCAATTTTCTAATGAAGGAAGACAAAGTAGTACCTCTGTACTAAACCCAACAAGAGAAACCACAACAGAGAACACTGTCATACAAAGACCAACTTATTACCAAGCTGAATGGCAATACTGCTGCACACTGCAACACAAACAGAGCTGTCCCATGATCCCAGACCCTACACAGATCAACAGCAGAAATGAAAACACACAAGCTGTTAAATGACAGAGCAAGGACCAAACCCAGTGGCTATGTCTACAGCAGTATATTATGTCTGAACAGAGCTGGTCCAAACAGCCCCACAGTAAAAGTCGGGGAGTGGCACAGGCTGGGGACCTGATAGAGCTGAACTTTACAACCTTTAAGTTGACTTGATCATTAAAGGTCCCTTCCAACTCAAACAACTCTATGAAATGACCCTTCCCACCTGCAAGAGCCCTTGAACAACCTTCAGGCTGTCCAATAGAGATCATAGAGCTTCCTACTGTTCAGCTAGCCCCACATAAAGGACTTCCAGGTGAACTGCCCAGCAAGAAGTGCCTGTGGATGGAAGTGGAGGCATTGTAAAACCATTAAGGTTGGAAAAGACCTCCAAGATCCCCATCACTAAAACATGTTCCCCAAAACGCTCTGAAGCCAACCCAGAGCACTAGGAACCAGAACACTCTCCATCCTCTTATCTATCACATTGAGTCTCCCTGTTTTACAATGCTCGTGGTACAGCACAGAGGGCTAACACCCTCTGGGAAGTCCTAGCAATGCCATGCTGTCCTGCACGGAGCAGGCTCTGTAAGCGCTGCAAAGCAGCAGATCCAGGTGACACAACACTGTAATTATTTTGTAGTGCTGCAGCCCGAGGTGCTTCCTCCAGCACAAAGGGAACAGGTACACAAACAAATCCAGCTGCATTCCCTGGAATAGCTTAAACAAAAAGGACTGAGAGAATTGAAACGTTTAAAATTCAAAAACCGGGTTCAGATCAAACTGAATCAGCAGGCTGATTAAACCACATTTAATACACTCATTTAACCTTTATCTAATAATTAAATAGCGAACTCATTAGGGAAGGGAGCGGTGTAATTTTAATCCTCATGACAAAAGAGCATTATCACGTCTGTGACAGCTGGTAACCACATACAATGGCCATGCAACTCACGAGCTTCACTTATCTACTCAGTGCCTCAAACCAATGCTGAGACAGCAATTCTTGATGCAAACCAAAGCTGTCCATAGGAATCAGGGGCACAGAAAGTCTCAGCTTACAAAACAATCCTCCACAATCTAAGGAGATAATCTGTTAAAGTTCTGTAACATGTCTCAGTAGGTGAGACTGCTTCACAATCGAATATACAAGGTCTAACATTAAGAGAATGTATATGAGCTTTTTACAGAGAGAAATGTTATTTCATCTGTGATGCTTGAGTGAAATTGTAGGTCTCTCTGTCAGGATCACGCACTTACCTAACAGCCATCTGCTGGAGTTCAGCTGGAGTCCAAGTGTAATAACCTCCTAGCAGAAACAGGAGAACGAGCAACACTTTAGAAGTCAATACAGAGAAAAAGAACAGCAGCTTGAGAAGAGGAAAATTGCTCCAATTTCAATTCTTCCGACTGCCCACAAAGGCAGCAGCTCTGCCCTTCACTCAAAGATCCCCGCACTTGCTTTTCTCCTTTATCTCCACTTATTGATTTCACAAGGAGCACCAAGATGGGAACACTTGCCAGGAAGGATGAATTATGCGTGGAGATTGAAGAGGTTCAAAGCCAACCTGCCCAGAGAACTGAGAACCAAGTCCTAAACAAGATTACTCAGCCTTCAGTACGTTCACAAAACAAAAACCATTTTCCAGGAGAAAGCAGATCCGTGAAGCACTCAATCTTTCATTCGGTTCTGAGTATTGTTGGGGCGTCTTCAAAACCTTTACATTCGTACAGACGCTCACTTTCCCTCCTCGTAGATTTCAGAAGGCACATCAACAAAAACTGCAATTTCCTAAAAGCATAAAAGAAGCTTTTCTAAGTTGACCAGGGCCCCATCCAGCCTGGCCTTCAGCACTGCTCTCAGTGTTAAAGTTTCCTTATAATACCCAGTGCAAACCAACCCTCTTTTATTTCAAAGCCATTTACCACTTGTCCTACAGATAAATGCCCCCAAGGTGTCTCAGCCCTTTTCCTTGGGAGTGGTGTTCCAATCTTCTAACCATTTTGGGGACCATCCTCTGGAAGGCCTTCTTCCTATCAGAGAATCACAGAATCATAAATTACTCAGGTTGGAAAAGACCTTGAAGATCAAGTCCAACCGCAGCCTAACCGGTAGCCTATCTCTTAAAAAACAACCACAAAACAACACCACAACAACAAACCTCTGCTAAATCATATCCCTGAGCACCACATCCAAACGGCTCAAACACATCCAGGGATGGCGATTCAACCACCTCCCTGGGGAGCCCATTCCAGTCCCTAACCACCCTTTCTGTAAAGAAGTTCTTTCTAATATCCAACCTAAACTTGCCCTGGCGCAACTTGAGGCCATTTCCCCTCGTCCAGTCACTTGTCACTAGTGAGAAGAGACCTGCCCCACTCTCACTGTAAGAACCTTTCAGGTACTGGCAGACGGCAATAAGGTCTCCCCTTAGCCTCCTCTTCCTCAGACTAAACAGCCCCAGCTTCCTTAGTCTCTCCTCATAGGGCTGATTCTCCAAGCCCTTCACGAGCCTCGTTGCCCTTCTCTGGACCTGCTCCAGTACCTCCATGTCCTTCTTGTGCTGAGGTGCCCAAAACTGGACACAGTACTCGAGGTGAGAATCATAGACTCATCAAGGTTGGAACAGACCCACAAGGTTCTAGCTGATAACCATCTTTCCATCTCCCAGACAGCTGTATTCCCAACAGAGCTTGTGAGCATATAGTGGCCTAAGGCTTAGAGAGCCTGCAAATGGAAAGCATTATAGGACACTTAAGGCTATTATACTTGTGCTGTAGCCCAGAAGCCAGCCTTTAAGAGAAAAGTTGAGAAACAAAGCTCTTCCAAAAGAGCCCAGTGGGAGGTTTCTGTTAAAAAAAAGAAATGGGAGGTTGGGGAATTGGGAAATATTAGAGAATAACAAATTAATCTTCCAAGTTCGTTTCATTGCATCAACTCTACTGAGCGAAAAAGGCTGCTCAGAGGGCAAGAATGGAATTAAGCACACCATTTTAGGGAAAACAGCTTCAGAAAAGCAGATCTGCTAGGGAAATCAAAAGGCAACAGAGGTCAAGCAGAAGGAATGGACTTCCACCCAGCTTTTAAAGCGAGGGGTGGCTGAATACCAGCTGAAGTTCCTGAGATACAATTCAGCAATTAAATTCAAGCCAAAAGGGAGGACCTCCAACACGATCAAGTAAACAAGACAGAGAGGGGCAAAGTCCCCCTCTAAATGCCATAATTAAGACATGCAGAAGGAAACAAATAATGTCAAACTCATTTGGTGATCACTGCTGATCCAGGAACAGAAGAGCCCCAGAGCTAGAAGTAGCTAATGGGCAGCTGAAAGAAACACGTGGCGATGGCTCCCTGTGTCTGAAAGGAATCATCCAGCAATGACACACAAGGCTGTGCTTGAAACAACAGAACTGCAAATTCAGAGGCGTAATTTTGAACCATCTTCAGATAATGAAACTCTACTGGAACATTAAAAAGTCCCAATGAGATCAGGAGAAGGAGTCCCAGTTTTCAGCACTAAAGCCACAGGATGATGCCCAGTGGAGAGTTTAGCTCCTAGCCCAGGGATGCAGCCTGGCTGCCTCCTGCTTACCCATTTCACTCAACACGAGCTAAATTTTGCATATTAAATCCCTGACGCTTGCTTCATTTCCTCTTCCAAGCCTGTGCTTGAAGCCAACCACCCCTCATTCCCCCACCCAAGGTAGGCGATAACGGCTGCCTCAAGAGCTTCTCTGGAATTGGGACATGCAGTTAACAGGAAAAAAGGGACAGAAGGAAAGAATCAACCTTTCAGAAACAACCATTGAAGCAAAACTGTTCCCATATATCAAGCAACAGTTTCCTGACGTTCCCCAAACAAAGTGAGCACTTTACCAGCACCATGACGCTCTCAGCACACCACTTCCATGATGGAGAATAAGCAGCCCAAGCACAGATGGAAATGTGGTGACAAGCTCAAACTTCAACAGTTGCATAAAGGAGCAAGTACTTATTATGATGCTCAGATGAGCTCATCTCTTGTTCTCATCAGACTTGTTTGTTAAGTTATCGTTCACTCAATAACCTTCCATTCCCTCTTAAGGCATCAAAGCAGAGGGAGGCAGTGCTGGGTTGTGCCTCTGCTACTGCTGTCCTCACCCAACAAATATCACAGATTCCAGCAAGGATTGAAGCACTTGCACCATGCTGAGATTTACTGTTTTCCAAACAATTACCGACACACTTGGCAGGATTCAGCATTCTCTTCCCGGGAGAAGCAAACTTGCTACATTTTATGTGGGAGTCGGACAACTCTACACTCATAACGAAGTTCACACAGACAAACACGGACACAAATCTTCATGAAGTCACACAGCTCCCACACCCCTTCGTGCGAGCCAGAGATATTCAATTCAATTTGGAGCATCAAATCCCTCAAGCCAGAAGCATCGGCAACCAACCAACCACATCCTGTCATGTGCTCTGCAGCGAATGACTTGGGATCCAACCAGCGAAAATGAAGTTATCACATCGTATTTTATTCTTCTGTTTCTTAAGCCTCTGCCAATAAGAACTCAGTGCTCAGCAGATGTGTGCAGTGGGACAGGATCCTGCCTGCTCTCCCAGAACGATACTCTGTCTGAAGGGCAAACAGGAGCATGGGTTTAATACAGAAGCAACAAGATCCAGAGTCAACACATGGGCTGATGGAGGTGGCCATTACACAGCTGGATGGAGAAGCTGTGCTTCCAGTTCCAAACTCAGGCGAAACCTGAGTTGAACTTCTTACTTTTTAATCTAAAAGCCGGTAGGCTTAATGTTATTCTCTTGGAAACTGTAAATAAACTAAATTTGAGTAGCACTGGCTTTTATAGGGTGACCTTCATAAAGTATTGTTAGCAATAAACTTAGCATTTGGAAGAGCAAAGCTGTAGGTCTGAACTCTCCAGACTCACAGGAACTCAATAACATAAAAATTAATAGTTAGAAAAAGAAATCCTTTCCTCTCCAAGGGCAGAGACCAGAAGAGGAGGGCAAGGAAGACGTGAGACACAAGTCGTTTGTGGCAGAAAAGGATTTGTTCTCTCCCCCAGATTTGGAGAGCACACTATATTTTGCATAGAGAACATGGAGAATGGTTTGGGGGAGAGAATACCGAAATCAAAACAAGTCACGAGGCATCAACAATCCCTTGATGACAGGAGAGTAGTTTTTGTTGGCACAGCTCGCGACAGCTGGAGGAGTAATTGCAAAGCTGAGTGAGAATGCCTAGAATATATTTTGCCTTTACATTCTCAGATGAAAGATGCTATCCACAAGCATTTCGCTAACGTTAATTAAATCCACACAGCCCACTTTGGCAGATCAAGAAGTATTTATCCTTATTTTGTAGAGAAGGGAATGAATCTCTCTGGTGCTTTTCACATCAGGTATTTACTCTTTCTACTTATGAAATGCCCCATAGATACACACAGCATCAAAAACACACATTACCCTTCCCAGTCCAGCAGCTGCCCCAGCACATTGCCAGGGCAGAGCTGATGATGCTTCTGTTTTCCCCCAGCAGAAGACTTCACAAGGTAGCAAGCAGCCAGCTCTGGCTGTGCAGATCAACAGCAGAGGTGAACACAAATACTGCAGATGAGCTGTAAAGCAATACTGCCCCTTTATGATTTGTTAAACAACAACAACAACAAGCAACTGCTCTTCCTTTGAGTTTTCTTTATCACAGTGATTCAGTCTTGAGAGACTACAGGGCTTCCCGCTGTGAAATGCCTCCCTCACTTCTGCTCCATTCCTTGTGATTCTGCTGCTTCCCAGCACTGCTTTACAGCCACCTGCCGTACGGTCACAGCCCATCCCATGTTCTCAGGCCACTCACCTACACTCAGATCATGCGTTACCAGTTCAAGAGCTCCACAGCAAGGAGGGAAAAGCGTGTCCTTGTCAGCCCCAGCAACCTGCCTGCCGTCACAGCAGCTCTGCTCTGCTGCAAGAAGAGGAATGCTTCCCACATCTCCCCCACACCATGCTCCAATCAGGGATTGGAGCCTCAGCTTTGGCTGAATTCCTCCTCACTGAGCCCCAGGCAAGTGCCTGTGAATCCAGCAGCAAACAAGTTTCATCCATCCTCCCTCTAATTACACGTTGTATCGGCACACCGAGTATCTGAACGTAGCTTT
This sequence comes from Excalfactoria chinensis, assembly GCF_039878825.1. NCBI lineage: Eukaryota > Metazoa > Chordata > Aves > Galliformes > Phasianidae > Excalfactoria > Excalfactoria chinensis. Next base: position 4,522,019 of record NC_092827.1, read on the forward strand.
ACGCCTAGCCATCAACAGCAACTGCCACCAATCCAAAGGAGCTGCCTATTCTATATGCTGATATCCACGCACTGCTCTTCAACATGATAAAACAAAACGCTGTTAGTGCAAATGTCATCCAGTGTCCTGAGTGAGAGCAGGGAGAAAGAAAGAAAGGCTGGTGAAATATTTATCAAGGAGAGGCACGAAGAATTTGAGACACCCGCATTCCCGTCTCCTGCAGATTAGAGCTGATAGCTAAAAAAACCCAAAGCAGTCCTTATCTGAACTGACGTGGAGAATCCTGTATTCAAGAGAAGGGTCAGTGTTTGGGATCTATAAAGGGAAGCTGGGAACATCTGCAGGGACAGGAAGAATATGCATAAACACACAGTGTGAACTAAATACACAGCATGGCAATGCTTGCAATCTTACCATGAGAATATTTGGAGTTCTTTCCCATCTGAAAACGCCCTTCAGACAGCTGATTACATACGGATTTCATATGGAAATGCATCTAATGATGTAAATGGAAAGGGAACCCAAGAATAAGTGGAGCACATCCAAAGACTTTAGATAGCAAAAGCCATAAAATCTACTTACTTTTAAAACATTTCATTTCTACATACGCGTAGCCTAGGAGAAGATCGGAAATGAGTGTAAAATATATAGCTTAAAACCTTGTTTTCATTTTAATTTCTTCTTTAACACTTGATAAAGCCCCCGTGTGCCTTACAGCGCTGCTCATGCAGCAGCTGCTGAGTGATGCCCATTGCCCTCAGGCCAGACTAACACGGGTCTTGCTCTTGCTACAGAGACAACTGATGCCTGGGTGAAGCAGAGTCAATCTCAAATCCCTTGGACGTACCAGTTCAGCAGCAATTACCAGTGCACCTATGGGGCTTACTGTGTGGCGAGCACACCGACTTAAAGCATTCTTCCAACTAAAATACCTGTCAGGAAATAGGAGCTCAGGGATACAAGCTGCCATTCAAACCATCCAGTCTCACTGTCTAGAATATTTTACTCGGGTTCAGCATCATTCCAGCCACGTTTCCCTGCATGCAGCACAGGAGGCGAGGCCTTTTTCAAACTGCCCATCACAGCTCCACCTGCTCTCTAACCCCACTTCTCCAGCCATGTGTGCCAGCATGCCTAAAGACATGGAGAGCAAGCAGAGGAGACACAAAGCTGCCTCTGGACTCATGGGCTGCCTGAGCTGCCTCTTGTGGGAGCCTGCAATGTTTTTTTGGCTCAAAATTTCACCTATGTCATTGGCTTCTAAATAAATGAGTAAATACTGCGACATTATTAAATGCGTCCACTGCACAGCAAACAAGTCCTGCAGAAATCTATTTCTTTGCAGTACACCTCACCTTGATGACACCTTCCAACCAAGGCACCTCCAGACAAGAACTGCTGCCCTGTTTTAACACACTGCAATGTGATGCAGCTGCACTGACTGGACCTGGCTGCTGCCCTGGGGTCCTTCCAATGAATGCTTATGGCTTTGGGGCTCATCTGGGACATCCACCTCCCTGTGAGGACCCCGCAGCACAACATACAGCCGTGCCTGGGCTGACACTCAGGAGGACAGGAGCCATCAGAGGGCACCCTTCTACTTTCCTGACACCAAAGTTGTTTCCTTCGTTATGATAAGAGGCACAGCTCACTTGTGGCCTTCCCACACCTACCCATAGCTGTGTGACTGCCAACTCTTATACCACTTCCTATTGCCCTTGGTTTTTTTTGCCCAAGGTTACGTTCAGTGAAGGTTTCTCCCTCAAAATGCTGCACTGAAAACACCACAGTCACACCTGGAAATCACATCAAAACCCTTCTTGAAAATGCCTCTTTTCCAAAGAGCAGCCCAGCTCAGCAGAAGAGCAGCGAATTCTTGCCCACCTCCCTCGGCAGGTGCAGCACTATCTTTAGTTGAAGGATTTTTAGCCCCTATATATTATATATTCACAGACAGAGGTACTGACCTCTCAGCCCACCCTTCCCAGCTCCTCTGTTATCTCTTTGCAGCTGCTCAGGGGTGGCTGACAGCTCCTAGAGCCAGGATATGTTTCACACTTCAGAGAAGCAGCAGTTTCCTACAGGCAGACGCTTCCAGATCATCCTTCACTGAGCCTAATGACTCTAGAAAGATCCCTGGGGAGGAACACTCCGCTGCCAATGAGCTCCATTAAGGATCCAGCAAGAATGAGCAAAAAACCATTTCTTTTTTCATTCTCTTTCCAAGTTGGCTCTAGCACAGAAAACATCACAGAGCATATGCTGCATACACAACCTGCCCACAGTTCCTGCACTTTTGTTTGAAGCCAGGTGGCTGTAAGCGAACACGACCATTTCCAGGGGAGCAGCTTGATTTGGGAAAGCACCGTAATACAAAAGCACTGCTTTTCTGATGGCTGCCCCACACATCGCTCCTCATGGGGAGGTGGTGGGGTCACCATCCCTGGAGGAGCTCCAGAACCATGGAGATGTGGCACTGAGGGATGTGGGCAGTGGTGGTGATGGATCGGGGGTTGGCCTTGGTGATTTTGGAGGCCATTCCCAACCGTAATGATTCTATGAGAGAAAGCTGAACAAATGCAAATGCCTTTCAAACACTAACATGTGAGACTTCACTTAGGATGCGGTTTTGCGCTGTAGCTCAGCAGATCTAATGCCATCCTGCTGCAGAAAAGAGATGCCTTCCCCTACTTCCAAGCCCGTGTCCTCAGTGAGCTGATTCGGGGAGTCAGGCTGGGAGGAATCAGGCACACATCAGCACAAAAAGATCAGTGGGAGCACAACGCTGGGAGCTGAACCTTCTTTTGCAGCACTGGCTCGACAATGTATCAGTTCAGCTACAACGCACAAGTGCACTCTAAATTTAGATAGCTTTCTAACTATAAAGCCGTATCTCACATCCATTATTCCCCTCCCAGCACAAGGACGAGCTATTCTATTGTAAAAGCTTTGATATCACCACAGTGCTCTCCACCCCACAGGAGCAGACATCAATTGTCATTAAAGTGGTTCCGTTTCTGAACGTAGAAAAAAAAACGGAGACAAAGCTAATGGTGGTGAAGGACAGGTTGCCCGAGGAGAGGAATGATCACAGGTTTAGGAGGAAAGGGAAAAAAACTCAAGATGACTTTACCTGGGCTTGGGCTGCTGCTCATTACTGCTTCCAAGAGTCACTCGACAGGTTATGACCTACACTGTTCTCGGCCTATTCACTTATCATCCATCTCAGGCAGCACCAAATTTCACGTGCACACTGCCATGGGAATGCTTACTCTGAATAAAACAAACAGAAAGAAAAAAAAACACCACAACAAAAGTGCAGGCCTCCATTTACCCAAGAACACCACCAGACGGCTCAGTGATGGCATCACGCCTTGGGTTTCACCGCTCACTTCCCTCAGCCACTCTGTATTTTCACCTTCTCTGCAAGAGGAAAACCTCGCTGAGCACAAACTCCAGGCTGTGTGGGCAGGAGACACGGCCGTTTCCTCCTGTTGATATTTCCATCTACCCCCCGTTGGTCTGGGATTTCCCACAGAGCTTTTAAAGAGCTTTTCCCATTCAGGCTTTGCTCCGCTTTAAGAAGTTTCTAGAGCGTGTGAACTCCATGTTCGTGGCAGATGCAGACACCCCTCTATTTCAGACATTCTGCTTCAGCAGCAAGAAACCAACTTCTGTCCCTTTATTTTTTCCTAACTATAGCTTGAAAAACAATATGCAGCCATAAACACTTCTTTCCAAATGCAAACACTTCTTACTGTACGGAGATAAAATCCAACTTCAGACAATAATACATCAGTGCTATCAGTGCTGGCAAGGGCAAAGTTGCTCTGTTCCCACACATCCCGGTCTGTTGGGGTCACTTGTAAAATAAAACTACTGCTAATAATACATAAAAGTTCCTCTGTCAAAAGGTTAAGGGCTGAACCCACAACTTGCTGAGAAAGAATAACAAAATCTAACTTGGACCAGTACTCAACCCGAGTCCCACCAGCGCATAGCACAGATGAACTACCACCATTCCTGCAGGCTATGCTGTTAACTGATACAAAATCCCCCCCTGCTCCATCATCCAATAGATCAAGAACTGTGCTTACAGTCCCACAGGCAGCAGTAGGCCTGATGAACCACCTCACTGTATCTCAAAGGTAGAAGAGTAAAGCAACAAAGACACACTTGAATGGCAAACCCAAGAGTATCCCATAAATTAGTTCCCCAGAGACCTAAAGAAGGCTTACTTTCCCTCTCAAAGGCATCAGCTCTGCATTGCCCCACAGTAAGGGCTTTAGGCAGAATTAAAAGGACACTAAATCCATCTACAGGGAAAGAGAGCAGCCAGATCAGCACAAGATGAAGCAGAGGATTCAGGAAGAATGGGAAGAAGTGCATTTTCCCCTCCTAAGGGGCAGTTTCAAAGCAGCAAAGCATTCATCTTCCACTTCTCCCAACCTAAAGCTCTATTCTGAGAATGCTCTTTTAAGACTTGAAGTACACCTGTAAGATCTGCATCATCCAGAGCAGCAGGCACAGCTGGATGTTTGCACAGAGGGCTGAGGCACTGTGCAGTGCTGCTGAACCCATTCCAGGTCAGCCACCCACATCCTGTCTCTTTTCAGTAGTGGAAATACTAACAGGCAGGGTCATAACCTGGCTCTTCAGTGACAACTATTAAAGATTCAAGTTTCCAGGTAATTTTTCCTGCAGCACTGTCTAAAGCAGGTCCAGGCTGAAGCTTGCTCATAGAAACAGAAGTGAAGCTTCATCCCAGTAATGTAAAGGGGAACAACAAGAAAGAAAGGCACAGAGTCCATAGCAGAGTCTGCTGTGATGGGTGAAGGGAAATCATTTCAAAATAAAAGAGCAGAGATTTAGATTGGATATAAGGAGAAGTTTCTTTACAGTAAAGGTAGTGAGGCACTGGAACAGGTTGCCCAAGGAGGCTGTGGATGCCCCATCCCTGCAGGCATTCAAGGCCAGGCTGGATGTGGCTCTGGGCAGCCTGGGCTGCTGGTTGGTGACCCTGCACACAGCAGGGGGTTGAAACTGGATGATCATTGTGGTTCTTTTCAACCCAGGCCATTCTATGATTCATAGGACAAAACCATTTCCCAAAGTGAAAAATGTAATAACCTTGTCTTTTTATAAGCTAACAACGTTCATTCCCACTCTTCTTCCTTTGATTTACAACAGGAGGAGGAAGGAACAAGAAGAAAGGAGAAACAAGTTTAAACAACAACAGCTGTTCCATCAACGCCGGCATAAAGGAGTCACAAGCATCCTGTTCTTGTCTGAGCTGTCGCTGTTTAAGTAAGAGCTCTGCCTTTTGAAGAGGACTTTATAACCTCAAACACACACGTTCAGCTTTATTTTCTTCCTCATCAGAAGTCAATTACCCTGCTGAGTAATGACAGAACAATTCCACAAAGCAAATCCTTTTCATATTGAGGCCTTCTGTGATCAAATTGCACTGGAAACATCCTCAGTCACACAAAAGGAGGAGGATTTCACTCGTGCTTCTCCAATCATTTCTAGGGGCCTTTCCCCCAACTTCCCAGCAAACCTGCAGTGCAGCAACGGCTCCAGCTGACAACACGAGACGATGTACTTTTATCCAAACTGAAACTCCACTGCTCAATCTTTCATCAAGTCTGAGGCTATTCATAAAGTGTTTACCTCCAGCTGTCTATAGATTTTACTCACAGAAGCAAATTAGTGCCAGTGGCAAACATTATTTAACTTGTTCGCTGCCTCCCAGTTGTTCCTATAGTAATGTGAGACTCCTGGAGGGCCCCTTTAATACTTTTTTAACTGCTCTGAAATAGCTTTGTTATTAAATAACCACTGGAACATTCTCCTATCACAGGCAAGTTATGGTCTGTTTTCAGGCTCTGTACTTACTAGTCTTCTTGTTAACAGTCTGCAACACCACTCCAGTCCCAGGTGCCAAAGTCCAGCCATACATGAATTACTTCCAATCAGTCTTGGATACATGAGTAATATTGCACTCAGGAGGCACTGAAGGAAAGCCAAAGAGCCATACGTCGCTGCTACAGTACCTGTGGGGCTTGATGGAAGACAACAGAGCAAAGCAACAGCAAGGAGGATCACTGCTGGGTCAGCTCCTTGGCCTCCATACAGCACTCAAGATCATCTATTATCCACAAGCAACATCTTTCTGGCAAATCTGGAGGTAACCTGGACTGATTCACCTGGTCAGGATGCAGGCTAGAGCCAAGGTATTCTTGCAGGGAAAGCCTCATGTCATCCCACAGTTATCCAAGCTCACGCACTTCAGCTCTTCCCTATGAGACCATCCCTGTACAGCTGCTAGCTGGCCTCCGGGGCACACAGCTTCTCATCAGCCACTGCTATCTCCAGAGCTCACCCTTAGGGAAAGGCTGCCCCAAACTATGCCTGTAGATCAGTACAGGGGGACGGGCTGCAGAATATGGCCAACAACAGTGAACATTCTTCACCTCAACAGCAGCTATCAGCTTGGCAAGCTTCTGACCATTTCTCCCTGCTACTTCAAGAGCGTCAGCAAACAGGAGTCCTGAATGATATCTCTGTAGATTCTGTATATTTCTCTTTTGGGATGGAGGCATAAGAAGAACAGGAAGAAACTGTTCTACAGCTTGTCCCTGTAGCAGAGACAGCATGGCAAATATGGCTGGAGAACCTGCTCAGACACTGCCCCAGGATGAGCCCAGGGAAGAGCCTGGAGAAGACAGCTGAGGAACAGCCGAGCTTTGTGCTTTAATGCTGGGGGGAAAAAACCTAACGCCAAGAGGATAGGAAGGATGGAGAACTGCAAATCTGTTCAAAACATGAGGATTTTAGCCTCGCGAGCTCTCCTTCCTTTACCCACTGTGGGATTCAATGAGAACTGTAAGCAGAAAAGAAATAAACACACAAACAGTGACTTATTCTACCTAAGTACAAACCAATTCCTGCAGGGAAAGGGAGGAAAACAGAACTGGGACTGATATTACAGGCTTAGCAAGCAGGAGCATTTCGGCACATACAGCTGGCTTTGTCACTGTGGCACAAAGGCTCCCTGTTACCACTCCACCATTACAGCATCATCCCATGCAGCCTCAAGCCCAAAGTTCAGTGGCTGTATTAAATGCAAAAGAAATAGGGTGATGGTGTAAGTCAGTTTTCTCGAGCTCCCCATTCAGAGCAGGGATCCCAGCAAGCACACCACACTGTCCTTTGCTCCAAGCAAAATGAGGGCTAAAACTATATGGAGTGGCTCCTCGTGCCATGTACATCCCCTGTCCAAGGGAAATCCACTTCTTGGATACCCCAGGACGTGGAGATTCACACTGAACACAGGGAAACACTTCACCAGATAGGTCACAGAGCTGTGAGTCAGCGCTGAGGAAGAAAACTGTGACTTGAGAACCTGGCTTCTCAGCCTGACCACAGGGCAGGACCTTAACCACACTGGAGGGAGCTGTGATTCACCGTAGAGCAGCACAAAAGCCATACATGTGAGTCAGGGCTGAAATACAAAACCACAGAGCTGGCTCAGCCCCAGGCACGTCAGCCTGCAGACCATCACTGCAGACCTGGGACTGCAACGCTAAGATTTTAATCGTGTTGTATTTCAGTTCTACTTTTGGGAAGTCACAGCGCTAATAAAATAAACAGCACTTATGCAAAGCACAGGGGATGGAGGAGCACGGCTCTTCCTAGCAGAATTAATACCTGTTAGATGACACAGTTCTGTGTTTTTCCAGATAAGAACTATTCTCTTTTTATACAACTTCCCCTCTTAACCAATGGAGGGTGGGAGAAGCTTTAACATCGGAAGCACTTTGTGTCCCCGTTTAGAAGAGGCAGTGCATGCGAACAGCCATTTAGTTTCCTGAAATCGCTGCAGGATACAGAGATACGTCACATATCCCGGCTGACAGCATCAGCACAAAGGCACACAATATCTGCCAGGGCTCTTTGTTAAGTACGATATTGTCCTAGTGACTCAGTGCACTGGAATGCATCAGGTTTATTCATAGCTTTTCTGATACAGTCTTTACATTAGGCACAAATTTCTGCCCTTTAGGAAAAAGAAAAACCAACCACATATCTATGGCTTATTATTATGTGGAGCACACAGAATTCCTGGCCTCTTTTCCAGGGTTATAAACACTGCGCTGAAACAAAAGGCCGGGGTCCCAAACCAAATGGCTCTTTCAAGCTTCTAACAAGTCGGGTTTCAAGAACATTCAACAGAGAAAAAGCCAGATATGCACCACGACCAGATTTCTTGTCAGAAGGAGAAGGCAGAAGAGCAGTGAAGAGGTCAAAGTCACTGAACATCATCTGTAATGAGGGCAGCTGAATCAGCTTCGGATCTTTCAGTCTGGAGTACTGGAGTGCAATACCAAACCACCCTCATTTTGTGTTCTTAGCTGCCGCTGTGAGCAGACAGAGGGCAAGCACATCCACTGTGAGCCCAGTGCCTGTACAGGAAGCATCAACCACATCCATTTACAGCAAGGGCCCTGCAATACAGCCTCCCCCAACATGCAGCTTTCCTGCCAAGTCATGAAGCTTCATGTGAGGCTTGAAGAGAAGCCTCCTAACACTACAACCCCAGCCCAGATATTTAGACATTTAGTGCACAGTCTCAAGAAACAATGACTTGTTAAGGACTTGTATGAAACAGTTTCTTTTCCCATTCCAATCTACGGCAATCAAAGACAGAACTTGTTTCCAACATCTCCTCTGTTCCACCCCTCGGCCATCTCCTGCTGATCTGAATTCATATACGCAGACTTCTTGCTTTAATCACAACCTCCTGCCCTACAAAGGGACTTCAGTCCTCAAACCTTTGTCCCCTACTTCTGTTCTTCATCAGGCCCACAAAAGCCTACCCTGTTCTGAAGGTCAGTGCTGAGCCTGCCACACACAGCATGGGCTGAAATAAGTGTTCTGCAGGCCAAATCATGGCCCTGGGGAAGCCTACACAGCCCTGTGGCCTTCTGCAGATTGCACAGCTGTCAGGCTACAACTTACAGTGCTCTCCTTACGATACGCAAGGAGAAAGAGAATTCAATGATATTGACTCATTTTAGCTACTGAAGTCAGCGGATCTGACTCTAAACACACTCGGGATTAGACCTGCCCATTACGACCACGGGGCAGTGCTGCCCAGTAGCAGCATCATTTGTTCTTCACACGACCTCTCTGCTACTTCCAGTCTTAGCATTCCTCACGGTGTTTGTTGCAGCAGCCACTGAGCTGGCTGAGAAGGGAGTCCCCACTGCGTTTGGCACACTACAAAAGGTGCCAAAGGTAGAAAGACTGTCCTGAATTCAGAAGCAAACAGATAAATTAATGGTGCATTAGGTAGGAACAGATCATCTGAACCAAGGACATCAGGCATGCCTTGTGATACCTGCCAGAGGTGAGAAGATAAGAAGCCACACATAAGAAAGCTTCTTTTCCCTTCCTTGCATAGAAACATGAGCCTTATCTGCCTTCCTCCCAGGACATTTTAACACCAACCTGCTAACACACTGCAGTTTCCAAGCACACGATTTCCCCTTGTCTTTGGTCTATGAACACCTTCAGTTCTGAATTTCACCATCCCATGTTATCCTTAGGTGAGTGGCCTGCGAGGGTCATTAGAATGAAATTAACTGTGCAGCTGTCTCAGCCATCGCAGCTCCCACACTCACCTGCTGTGTCTGTGCCTGCATTTTACATCCAAAAGCTGAGAGTCAGCCTGCAGATGCCCACAGCAGGCAGTTAACTCTTTCAGCCTGGCTATGCACCAGATGGGCCAACACGTACCAGTTAACCAGTATGTATTAACCGAAGTCCCTCACAGCGACAAGTTTAACACTATTTGTGGACACCTCATAAAGCACAGGCTTGTTACTACAGCCCATTAGTGCGCGTGCAAGATATTTTAATGTGTAAAAAGTCCCCATGAAATAAGAATTTTCTCCTTTACTTCCAGAGAGAAAAAAAACAAACAAAAAACCCATCCTTGTCCCATTCTAGGCAACGCTCTCCAGAGCTTTTTTCATACCCTTTCCATCCCAAAAGTCAAGCCAAGCCTCATTTAACTGATTTCACAGCACACACCTCTAAGAGTAACCCCTGCATCTGAGCATCCTCCCTCCTCATTGAGTTCAGCAAGGCTGGAACAGAGCAGGTGAACTCATGCTCTCCTGACCCCAGCGCCTCTTCTGCTCTGCAGCACAGGAAACCACACATGACACACTATTCAATTATGTGGCGATGCCTTCAGCATAGATTTCCCACAGCCTCCAACAGGTACAAGGCACAACTGTATTGGCTCTTTGTTCTAAGTGCACACTGATGGAAGAGGGGCACAGACAGAATGAGCACTTGGGATAAAAGGAGCTAGAACCATCAATTTCCATTTCTCCCAAAACAAAACAAGTTAAGCCAAAGGAGTTGGTGTTTCTATGGCAGCGTTGTCCAAATAAGCAGAGTTAATGCTCCTCTCCAGTGAAGTCACCCTGAAGACACTACACAGTGTCACAGCAGTAGGCACTATAGAAAGTCCCATCCTAGAAACGTAAGGGTACTTACTGGAGAAGGTGATCAAACAGATTCTGCCTCTCCTCTGTAGCCAGCTGTCCACTCATTCACCTGGATCCTATCAGAGAGGAAAAAAAGCTCTAAGTACAAAGTGACAGACCTGAGAAGTAGGTCAGCTGAGGAAAGCCAGGCAGACCCTCCATAACATTGAGATCAAGAACTCGGAATGATGGCACAGTCCACAGCACTGCTCTGGACTCATCACTCACACACCAACTGTGCTTCAGAGAGACATTAAATCCACATTCAATTAGTAGAGACCCCTCTTAAGATGGGCACTAAATAATTCCCTACCATGCACAGAGATGACTTCACAGAAATGGAATAGGAACCTCCTCATCTCCCTGCCAATAAAATCTCCATTGAAACTTAAAACAACAAGGGGTCAGTGAGGAGGGATGAGGGGCAGGAGAGGCACTATTGTTGCACTATTGTGTGCTTATATTAAAGACTCCTCATCAGAAAATTACTCGAAATGGGTGTTTTTCATGTTTATCAATAACAGTGCTAATGGTTTTTATGTAAATGCCATTACTCTCAGTCAGACCCGCACAGGACTCAGCCCCATCTCCCCTCACGAGTGACTCCCCTTCAGGCAGCCAATCTAAATGCAAATTATAATCAAATGGCAAAACCACGAGTTTCCTGGATGAGGCCAAACATTTTACATTAAGGACAAAGCACATACTTTGAGAGAACAGCCCTCCTTGTCGTACATACACAACACCTGCTGGGCTCACACCGCTTCTTCAACCCAAACAGACATGAAAACTCAAGCCTAAGTTGATTCTCCTTTGCAGCCCTGCTGTTTACCTATAGAGCAAAGAGCACTATTTGCAGGGGAAGTGACTCTCCTTGGCACAGAGCTGGAAGAAGGAGGTGGTGCTGTGGGATGGGTATTCAGATGGGCAGAGATTTAGAGCTGCTGCCAGCATGAGGAGCGACTCTCTCGTGGCATAAAAGCTTTTCAGGAGAGCACTTAAATCACAAACCCCCACCTGGAGGATAGATCAAACAGAGCGCTTCGTCGGCACTGATGACAATAACGCACTAATGACAAATCTGGTAATAAATAACATTAAAAACGGCGCTGGTTATTAAGCAGGATGCACAGAAGAGAAACTTAATGATTAAAGCGAAGGCCAGAAATCTAACAACACAACTACTGCACAGGTCTGCGAGAGAGCCCGGAGGGGACCAGCTCCCCAGCAGCACAACACCAAAGCTCCCATTGCCCAGAGAGGGACTCGTCCTCAGAGGGATGCAGCCAATTAGTGATGGCTCCAGACATGCTCGTTACACGGGTTTAGTGCTTTGTATGTTTTGGAAGAGCGTATCACTGGGATATTCGTAGAGCAGAACTTGGCTAATTAACGTTAATAACTGAGAGACCGCTTCTGCAAACAGCTGGATTTTGTGGATTAGGCAGCCAGCGGAAACACAGAGCTGGGGAGCAGAGAGAGAATGCAGCTCAGCGGGCACCTGGCCGCTGCTCCACTATTGCAGTTAATGATTTATCCGTGGGCCTCAATGATCACGAACAAATGAATGCACAGTCCGTAAATGCGCGGCCCAGCTCCATCTGACTGCTGGGGTTTGACTGCCCATCAAAAGAGGTATTAAATTCAAAACCACAGCACTGCCTGCCGGCCCCCAGAAGCTTCTCATGAGGATTGGCATCCCTGAAATCTCAGTCAGCTCCTCTTTTTCCACAGCTGCTTTGACACAGCTCGTGGTTAAACAATTACTCACAGACCCATTGTGTTCTGCATTAAAACAAGACACAGACTTTCGGTCCTCCATCGCAGCATGGAGCTGCAAAGGCTCCTTCCTCCTCTTGCTCCAAAGCCACAGAGGAGGAGCGCAGCTACACAATCCATCTTTGGAAGAAGGAGCCCCAGCTTACAGCTCGTCACCCCATCAAGGGCAACTCAGACTCATCACAGAACTGTCGGAGTTAAAAAGAACACTTAAAAAACATCTTGTGCCACTCCCAGCAATGAGCAGAGTCAGCTCACAGCCCCATCCAGCCTTACCTTGGCTGTCTGAAGGAGACCAGGCACCCACCACCTCTATGGGCAGCATGGGCCAGTGCCTCACCACCCTTATCGTTAAAATCTTCGTCCTTAAATCCAACCTAAATCTCCTCTCTTTCAGCTGGAAACCATTTCCCCTTGCCCTGTCACAACAGACCCTGATAGAGCCTGTCCCTTCCCTTCCTACAACCCCCTCTTAGGTACCAAAAGGCAGCTCTCAGGTCACCTCACAGCCTTCTCTTCTCCAGGCTGCACACTACAACAGGCATCCCATTCCATGGATCATTTTTGCAGCCCTCCCCTGGATGCACTCCAACAGCTCTATGTCTCTCCTGTACTCAGGACTCCACATCTGGATGCAGCAATCCAAGTGAGGCCTCACCTGAACTGTACAGAATGGCAGTATCACCCCTTTGCCCTGCTGGCCATGCTTCATTAGGTGCAACCCAGGATACTGTAGGCATTCTGGGCAGCCAGGGCACAGAGCTGGCTCACAGCCAGCTGCCATCCATCATTACCCCCAGGTCCTTTTCAACAGGGCTGCGCTCTGTCCTTACATCCCCAGCTCGTATTGATAGCAGGGGCTGCTGTGACTTCAGGTGCAGACTCTGCACTTGGCTTTGTTGAACCCCAGGAGGTTGCCATATACCTACTGTGAGCTGTAGGGGAATAGGAAAAATAGGAAAAAATCAATAAAAAGGGAAGGAGCCCTTCCAAAACAAGTGCACCTCTTCCCCCATTCGCACAGCTCAGCGCTGCAGATCACAGCCCAACCCTGCAACAGATGTCCTGGTGAAAGCAGCAGCGCTGTGAAGCCAACAGGCGTTCAGGCACTGAGGGAATGCTGCTCCAGGAACACATCGGGGGCAGCGCTGCTCAGCCACCGAGATTTCACGCACAGCCACCACCATCATCTGATTTCACAGGCATCTCCCGACTTCAGCTGTCAAACCACAACCGCGGCCCATTTGCTACAGCAGCACGCTTGAAAACCAGAGCCGTTCCTGGAGCAGAGCCATTTCCTCCTAGAAATTAAAGGTTCAAAACTCAGAGACGCTCACCCCAACCCACGGACTCGCTGCTTCCCTTTGCAAGAGGTTCAGGTTTGTGTGCACCAAAAGGGTCCGAGCAGCAGAGCCTTTTCTTGCTGCCTTTTGTGCGAGGCTTCACGCTACGATGAATGGGTGGAAATGCAAAGCAGAAGTTCACACAAAGAGGAACCAGTGTGTGAGGTGGTTTCTTCTGCAAAAGAGAAGGAGCAGCAATGACTTACTGCCTCATTAAAGAGCCCCAGGCTGCGTTTTTATTAGATGTATTTGGATGCCAGTGGTAAAAAGAAAAAAAAACAAGAGTTAAATAAAAAAAGAGAGGGGGGTACATCTATATTCTTAGCGTATGGGCCTGGATAAGTCACATGGCTACAAACTAAACCACAGCAGACACTCCAGACACAAGTGTGGAATGTTAATGGTGCACATGAGGACTCAAAATCACCATCAATCTGCACAAAGGTGAAGGATCCCGCTGCTGCAGGACGGTGCCTTTTCCCCACGCTCTCACACAGCAAAAGCCTGTTCACGCCACAGCCCACATTTACTCCAGTGTTCCTCTTTGTGTTTTCTTACCTCATAATGGCTTGTAAGCTGCTCAGTGCAATGAAAAGGCAAGTCAGTGGAAAACTGACTATCTCGGTGGTAAAACTGAGCCCGTGTCCCAGCTGTCAGCTTCCCCACCACCGCCTCCTATGGACTGTGCACGATCCCATGCACCTCCTGCTGCGGCCTCCATCCTGCAAGCAACCTGCAGCTCTGAAGGGAGGCTTAGCTCATAAAACATCTCGAGTTGGAAGGGACCCACAAGGATCACCACGTCCAATTCCTAGTTCAAAATGGATTTCCTGCGTACACATCCCATTCTGGCCTGCACGGTGCACAACTTGCTAATAATATAAATGCTATCTCCCCTGCTTAATGGGGATGGTAACTTACGGCTAATCCTGTGCACTGGCACTGAACAAAGCATGGCGGCACACCCAGAGCCAGCATGCCTCACAACCACTAAACACACATTTCTGTGCTCTACGTGGGCAGCAGCTGCTGTCCAGAACGTTTTAACAGCAGAAACCACACTGCTTGATGCGGGAGGGAAAACATAAACCAAACCCAAATACGTTCTTCCTCCTCTTCAAAGCCAGAGCATAAGAAACAAGCAACGTAATTATTCCCACACAAGGGGAAGGAAAATAAACCCCAAAGAACACACACACACACACGAGGGAAAGAAACAAGTCTCAAAATACTGCAGTTTCAAAATAGTTCATGGGCTTCATCCAGGGAACGGAAGCACAACTGGGACACAGTCACTCTCTGCTGACTGGTAGAAGCACCCCAAGGAAAGCTTTTTTCCCCCCTCCCTTCACTTTGTTTTAAATGGCTGAAGAATTTCCTCTGAACGCTCCCAATTGTGGCTCACAACGAGTTATTTTTGAAAGCAAAGAACCAGATTTCTGGGCCTCTGAATGAGCAAATGCAAAGCTTTTATTAAGCAATAATAGCTCAGACAATGGTCACGATTTCCCAAGGGTCTGAACACCGCAGCTGACAATGAGCTTGATTCCTGTTACAAAACCCCCTTGCAGGCCCAGGGGGTTTGCTTTGTAAGGTCTACGGCTCAAACCAGAGAGTTAAAACATTTGCAGCGTGATTTCCTCCAGTAGCATCTGACCAGAGATACAGAAATCACTGGGAAAAGCCCCTCATGGCGTCCCCTTCCTCCTGTGATTGTACAAGGCTCTTTCCAAGCTTGCAACAAAGACATCTCCCCATCCAGCTGGATCATTCCTATCCGGGCAAACTGGGGGGAAGCTGCAGCTCAGAGGAGCTTCCCATTCCGGCCTTGTGCATGCCACTTCTCATTCAGTGAGATGTGGTTGGCCATGAACAATTACTGCTGCATGCGAACGAGCTGATCTGGCTCTCTATAGCTGGCAAAAGGAGCAGGCACTTCTAGGGCACATAAAACTTGATTGGTTCAAGATGTCTACTTAGGACAAGATGAATTGTCCCGCACAAACGGCTGCTTTTCTCCATTGACTATAAAGCAGACCTCAGGGAAAGAAAAGAAACAGCTTAGCTACAGACAGCTACATCTGTACAAAAGACCTAAATGCCTCCCATTCAAATGCTGTCCTCATCTTAAAGAGTAAAGCAACTAATACCCTAAGTTCATTAGCTCTTCAAACCAAGCCCGGCCTGCAGGAGCCTTCCTACTCCATCATCATTTCTCTCCCTCCTCGCACTTGTCCCTGCAAAAGCGTGCCATACCTGCACAACACACCACGGTTACATTAAAGCTTTTCTGCCAGGCAAGTTAGTTTCAATCCAATCATTGACCGATCCAGCTGACCATACAGCCAGGATAAAGAGCCCACAGCACCTCTTTTCTCCCACTTGCACCGTCTCAAAGGGATTGCAAAAGCATTTCCTAACATTCTGTGTACCTGCCTGTAACCAAAAGAGCCTCTGAGAACGGGGAGCCAGGATGCAGGGAGCAGCGCCAAGAATGCCCTCCGATGCCCTGCCTGCGTAGACAGGTGCAGACACTTGAAAACAGCTCCAAGTTCTTCTGCGACTTTGTAAGGGTGAGAAAGCAAAGGTTGTCATTAAAAAAGACAAACAGAAGGGATGGAAGAGGGCATTACTTACTGTGTGTCTTAATTTTACAGGCAGGGTTG
The DNA here is from genome assembly GCF_039878825.1 of Excalfactoria chinensis. NCBI lineage: Eukaryota > Metazoa > Chordata > Aves > Galliformes > Phasianidae > Excalfactoria > Excalfactoria chinensis. Next base: position 4,538,372 of record NC_092827.1, read on the forward strand.
AAGAGGGAGGGGATGAAGTGCTTGTTTTGTGTTTCTTACCAAGGACTCTTCACCCGGAGAAATCCCTCAAGTTGGCCTGAAACGCTGCTGAAACATTATTCATCATCTGCTGGTCTGTAAATGGCCATCCACATCCACATTACAGATGCAAACCAACGAGTGCTCCGTCCAGAAGAGAGCACAGAAATGCAGGATGCGTTCAGAAAAGGGAAGTACTCAAATTAAGGATGCCAAACACACCCAGATACCGCCATTCAGAGACTCCACATAAGCACTTTTTGTACGGCAACATCTGTAAATCAAAGCATATTATTTCCCACCCTCATAATGAAGAGATTTGCTAGATGATCTAGAGATCTGTCTGATGGTGGCAAAGCTGCTGAACCTCATGCAGCTGCCTGAAATGGGTACTCAGGCAGAGAGCTCACTTGTGATGCTGAACAGTGCTCGCCTCCAATTAGCAAAACTCGGGGTGCAGTGAGGAAAGAGCACATCGCAGTGAGAGGAGTGGCCACAGGTGACAAATGTGCGTGCCAGCAGCCACTGCCTGGCAGATGAATGAGTCCCCATCGACCAAAGTGAGGATCACAGGCAGATGGCAGGCAGCAAGCACTTCATCACATGCCATGAGAAGCCAGGAAGACTTGAATACTGCTAACACAGACAGCGAGGCTTGAAATGCAGCCTTAACAATAAACAGCTTCAGTTAATCCATATTCACAACACCTATCTCCAAAACACTCTTCATCCATTTAACTGTTGCTTCAAGTCACAGAATCATAGAACCACAGAATGGCCTGGAATGAAAAGGACCTCAAAGATCATCCAGTGCCAACCCCCTGCTGTGTGCAGGGTCAGCAACCAGCAGCCCAGGCTGCCCAGAGCCACATCCAGCCTGGCCTTGAATGCCTGCAGGGATGGGGCATCCACAGCCTCCTTGGGCAACCTGTTCCAGTGCATCACCACCCGCTGGGTGAAAATCTTCCTAATATCTAACCTAAACCTCCCCCAAGCCACGGCATTATCACTGGACTTGAGGATCCTCATGGACGCTTTCCAACTTCAGATATTCCATGTTCCATTACGAGAAAGAACTGGGAAGCAGCTGGCTGAATAACAACAGCCAGACATCAGGACTGTGTACAACTGGGCCAGTTAAGTGCCCTGCATCACATAGGGCCCCTTCAGCAAGGCTTGAAAAGGCTTGAAAAGCCACACACCTTTGAAAACATTGGGACGGTTCCTGGCAGTCTTGCAGCCATTTGCCATCTGATGCTTCATCTTCAGGTTTGGGAGAAGGCAGATCCCAGCCCGCCTCATGGCTGGGAAGTATCTTCTTTGCTATCTTTTCAAATTGTGTTATGCAATAAGTAACACACTCCAACACATGCAGGAGCAAAAATGCCCTTCAGCATTAATAACAAGCCTAGATTACTATAATCTTATTTCTATTAAGATCGTAGAGATTTTGTTACATGACTCTGCAAATTACTTAAATCAGGAAAAAAATAAATCAAACCAAGCTTAAGACTTTATTCCTTCTCTGTCCTTCATGCCTGCCTTGGTACACACAGTCAAATTAAAAACAGCTGTGAACTTTCTGATGCAGTACAGCAGCTCTGCATTGCCCTATGGAGGATCCAAGCCCATATCTCAAAGAGCATGTGCCAAGGAGAGCTTATTTTAGGATGAGAGGCAATGGCCTTAAGCTGTGCCAGAAGCACATCTCCATGTTTCTTCAACACCTCCAGGGATCAGGGACTTCACCACCTCCCTGGCAGCCTCTTCCAATGCCTGACCACCCTTTCGGAGAAGAAGTTGCTCTTAATACCCAATCTGAACCTTTCCCGATGCAATCTGAGGCCACTCCTGAGCCTTTTCCAGACTAAACCATCCCAGTTCCCTCAGGCTCTCCCTGTAATATTTGTGCTTCAGACCCTTCACAGCTCTACTGCCCTTCTCTGGACACTGAAGATGCCTCGCTGTCTTTCCTGTAGTGAGGGGTTCAACACTGAACACAATACGAGGTGAGGTCCCACCAGAGCTGAGTTCAGGGGATGATCACCTCCCTGCTTCTGCTGGCTGCACTACTTCTGACACAAGCCAGGATGCCATTGGCCTCTGTCTACACTGCTGGCTCATGTCCAGCCAAACATCAACCAACACTCTCAGATCCTGTTCCTCCCTGCAGCTTTCCAACCACTCTGCCCCAAGCCTGTAGCATTGCATGTGGTTGTTGGGAACAAAGTGCAGGACCCAGCATTTGGTCTTGTTGAACTTTGTGCCACTGGCCTCAGCTGAACCTTGGGGCTGTGACGGGCCACAGGCTGGATTTCACTCATGACCACTCTCTGGGCCCTCAAGCCAGTTTTTACCCAGCAAAAAGTATACCTGTCCAAACCATGGGCTGCCAAGCTTCCAACAGATTCAGAGTACTAAAGCTGCATCTTTTTCACATTGAGTCCTAAAAGTCACTTATGCCACCAACAGATCCCTTGGAGATGACTCCAAAAGACCAACCTGCCCAGAAGGCTGAAGGCCAGGGTCCACCAAAGCTCTGAAACATGAGGGAAATTGAACATGTTGGCTTCATTTCCACCAGCAGCTCATTCCAAGGACTCACACTGCTTGATACGTCTTTGCATTTCCATCTCTTTGGCTGCTTGGATGCACCAGTACTTCATCATGCTGCTGCAGCATCCCAAACAGCTGGAGCTGTCCATGCAACCTCTGCCCAAGGGCAGGAGAGACCTTGGTGCCCTTCTGGATTCTCTTATCTTCACAGAAGGCAAAGCTTCCACCAAATAAATGAAACCAGCGGATACCTGCACTGTATCTGCTGATCTACACAGAAATCCCAACCAGTCTCTTGTTTTTTAGATCTCATTTTCAGCAGATTAAGAAAGATTATCCCACGGGTATGGCAACCGACCAGAGCGCAAGAGATCATTTCAAGACACCTCTAATAGCACACAATTAACAGCCTCTCCTCAATTTTGTCTCACGGCCTCATTCATTAGGAAGATAGGTTTTCTAATCACTCTCACACAACACCTTTACTAGCAACCCCTCTACTTCCATTACTGCCGCTGTTGGCCTCAGGCTCCTCCTTCCACCCCTTGAAACAGATTCAAGGCAACATCTTCATTTCCACTCCTGCTCATCCGCATTGAAACTGCCTATGCGCACATGCAAAACAAGCACAAATTACACCATTAACTTCAGCTTAGTCAGCTCACACCACAGACTAAGTCAATATTTGACAGATATTTAGCAAGGACTAGAATTTATTTAAAATCAGCACGTCGTGCCCACAAGAGCGGATTTAGCAGAGGATGAGAGACAACAGGACACGCTGCTTGGGATTTGGAGGACAAAAACTCGCTACTTCATAACCACAGAATTCTTTCAGCTGATGCCTCCTGTTGTCACAAAAAGGAGATGAGGGAAAAGCGGGACCTGAGCTCAGTTTTCCAAACCTCTTCTCACTGGCTGGCAAAGTTCTTATTTACATGAGCCTTTGGGAGCGGGGCCAAAACTGAAGAGGAAAAGGAACAGGTCAGTGAAAAATCCCAACAAACAGAGCATCACGGGGAGACAAGAATTAAAAATAAACAGTGTTTTGATCAAACCTCCCTCTCTGCACCACCAAGACTGAGCTGCCACCAGCAGAGAAGGCTGCACGCTGCAAACAAAGCTACGTGTGTGTCAACTAAACATTCCCTGCATTGTACTTAACGGTCTGGGAGAGGAGTTCAAACACCCAGTAAATAAACAGGAAACAGGCCCAGGTCCCTGACAAAGCAGGGAAAGGAAAAAGCAGGGAGAAGGGCAGATGTAAGCACAAAGCGGAGCAAGAGTTAACTGTAGTAACAGGTTTGGTTTTCTGTGCTGTTTGTTAGCAGCTTTGTTTGGAAAACAACCCACGTGCTTGCAGATCCTCTCCAACTGTCTCCAACAGTGGAGAATGCTCTCAGCTTAGGAAGTCAATGGCCATTTCAACCAGAGGCAGAGGAGGTTGGAGTTTCCTGTATTTTTTGCACAAACAGAAGCACTACCCTGCTCACACAATGGCAGGGCAGAAACCTAAATTAATACACTAAATAAATGGCCATGGAGTTTAACATCTGTCCTGCAGGCATTCAAGGCCAGGATGGATGTGGCAGCGTGGTCTGCTGGTTGGCAACCCTGCACATAGCGGGAGGTTGGAACGAGATGAGCAATGTGGTCCTTTTCAATCCAGGCCATTCTATGGTTCCTATTTGTCAGCCCATCCACACGCCGCCTCCCACCCAGCAGTGCTACACAGAGCTTAGCTTACTTGGCACAAAAAAAATGCACCCACAAACCAAAAGAAACCCCCTTTGTGTAGTGCTGCAGTTCAGGTGGCTTTGTGCCCCATCACTGTAAAACCTCAAGAGAGATAAAAGGATACAGCAACTCATTAGCAGAACTTTTCTTGCACCTCTAGATGTACCGCAGCTGGAGAAGCTGAAGGAAATCACACTGACAGCAGTGGACACACACGTACGTATCGAGCATTTGAAAGCACAAAGAGCAAAGCTCTGCTGAATGTGGGAACTGGGAAGCCTGACAGATTTAACCCAGTTTATCCTGTGGCAAATGAGCTACTGCTGAAACACGAGGCATTACATCATCTATTTGAAAGGATTTATCTTTTTTTTTTCCCAAACTAAACTATTGTGTTCACAGCTTAAAAAACATCGTTTCGTTTCTTCCTAACAGACTCAACAAAACGAAGGGGTGGATCAAGCTCTTTGCAGGGAAGCACGCACCTAAACTGCTCTGCAAGTTCAAACAGCGGAAGATTTTATCTAGAATTTAGCAGGAAATACCGAGTGCCCCTTCAGGCCCATCTATTCAGATTCAAGGATGAAAAGCCCATTTTTTTTCAAAGTTATGCTGTGCAAAATAATGGAATCACAGAACAGAATCAAAGAACATCCCGTGTTGGAAGGGACCCCCACGGGGATCATCGACTGGGGGCTGAACTCACCCAGCTCTGCCCGACACCAATGTGATGAGATGGGTGGTGGGGACCCCACCTGATCCTTCCTTCCTTTTCTGCCTAAATAGCTGCAGATTGCAGTCCTAGATGCCACACCGCCTTAATGAGCCACGCTGAGAAGCAGAGAAGGATCAGCCGCAAACTGAGCTGCTGGAGGCACTGCCAGTGCCTGCACTGTTGTTCAACTCGTGGACTTGTTGTCCCTCGATCCCCACACATCTGTTGGTGCAATCTTGTTTCTCAAAACTTGGCAGAACCCTAATTTCGCAGCACCTGCTTTTCAACACTTGTTTCTCAGAACTTTCTTTGGCGAATCTGAAGCGCCGAGCTCTCACAGACTCTCTTGGTGCAGCTTTGAAAACCATGATGCAACGGGCTCTCGCTGGAAAACCGAAGCACCCCGTTGATCGGAGAGGTTTCACACAAGCTGGTGTTGCAGCTCTTCAAACTCAAGAACTGTCAGATGTCAGAGAGTGGAAGGACGCCAGGCAAAGCATTTCAGAACAGCTCAGGGAGGAACCATTGGTCTCACCCCCCAGAAGAGAAGGTTTAACACACACATACACAGCTTGTGCGGATCGAGGCCCTCTGATACGTTTGGCATTTTCATCTGTACCAACCTGTGTTGGCTGTTGACCACAAGGCAGGGAATCCAAGCAAGGAACAAGATTTACACCAAGCAAAACGCTGTAAAAGAAGAATTCTTTATCTAAAACTGGCAGGGGTTTGGAATACAGCTCTTTCACCATCGTGCCTTTGGGTATCCAAGAGTACAGGGAGAAATTCTGTTTTAGATTTATAAACTATTAAAGGGTTATTTTGAATAATGGACAAGCAATGGGGGCTCTAAGAATAAAATAGAAAGGAAAGAATCAACAAAGTGTAGGAAAACTCCATCTGTGGAAGTCCTGTCAAAGGTAAATTAACCTTTGAAACAGCCAGAACTGTAATAAACAGAGAAGAACGGGCTCTGCTGTCAGGATGTAATTAAAAGAAGAAACTAACAACAAAAGCACTCTGCTCCGTTCCATATGGAGGTAGCCAGGAGCTGATTTGGGAGAATGTCAAGCAAACAAATTTTCACTCTGAGATAGCAAAAGGTCACTGCAAACAATTACTACAACGCAAGGCTAAAAGCAACATATGCCTATGCTTTTTCTCAATTTAACAAGATATCTTCACAGCTTTAGTTATTACATGGAAGGAGTAACAACATCAAGGATTAGGCAGCCACATTCAGTCATTGTGCAAATACCAGGAACCATTAGAACTGTGTTTCAAAGTGAGTAGGCTGCACAAGTGTTCGCTTCCTCTTCTCCCTCTGCTTTTGCCAACTGCAGTTCCCAAAACAGATCTCATCCACAGTTAAACTCAGGCCAGAACGAAGACATTCCTTGCCATGTATGGGAAATAACGGAGGTTATTAATTTCACTTCTCATAATAGAAGGGCAGAAGACACGGTAAGGAGGCCTCGGGATAAAAAAAAGTCAGGCAATAAAAAGAAGTGCTCGCATCTCAAAGATGTGCACCAATAGCACACGTCTTCCCAGCTGTCTCCCTGCCAAGCAGCCTTCAGAATGGGGCATTTTCTTCTTGCAGTGCGATTTCAGTCCCCATTAACAGGGACCGCATGCGTCAGCATTAAACTTTTGCCCAGCAGCACACAGGAACTGAAAAATGAGCATCCTATTCCAGTGACCTTCACAGGCATACACAACACTGAGCCATTCTTGTCCATTCAGCATGTTCATTTATAACAAGTCCCACAGATTCACTAAATTACCCTCCATGGTTCCAAGCAGGCTCAGGATTTGCAATTAGGATAAAAGAGGCCGGGAGCAAGCCCCGACACCAGATATGACCTCAATACCTGTTCTCCACCTGCCCATGCTTTACAGTGCTCAGATACTCCTGCTGCTGCCAGAAGAGGCCCAGCACACACATGCACTGCTCTCCCAAAGGAGCAGGCACCCACCCCTACTCTCCTATTCAGCAGCAAAGGAGAAACAAACCCAGCTGCTCTCTGTGCTGCCTCAAGCTTTGTGCCCTTTGAGGAACAGGCCAGCTCCTACCCAGCACCTCCCTAACTCCAGCACTGGGATGCGGTGGGAATGAGAACCTCTACTTCCTGAAAACTGATGAAGCTTGGAACAAAAGGAAGGTGCCAAAAGGGTTTGGTATAATCCTGTCTTGCCACAGAAGGCTCCACACAAGCACATAACTTAGCATTGCGCTGCCTCAATATGCTCACACGAGCCTTTGGTAAACCAGGCTAAGAATAGGCACAGGAACAGCAGTGCATCCAAATAAAACACCCCTGCGTAGCAGCACGAAGCTCACAAGAAATGCTTGTGGTGCCACTTCTGCTTCAATCGGTTTTAGGAAGAGGAAATTCACTTGGGTTCTTTTTATAAATCCTACTCCATTACGTCTGTCAAACAGCTGCCACTTTCTCCGCCCAATAAAGCCACATCCAGCAGTAACCGAAGGATCGCTGTGGCTGCACATGTATTATGTATCACAGATGCATATTAGAACAGACTTGAGATCTGTCTGGAGATTACATGTCACTCCTCCAAGTCAATGGAATGATAGCAAGATGCGTGTCAGCACAGAGCCTGGGCTGGACCTGTACGAACTGCTCCAAAAGATGCTCTGGGCATTGCTGCCTGAGTAACTGCACCTGAAACACGAGCTCAGCAAGGCAGGCAGACAACGGAGAGAAAAACATCTTCCTCCCTGACACCTCCTTTCACAAGCAAGAAATAATTGCATAGTTTGGCCTTTCTAATCAAGCCTGTCATCCTTGTATTTTAAAAGTCTTTTGCAGATTAAAAGCAGAGCTGATTCCTAAGGAAAAAGAGTCAGTTTCAATGCAAAAGCCTCGAGATACCTGCCAGCTCCAGCTCAACGGCTGCTCCCCACTAACTGCACCCTTGAGACACTTGCAGGAGACTTGGTGCTATTCTTCACTGCCACCAAGTAAAAACAAAGTCAGCAAAGCCTGGAGGCAAACGGGAGAAAGCAGCGGCAAGATTTCTTTCCATCCTTTATTATTTGCATCAAGTCTTAATTCCTGTTAATAACGCTGAGATTGACATCAATAACAACACAGTGTGTTTCAATGCAGCCCAGCAGCATTAAAGCAAAGATCTAAATCTATTTTAGGAAGGGCAGCAAAAGAAGCAGCACGCAGCACACCACAACCATGGCAAGGTTCCCTCTCTTCACAACCAGGTTCCCTCTCACCTTTTTCCACACCTTTGTCTTTGTTTCCAGGGCTTTGCAGGGCTGAGAACTTGCAAGGGAAAGCTTAACACCAGCGAATTGTCAGACACCACAGTAATTAGTGGCAGCTTCCCAACACATCCATCTCTGGCCACGGTTCTGATGGCTGGCTCCTCCTCAATGCCCACATTAAAATCAAGGCACACAAGGTAGGCGGTAGATTCATTTACCAAGGGCTTCCCAGAAGAGATGCCTAAGGAAAGACATATCTTACCTAAACAATGCCTGCTTGGTTTGTTGTTTTTTTTAAACCATCTGTTATGTGACTGCTATCTCCATTAATAATCTGAGAAAGACGTTAATGTGCCCGCTGACATGAAGTAGATGTACAATGCATTTCTAGATGATGGGCACCCACATTGCAGGTAACCAGCCAGCAACTTGCTTCTAAAGGAGGAAGGCAGGATTGTGCTGCCTCCTGCCCACCTGCTGCTCACACATCTTGCCTGTGACGTTACCGATCCATTTACACCAAAGAGTTTCGGTCTGTTTTATTTCTAGACCCTTGTGAGCTCCCCTGCAGACACAAAGGCCTTATGGACTCCCCAGAAGAAACCCACAGAGCAGCTCTGCACAGACCTGGACTCTGCTCTCAGCTCTGAGCTCCCCACTTGTTCGGCAGCTCTTCCTGTCACAAGCTCCAATGCTTTGATGCCAACCTTTTCCAGGAGTCATCTGCATGTCAGCAGCACTACGCAGCAGCACCAACACAGTCCAGAACACATCATTTCCATTTGCATAAAGCAAACCTGCAGTATAATTACTTCCTCATGCCCGTAACAGAAGCACTAAAAGACGAGTACAAATCCCATCCCCACATGCTCTGGCACTACATACAATGTGAAGGCATTTAATCAAGGAGGGAGAGGGCAATCCTCCCCACATTCAGTGGTGTGTTTTATTCCATCACATCCAAATCCAGACCCAAGGTGTGGTACAGACATATATGAGAAGAGGAAAAGCAAAGCAGTTAGGATGTGTTGATGTAATGGAGGGTGTTGATGGCTTTAGATGTGCTGCCATTCTATAAGCAAAGGGTCCAGTTTCACAGCGAGTGGCCAAGTGAATTCATCTTCTCTTTGACTGGCCTTAGAAAGTACTCAGCCTGTCATAAAGTGTCCCCTAAGGGAAACCACACACACATGAAGCGACTCGTTTCCTGCTAGATGACATTTTGGCATTCCAACACATAGAATTCACTTTCAAACTAATTCAGAGTTGACCAACCTACTGGCGCAGATATGAGATGACTACGCAGCTCCACAACCCCTTCATGTGACACAAGGCAGCACAAAGCAGTACGAAAGCTCACCCTGCAGAGCCAGATGTCAGGACGTGCGCTTCAGCACGGCAGTGCTCTCACCAAAATGCAACGGGAAAGGGAACAATCCTCAGGCTACGTGTGCTGCCAGCATCCTCGAGAAGAATGTCAGATAAGAAGATACCTCTGAGTATTCTGAATCATGGGGAAGGCGTTTTATGAAACGAGACAGGTAAAAGGTTAACCAACTGGAAACTATGCAGGAAAAAAAAGCATTACCTGTACAGAGAGAAATGTTATTAGCAGTTTGTATTACAAGAAACTTGAGAGGGTTTCCTGCATCCCCATGGGTTAACCCCATGTATCTGTAGCAAAATGACAGCAAAATGCATCAAAACTCATGAGGGGAGGGGACAGGCAGAAAAAGACACACGGCCAACCCCATGCAATGAGATCCCAACCATCTAAGTGAACTGATGGTAGGGATGAAAGAAACTCCTTTACATCAAAATACCTGTACTCATAGAATGGCCTGGGTTGAAAAGGACCACAGTGACCATCCAGTTCCAACCCCCTGCTGTGTGCAGGGTCACCAACAGACCAGGCTGCCCAGAGCCACATCCAGCCTGGCCTTGAATGCCTGCAGGGATGGGGCATCCACAGCCTCCTTGGGCAACCTGTTCCAGTGCATCACCACCCTCTGGGTGAAAAACTTCCTCTTAAGATCCAACCTAAACCTCCCCATCTCAGTTTAAAACCATTCCCCCTTGTCCTAAATCATTAGGACAAGGTCATTAGGTCATTGTCACTAGTGGAAGTCTTTGGGTTCCCTTTCCCTGGACAACCAGAAAAGATTAAATTTGCTTCATTGACAAATCTCAGTTTTCCATACTTCACTTACTGTGACTATCAAGGGACAGCATGCTCTGCAGTCACTGTGAATGCCACACAGCCCTAAAAACCCACTGCCAGTTAGCGGGGGGGAGATGCCAGCAGAGGGAGCACAGCACACCTGTGCACTCCTTACATAAAAGCAAAGGTAAATTAAACTCTGTCAGCAAAACACTGAATGAAAACAAATATGTATTGAAACTTGCTTTAAAATAGTTACAATCCCGTAGGAAATGTCCAGCAAGCCAAGGGAAAAGCTACAGAACGCCCTTTCAAATACATTTCTGAAAGATTAGTCAGTCCTTTAAACAGCTCCTGCTGGTAGCAGACATCAATTAGCTAACAGCAATGACTTCACTAAAATAGGATTGCAATCTATGCTTCAGAACTGGGCCTGTAATTGCTGTGTAATAACACCTATTTACTGGCTGGCCAGCACTAAGGGCTTCCTACACCCCAGGCCAGATAGGGATCAATTAACTGTGAGCCATCGAGCTCTATGTGCTCCTGTCTTCATCCTTCTTACCAAACCCCAAAACCTCAAACTGGCTTTGCACCTCTTTTCAGGCAATACCCACCATATTTGCATCTGAGAATCAGACATCTCAGCTGCAGGAGCCAACTCAACCCCGACAATCACCAGTAAACAGCACTTTAAAGTCTTCTGCGAGCAGAAAATCGAGGGCTCTGCTTTTGAGGATATGTCTAAATTGCAACCACGGTGCTACAAGCATGCTCAGGGCAGCCATAGCCCAGCGAGCACAACAGGGGTTGTACAGACAACTGTCTGGCCCAGCTGTGTGCCTCAAATCCCATGCAAATGCTACCCCAGCAGCTGCATTCCAGCAGAGGTGCAGCTAACTGCACTGAAACATCCCATCCCTGAATACGCACACGGCTATCACTTGTCTTTTTCACATACTCCATGTATTTCGCTTGCTGAGCGGTTCGGTCATAGCGATCTCCATTTGGGTTAGGATTCATTCACTACAGCAACACAAAGAGGTTTTTAGCACAGACGACAGGTGGGGAATTGAGACACAGGGAAAACCTCTCTGCTGGTGAGGAGTTGGGGTCCAGTGATCAGGTGGTCCTTCCCAGTTCTGTGTTTCGTGGGGTTTCCAAAGAAGAAAAATTGCCTTCAGGACTAGGAACCAATTGAGATTTGACCACTGTGATCTTGGCTTCAAATAGCTGGCACATCTGGTCAGCTGGAATTGATATGGGAAGGGGAAGGAATGCCCTGAGGAAACAGGGGAAGGTGACAGGAGTCAAACAGCAGGAAAATCAGGCAGCAGAGATCGTGAGGGAGAGAGAACAAATACACAGAGCCAGAAGAAAACATAAAGGTAAACTCTAAAAACATTAAGATGACGATACTGTGAGATTCCAAAGCTTCATAATCACAGAAAGCAGATTTGAGGTGGCTTCTGGATCCCCACAGGCAAGCAAGCCCTAGTGATATATCAAACAACATCCAAACCCTGATCTGAACAGTGACGTGCTACAAACACCCAAGGGAAGATGATCTTTCCCATCCCACCTTAACAGCACACAAACAGCCTTCCCGTTTTGCCGCGTACCGCTGAGAAACAGCCTCAACGACAGCATTTCAACAACTGTGCTTTCCTTGTTTTGCACATTTGCTGCTTTTGCTCTGATTTGACAACTGCCGAAAGCCATCCTCGCATGCAAACAAAGACAAGAGCTAACAGTCCGCACTTGCAAAACGAGAGAGTATCAGAGAACTATTTTGGACTTCCCTTCTGCAAAGAGACATCAAGAAGTTCAAGAGCTGTCAGTGCCCCAGCTGAGCTGCCAGAAGAGTTTGGCTGTGCCACGCTCAAATGAAGGCAGCCCATTACTCCTGCTCCAGATCTCTTAACGCTGAGCTGAACTGATGCAAACACTCCTCCCATCACCCCAAGTTCAGACTGTGGTTCACTTCTGATGCTACCTTTGCATAGAAAGGTTAGAGTTATTTATTACTTACTAAAGCCTGAAAACACACCCAATGTGCCAAAAGCTGCATTATCTCAATCATAACAGAAGCATCAACCAAAACACATTTGCAACACGTGCGTCAGACTTCGACATCTCACACAGATTTCTCCGCAAAAGCAGAAACATCCATCAGACAACACCCGACTCAGGAAACAAAGTTACTTAATCTCCTTCTTACAGATACCAGACTTGCCGCACGGAAACCCAGCAACGCTGAAGCCAAGCTATCGTATCAGGGTATCGAGGCACACTTATCAGATGCATGCATAAGCAACCAGAGAGCAGAAACCAAGCAGGGAGATGTGTTCATTGCTTGCCTTCTGACACGCAGCAGCACGGCGCTCCTAGAGCGGATGCTCCGCTCCTCTGTGCATCCTCAACACCCACCCAATGACTTCCAGCTGGAAAATCGTTTGGCTTAAGGCATAACCGGGGGGTAGGGCACTAACGTGTCAGCCTTTTTTGATTAAGGAAGGAACCCAATGGTTTTAAGGTCGAAAGCAGCGGGGAACGCTGAAGAAAACATGAAATTGGAGGAAAAAAACAGCACAGAGCTCAACTTTAGCACAGAACACGAGGGGAGGAGGCTGAGCAGGGCGCTAGGCCTCGAGCCCCCAGACCCACCTCGGGACGTGGGCAGCGGGCGGGAGCTGCCGGGAGGCGGCGGCCCCACGAGGCACAACGGGACGAGAGGCTGTTTTAGGCCCCCTCGCAGCTTCAGCCCACCGCAGCCCCCCCATCACCGCGGGACCCCCCACCTCCTCCCTCAGTCCCTAAATCCCCCGCCCGGCCTTCCCCCCGGGGAACGCGAGGGGGCTCCCCCCGGGCCGTACCACCCCCCGGCCCGTACCACCCCTCGGTCTCACGAGCTCCCCCCGCCGCTCCCCCCGCCCTGTGGTACGCTCCATCCTACCTCCCGGCGCCCTCGCTTCACCCTCCCGGCGGAGCCGCGCTGCCGGCGCCCGCTGCGAGTGGCTGGGGGGGGAGCCACAGCCTCTGCCTTGTCTTCCCCCTCCGGCTGCCCTCCCCTGCTCCCCCCCCCCCAGGTCTGGGCGCAGTTGGTTTGTTCCGAAAAGCCGGCCGGTCTTCTACCCTAAACCGCTGGATCTCTCACGTCTTCGGCCATTTCCGACCGAACTGGCGGAAGTTGCCGAAGTGGCGGCGGAACTTAACGGCCTGTTCCGAAGGGTGAGCGGAGAGAGCCGAATCGCTGACGGAGATAGCCGAAAAGCTGAAGGGGCGGGGACAAGGACGGCGAAGGAGGAGACTTCTCTCCGGAAACTACCGAGAAGAGCCGAAGTGCCGCGAGAGGCGGAGCTTCGCCGCCCTCCCGTCCAGAGGGGCCCGCTGGACGCCGCGCATGCGCACTACGGGGAGGCGCTTTTCCCGCCTAAAGGTGGGCACGTGCAGCTCTCTTTGCTCTCCTCAGGGAGGAGTCGCCATGATGGGTCTGCGTCCTGTCAGCGCTCCACACAGCCCTTGCGTGGGCAAACACAGCCCAGGCTTTAGCCACAGCACACCCAGTTGTCTCCAGCCATGCGTGAGCACCCCTGCAAGGCTGAGGGTGCACGCAGGGAGTTCAGCCCTGTGGTGAAACCACCATGGGGACTGAAGGTTAGCACTGATCCCTGCAGAGATGCCCAGATGGCTGCTGGCTGAAGGGGTTATGCAGACCACCGTGTTCTGGGATACAGTGCAGGACCTGCTTATGAGTACTGCCACACCACCAAGATGGGATTCCATTGCCAAGTTACCTCAAGATCCAAGACAAGTACCAAACGTAGCATGAAAAAGGTGGGGGTTGAAGCAAAGGAATTAGGAAAAAAATAACAACAAAGCAATGGGGAAACAAAGAGAAGAACAAAGGCAGGGAATGGTGGCAGCCATCATCCTACGAGAAAGCCAACTCCAGCACCTTCAGTACTTCTTGCTTATTACTTTATGCACTTTCATTTTACATATATATTAGGGTCCCATAAAGGCCTTCATATCTACAGGTACCAAGTCTCACCCCAAAACACAAAACCTGGCAGCTTGTGGAGTACCGAGGGATCTGAGATAAGAAACAGGTTTATCTCCATAGGAGCATGGAGGGCTGTGGCCTATCTCCAGGAATCTCCGCTTTAATAAAACATGAGCACTTCAAAACGGCGAGAAACCGCTTTTCCACCTCTCTGCACTCTTTTAACAGTCATTTACACACGTGTAAAGCATGCAAGGAGAAACTAACTTTTATCCTGAGATGAAAAAAACATCTGGGCTGCAAACACACGCTGCTGCTCTCAAGCCATTCTCCATGTGCAGGACCTTGCACTTGGCCTTGCTGAACTTCATGAGCTTGGCACAGGCACTGAGCCTGCCCAGGTCTCTCCACAGCTGCAGTTTAATGCCATGGATGCTATCACTTCTTCGTGCCCCCTTCTCTGTTTGAATAGTCTCCACTTAACCATTTTTCCTTATCTGGATCAAATTCTGCTCCTCATCCCCCTTGTAAGCTTTTCTCACTTCCAGCACATTAATGTTTCATCTCTGCTGGAGATTACACCGAGTCCTTTTGAGCAGGTACTAAGGAGTTTCAGAGCCAACTAGCGCACAGCCCTATGGCATACTTCCATGGCCTGAAATAAACCTCAGAAAAACATCCGTTCCTCTTCAAGGGAATAACAGTCTAAGGGGAGGACCAAACTTTTCCCTGCCAGGAGGCTACAGTCCCTCTGGCAAAACTTTTTTAACCTCTTTCTCTTCCCTTCCACAGGAGCCAGTACCGAGACCTGACCACCTGCAGACTCCACAAACCTCGTGGAATGTTTTTTAGACCACACTCCTAACCTCAGACAGCCCTATCAGATTTCATAGGATTCAGTCACTTCTTAGCCCCGGGGTGCTCTTGGCGCAGAGCAGGTAATACACATCCCTAATACACATCTCCCAGCCCCATGGACAACTCCATATACATGATAAAGCTGAATGTTCAGTCCTGCTGAGGCTCTGACTGGTTTTGTCCCTCAGGTATCTCACAGTGTGCTTCATAAGAGAGGGGTAATTAATCGGGAATGCTGGCCAAATTCCAGTTGAAGTAACAACGTTCAGATGGTTTACATTCTCCCTGCAGTTTTGAGTGAATATGGATTGGTTTTTGTCTCCTTCCTGTATGCCATAAAAGCAGTGGCCTGGTACTGCTCGTGCTGCCAGGCTCTGCAGTGTAAGTAGCTGCATTTCCTGGTAGTAGAAAGGCACGAGGAACAGAAACGCCTGTTCCCTTGTTCACAGAGGCCCAATTAGCGTTTCTTATTTTAGCTAGATGTTCGAAAGAACATGAGAAGGAAAGAAACGGGGTAGAAGGTTTGAAGATGTAATATTATGGATCACACTCAGAGGATGTCAAGTTGCACTGCCACACATCCTATTGGGAATAAACATTCTAGAAGAATTCATTAAAAGATCGCATTACGCTTTGTTTATCGAACGATACATTACCGGAGTATGTGAAGATCTGCGGAGAACCTAAAAGGGTAACGTTGGTATTTCAGCAACAATGTAGTTAAGAGAGATTAGGACAGTGGTTACAAATAAACCGTGAGAGACCAGATGGCTCAGAGGATGGGTAATGAGACACGCAGCTTTCCTCCTCCCCCAGCGTGTCCCAGATCATTAGCGACTGAAAGCTGTTACTAGCGCTGACTGTTTTCCACAAGCAGTTTATTGACCCAAATATGGTTCTGCTCATCCCCAAAACTACCAGCAAACCGCTTTCAGTATGGCAAGTCCCTCCAGGCTTTGGTGGAGCTACACAGCGTGAGGGGGTGAAGGCAGAGGGTGCTGCCTTCCTACCTTGCGTGGCTGTAACCATTTGCAGCAATTGTACTGCATTTCTGTGGACCTGCCCGCATTTCCCTTGCATTTTTTTACAGTTACCTCAGAAATGAAATGCTCACAGTCACACAGACTCATTCTGTGTGTGGGAATCAAGTCTTCCAGGTGAATTCAAGGCTAGGTTGGACGGGCCCCGGGCAGCCTCCTCTAGTGAGCGGCTACCAGCCCATGGCAGGGCTTGGGTCTCGATGATCTATAAGGTCCCTTCCAGCCCGAACCATCCTGTGATTCTATGATTCAATGACTCTATAAACTACCAGCAAGTCCTCTCCCACCTTCAGCTCAGTCCTTGTGGGATGTACACTCACTCACAGGAAGGTGAGGAAGCCATAAGATGCTACACATTGTTCTTTTTTTCTACACCTAGCTCTATCACTGATTAAAGTAAAAGAAGACGAGTCACCCAGCATAAATATAGATATACATCTAAGATGTATCTATATAAAATTTAGATACAGAAATTAAAAGCAAGGCCCATTAAGAGATGTCCATATCACAACACTCCTGGAAATCTCGGGGACTGGATAAAGCAGCAATCCATTCCTGTAGAACTCCCTTGAATTCCTGAAGTGCTGCAGCTAACCGTGCTTCCCCTTCATCTCAGATCAGATGCTTTGAAGTCTTCCAGAGACACCCAAGAAAGAAGACACATCCAAATACCCAGACTACCCCCGAACTCCACCCTGGAACAGATGGTGAGGTTTCAAACACAGGAGCATCTGGTAACCACTGGTATGAAAAAGCTGGCAAGCCACAGCTTATTCCGTTCTACTAAATATTCCATAATTTGAACTATATTTAAACAGGGAGTTAAAAAGAAGCAATCGTTTCGCTTGTATATAACATAATCCCTAAACACCTACACACTGTAACTGCAGTGCAGCTCGGGCATGGCACTCTTGCCTACCAAAGGCACTTTTATTAATTAAGCATTCAGCAGTATTAAAAATGAAATGAAAACTGAGCGCAGAACAAGCAGCTCAGCCCCTCCAAGGTGAAGCACGAAGCATCGTGCTAAGCATCTGCCTTGTTCTATCAGACAACCAGGCTCAGGGCTGCCAGCTTCCAGTACTTCAGCTCACCCCCAGTTGGAAGGGACCCATAGGGATCACTGAGTCCAACTCCTGGCTCCACCCGAGACCACCCAAAAACACCAAATAATACTCGACTGCTAGGAAACAACTGCTGGAAATTATTGTCAGAATACATTAAAGAAGGTTAAGAAACACATACACACGTGGTTAGAAAAGAAAGCACCCTCAAAACCCCAAGCCAAAGACAGACCTGAGCACGCCCATTGCACACACAGCCCCAGATGTGCACTCCCCAAACTCCACTTAAATGATCTTTTGGGACAATGCTCCGCAATTGTTTCTGTGAGCTGAGTGAATCATTTGTGCTTGCTGGAAATCCAAGGCGATAGCACGCATAAAACCATCGCTCTGGATTAAAGTCACTTTGGGAAAAGGCTGTACAAGGCTGTACAAGGCTGTCTGCCGAGATTGTGTTCGAGCTCCACTGGAGACCACACCATCGGACCTGCATGTGTGCAGAGAGCATTTTAAAGTGACTAGAGACAGAAAGACAGACTCCTAGGAGGAGGCTGATAAGGGAATCTTAAATTCCAGATCTAGAAGGAAGACCAAATAGTAACAGTGATCCCAAAGTCCTGGCTTTAATAGCTGACAGATTTCCTCACTGCACAGACAAGAGGTGATCCTGCTGCACACTTCTGGCCATTCAGGTTGGAAAAGACCTCTAAGCTCACCAAGCCCAACCCCGACCCACCCCCCATACCCACTGCCCACATCCCTCAGTGCCACATCCCCACGGCTCTGCAACACCTCCAGGGACAGTAACCACACCTCTCCCTGGGCAGCTGTGCCACTGCATCACCGCTCCTCATGAGAAGAAATATTTCCTGATAGCCAACCTAAGAACTTAACCCACCTGCCATATGCATCCTAAACAGAGGAGGTGAATAAAAAGCACACAGAGGGAAGTTGTGAGTATATGCAGGAGATTAGAGCCAGCCACAGTCAGGCCTCCAGGCCTGTTAATACAGAAGCACCTGGTAACCAGATGGTTGCCTCCCTGTTCAGCAACCCAAGCCATTCCATGACTACAGCAGAGGGTGAAGCTGGGTTAGGAGGAAGCCTGCCTGCACTTCCCGAGCCAGGGACGAGCAAAGAGAAAAGCTCTGTGCTGCTGGAACACCAAGGAAGCCAGGAATGCCCATAGTTTACACAAAACCTGAGCTAGAATTCAGAACTGTCCACAAGCTTACAAGTGCTGGGATGATATTCACAAGTCAAGAAGTGCTGGGATGAACCTCCCCAGCCTGCATCTGAGAGTGCCGATGTGTGTTTGACACTCTCAAGAAGCAGCAGCACAACACACCATCGACACCAGCCCACCTCCACCAGCAGCTCTCTTATTGCAGAGGGCTCTGTGGAGCACATCTCTGCTCCAGGAGAGAGGAGGCGGCGCTCAGGGAAGTCGTGGCATCAACTGCACACAGAACTTGAGGACAGAGTTTGAACTGAAACATAACAGGTGTGGAAATACAGAGTGTGAAATGCACCATCGGATCCACATTACGCTGTGCTAAAATAACTCAGCACCTCCCTTTGAAAAAATAACAGGTCTCTTTTGACAGAAGGGCATTCAGTCTTATTTATTGGGATTTTAGCAAAGCAACACAAAATCTGGGGAGTTATTAGCAAAGGGGGGAAATAGGAATCAATAAAGAGAAGGGTGAGATCAATAATAAACGCTACTGCGCATTAAGTGCTGCAGGCTCCTATAAAAGCGTCCTTACAAACTTAAATAATAATAAGTAATTGCCACCATTTTAAGCACAATCTATTTCGAGGCCTAAAGTTACTATAATGCACCAAAATGATTTAAATGGGAATATCTATACATCTATATATATCCAGGCAGTGCAGGCCTGCTGCCAAAATCGACCACTAAAATAGGGCAGCGGTTGCCAACTGTGCCTTTCTCAGTGCTCAAAGGATACTTTCTCCTCTCCGCAGCTCATGCAGTTCCATTGTTAGTGCATTAGAAGTGGAGAAACCAACTCAAAGGTGAATCATTATGAAAATATTTCTTTAAATGAAAACCTTCCATGCTTTTGAAGTAAACCACGTCGCACAATCCCATTAATACGCTTTATCGTGCTCCGTCTTCATAGCTAGCAGGTTGTTAACCCATTACACAATGCCCATTAGAAAGCTCATCAAGGACCTCTTGGTTTGAAGCCACTCTGCTCATTTCCAGCCAGAGCCATTTGTTCTCATGCCCAAACTCTCATTTAACTTAAGTAACTCTTCTCCCTCTCTGGCATTCACACCAGCGTATTTATAGAGCAGGAACACCATTTTTCTTTCCCTGTTTCTGCCACTGCCTTAACCACCCCGGCTCCTTTTTGTTTTGTTCTCTGCTCCGTACATCACTTCTCGCCGATTCCTTCCTTGGCATCGTTTAGAATTTTGGTCAGTCTTTCTCCTGCATGGCCAGGCAGGAATGCTCAGCACATTTTAAGCTGTACTCCACCACCACCATCAGCACTGCACTGATTTCATTCACATTTCATTGTCACTAGTGGAAACAACGTGGTTGACAACACAGTCCTAGCATGCATCCTTGTCACCAAGGAACCATCCTATGCTTGAGAAACAAATTCCAGTTCCAGTATAGGGAACCTGACATTGTATCTGAGCTTACGCTATTTTCCCTTACAGGCAAATAGTCCTGAAGCCACTCTATCTTCTTCCATGGTATCGGACTCTACAATGCCCTGAAAGGAGACTGTAGTGAAGCAGCAGCCAGTCTGTTCTCCCAGGTAACGTAACAGGACAAGAATTAATGGCCTTAAGATGTTCCAGGGGAGGCTCAGGTTGGATATCAGGAAAAACTGCCCCGAAAGAGCAGTGCTGCAGTGGCACAGCTGCCCAGGGAGGTGGTGGGGTCACCGTCCATGGAGGGGTCCCAGAACTGTGGGGATGTGGCTCTGAGGGATGTGGGCAGTGGGTGTGATGGGCTGGGGTTGGGCTTGGAGACCTCAGAGGTTTTTTCCAACTTTAAAGAGTCTATGATCACATTATTCCTGGCTCGATGAAACCTCAAAATGTTAATTTCTGCTATTCCATTTGTGAATACAACGCTTAACAGCAGTCCTGAGACAAGTCCTCGAGGAACACTGCTGCTAACTTGTCCACCAATCCTTTTTCAGCCATCCTACCTTTTCCTCTGCGATGACAAGACTTACGGATGCAGAGCAATACTTTGCTCCTAAGTGATGGATTTCACTTGTCTTGCTTTGTATTTTTCATCTTTTTTTCCCCTTAATTAAAGTCTGCCTTTTGCTGCTGGAGAACAACAAAGGCTCATTTCTCTGTAAATCAGGCCTCTGCATAAGGGGAAAGCTGTCCTACTTCTACAGTTGGGCATTCGTATAAATTAATAAACTGTGCAAGTTAACGCGTTTTATCTTAAAAATGGTAAATGAAGTTTCTTAATGAGCAGCCTGACTTTTTAATTGCACATAGGATTTATGCCACAAACTGAAAAAAAACAATTAGAATGCAGGAAAACAGCATGTAAGACTTGCAGTTAAATACAATTAAGTTAAATGTGCTGAATCCATAGTTTAAACCGGAACACTTTTATTGTACGGAATCACAGAACATCCTGAGGCAGAAGGGACCCACAGGGATCAGGGAGTCCAGCTCAAGATTAAGGAGAATCCTTTTCTTTTTTAATAGCGTGATAGAACAACGCTGCACTTTCTCTCTCTTTTTTTTTGGTAATTAAAAAACTGGTTAAACTTTAGAAGAGTCATTATACTTGAAGCAGTCGAAGCAGCTGAACACAGAGCATCGTATGAAGACGCCACTGGGATCAGTTAAAGCCAACAACGCCGAAAACATTTAGAAGGAATGAAGCCAAAAACACAGAAGCGGATTTAACTTGGCGTATGCCGTGGCAGGAGGCCAGGAGAAGGCGAGCTCACTGCAGGAGCAGCCAGGACTTTGGTGGGATGCAACTCGGACATGCAGATATTGGGTGGGACCAACGGCTCAGCCAGGCAGACCAGCGAAGCAATGCCCATTTCAATGGCTGAGGCTCCATTCTGGCAGATCTGAACTTCCTACTCACCATATTAAGCTCCACTATTAACAAACACTGAGCAGTTACTCACCATTTTCCATCTTCAAAGGGCTCCGAAACCAACAACTAAACCCCATAACTACCTCCTGGGGTGTAGGGACTGCTTGGAGATCTGAACAAAGGTAAAATGCTGAAGTCATTGAGCACAGCTCCTGCAAGGGAACTTTTCAAATCAGCTCGGCAGAAGGCAGGAATGCAGAGCTCTCAGTCACAAGGCACGGCTTCCTCTGAGGCTCTCTGGTACTGGGACGTGCCCACAACCTCAAGTATTTCCCCCAAAACCCAGATCCTCATTTATGAAATTAAACTCTTAAGTGGGTACAAACCCGATGGGCAGAGCAGCTCAGGAAATAAAACGGGCACAGCGATAGCACGACAGAGATCAGCAGAAAGCTTTGGCCACTTACTGCATTTCAGCTGGGCTTTAACAGAGGGAAAATAAAAAAGGCAGACAGCAGCAGAGCCTCCTCGTTAGCCCATACCCCACTTTGTCCTCCAGCAAATGGAATTTCCTTGCAGGTTTCAAGAAAGCCATGAAACAAGTTCAGGCTTACAACAAATTCTTGGAGGGAAGGTGATGTGGAGATGCAGTACGTGGCTGTTACAGAGGAGACGAGAACTGAAAAAATGGTTTTAAAAACCACTAGGAACAACAATATGTTCCTAAAGGGAGAATAAACCCAGCACACTCGTGTTTTTAAGCACCTTAACGCTGTTATCAATAAACCCAGCTGCATCCTTTTCACAATGCAGCAATGACAATTGACTCAAATGGATGGCACTTTGATAATGCGCCTATTTGCCTCTCAAGCCGAAACAGATAAAAATTCAAAGATTACACATCTTTGGTATTTGTATGCTAATATACACAGCTTTAGGGAAATTGTTGCGACTCAACCTACAATTCATTCCGTGCAGGCAGTGACATTCAAGTGCCTACCGGCAATTTTCAGACCGCTGGCAGTATATCTCAGGGCTGTCATCAGTCTGGCGCATTATCTGTTCTGCAAGACACTGTCAGGAGCACCAGGCAGGCCTCCCTGGGTGCAGATAGGCAGGATTACAGCTGACTCATCATCTTTATTTCCCTCCATCATTTGTATAGTCTCACTTTCAACGTGGTTTGCCCACAGTGGATGAGAAGGCGCCTGGTGCACGTGTGCGAGGGACGGCACGAGACAATTTGATTTTCATTTCATAGAATCAGAGAACCACACAACCATTAGAGCTGGAAAAGACCTCCAGGATCATCAAACCCAACCAGCAACCCACTATGAACACGCCTACTAAACCACATCCTTAAGTACCACATCTATCCTCTTGTTAACGATTTCTTCTGCTTCACCTCCTTGGCTTTGCTGAAGAAAAATAAATGGGCTTGAGAGAAACCCTGCAAGAAAGAAGCGCTCACCACCCTGAGTCCCTCCTGAAAACCTTGGCTGAGTTTCTACACAAAGCAGGCAAAGAGTCCCACAGAGCCACAGGTTTCTCCTAGGGCCAGTTCTTCCCAAACCACCACCCCACTGAAACACAGAACAGTTGCTGCTGTCAGTGAAGACCAACCACCCACAGGCAACCAGGGGCTACACCTGGTTCCAGCTGAAGATTCCTGCCCAGTGTCTGCTCACACCAGTTGAGCTGCAGCTCTCCCAGGGCTCAGTGAGCACCTGGGCTGTCCCTCTGCCTGCTTCTCTTGCACTTGTGCAACCTTAATTAGCCCTGCAAACCTGTCTCTCTTTGTCAGGCTTGGCTGAAATCTTCCAACAGGTTCAGGAGGGACAGGGGTGGTGCAAACGTGTGTGCTAAGATTGGATGAAATGGAGTGGAACTTAGTAAGAAAACAACAAGGATGCTGATAGCAAGGGCAAAACAAGGGAGTGCCACTGCAGAGCCAAGCAGAGAACTGTCAGTGAGACAACCAATCTGGGCACAGCCACTCAGGGAAAAAAAGGACTTGGATATACTCAGGAATAAGGAATAAAGTCCAAAAGGAGACATTCGTAAAAAACAACTTTTTACTTTGGCAGACCGTTACAGGACAGCAGGGCATGCTTTTAAACTAAAAGAAATGAGATTTAGGTTGGATGTCGGGAGGCAATTCTTCACGATGAAGGTGGTGAGGCCCTGGCACAGGCTGTCCAGAGAAGCTGTGGCTGCTGCGTCCCTGGCAGTGCTCAGGGCCAGGCTGGGCCGGTGAGAGGTTTTCCTGCTCTGCTTTTAACAAGGCTTGGAAGTATAATGAGAAAAGAACCCCTTGCAGGCTTGTCTGGGCATCCGGAGGCAGGAAGCCTGCAGTGATGAGATTGCAGTTTTAGGGGCTACAAAGATGATCTGAACAGCAAAAGAGCACAGAAGCCATCTCTCATGCTTCAAGCTACCATCAAGAGGCAAGGAGCTGAAAGATCCCTGTCAATTGACTCCTGAAAGTCAATTTGGTAGCAAACACAGCCTATACCCAGCTAACAAACCACTCTGCACTTAAAAATCATATTCAATATTATGTAAACCACCTTGTTAACAGTTGCTAACAGTTGCAGGGTGAAAACTGTATACGTTCATGCAACAGTTGCCTGTGCACCGCTACTGGGCACCGTCCCCACCTTCTGCCTCCCTCCCAGCCCTGCTTAACCAAGAAGCTGGGCAAACTGATGAGCTGCAGTGAAATGATGTCGCTGCGATGCCTTCTGCTGATGAATGAGGAATACCCTGCCACAGCCGCCTGGTTTCAGGTGATGGATTTGAGCCCAGGCCGTAAGACAATTCCTCGTGGCTGCCAAGCTCAGCTATTTTCACTCTTAATCTTTATAATATTTGATTGACTAGATCCAAGGTCATCATTTCCACTGAAGTGGCTGTTCAAAATACCACCAGCCCTCCAACTATTTTTAACTGCAGCTGAAAAAGTGCAGGATATTCACCTAAGAGCTGGTAAGAACTTTGTCCTTGGGAGATGCCTACACCCTGTGCATGCATTTGCTGTGGTGTGAACAAGCAGCTGAGAGGTAGCAGTTGTCATCCCAGGGCCCAGAGCTCTCACCATCAGACCACAGGGACTCGGACCCCAGGGAACAGACATCCCTCATCTTCCATCACAGCCCAGTTTACTTCCTTTTTCATGTTTGGAGTCTTCTTGGCTTTGAAGAAGTGGGAAGCAGAGAAAAAAATAACCATTAATGTGCATCATTTCCTTATACACACACTGTATAATAGGGGGCACCTTACAGTCCCCAAGTTTCAGCCTTACAGAATACAAAGCCTCTTGGGATGCAATATGGTTTTTCCTTCCCATTTTCTTCTCTTATAAAGGCTCAGATGGGAGTGCAACTTTCTCCAGCCTGCCTGCACAGAACTTGCACATGGATCTCTGCACGGCATCAGCTGCGTGTGAGACATCAGTCACGTTGAGACATACCAGCACTTTGTTGTGCAACCCCTAATTACTGTTGTCTGCCCTCTGCATTTCTGCAGTGAGAGCTGCAATGTAACACAGGGCATTTGACCTAGCGCTGCCTCCAATCTACAGGTGGGGAAACCTGCAAATATTCTTCATCCCCACAACATTCTAGCTCGTTTAGAAGGATATAAACGGCACCATTTTGAGCCCTATCCAGGCTGGGTGCTGCCATGGGGCTGCAGAACATGGCTCTGGGGCTGATGTAAAACCACCGTTGTGAAGGGCAGCAGAATAAGAAATGCTGCCGCTGAGTCTGTGCCATCAGAACCAGCATGTGGGGATGGAAGCCTGGCAAGGGAGCAGCAGAAAACCTCAGGAGTTAAAAGGCTTCACTGCTACACAGAGCATCCAAATCAAAGCAAGAGAGGAATTTTAATTCCCAAATTAAGATGAGTATGGAGGTAAATGAACGGTTGGAAAATCACATGAAGTGAATCCCCTCCCTCCACAAGAAAGCAACAGATGCTGCGTTAAACAGCCCACAGGATGAGCAGTCAGTACCCATACTGGTGCCACATGTGGCCCTTACTGGCTTAGCAGGGGTTAAAAGTGGCGTGTGCTCCACAAAACACTCCTATTTATATACTCATGTCTGTGTGCAAATTTGCCTCCAGTCTGCAAGATTTAAAAAAGAAATCCACACCCACTATTGCAAGAGTTGCAATAACATCAGGCCTGCTGGTGCCAAGGAGTTACAAGTGCTCACAGCAGCCAGGGTTTGGGATTCCTCCATGTTTTGTTCCCTCTGAGGTAACTGCGCTGTTATCAGGTGATGCAGGAGAGGAGGCTCTGACACCCGGCCCTGCAGTTCACACACTGGAACAAAGCAGACATTTGATGGTATCTGCATTGCTGACTCAAACGCGTATTTTTGTTCTGATCTTGTCCTTGGAACAGGGATATGGGGGGTGGGAGAGCTCTTCAAAGCTGCACACAGTGGGCAACACAGCCTCACTGTGCTGTTTTGCCTCAAGGCATCATCAGTAAAACCAGACTCCGATGATATTGGAGAGGTTTGGCTGTACCTCGTGTCCTGGATGATATTTTGCTGGTTATGGGGGCAAACAAGACCTCAGGAACAGCCAGTCTGGAGCAGAATGAAACTCCCCTCTTCTCCCATCTTGTTTCCTGTAGGGACAATGCAAGAGCCCTGCCGATGAGATTCCCTGGGACCACACAGTCGACCTGCGCCTTGTCCATGTGGGCTCTGAAGGCCTTTGGAATAAGCCAGGACTACAGCATGAAGAGTGAAGAGGCAGCAACAGCATCACCAAAACCAAGGTCCAAAAACCAAGGCCCAAAGGAGCCGGCAGGTTCACAGCAACAAAGACAAGCCTGGGGCTGAAGGCCTTAACACCTAGTGCCAGGCTGAAGCCTCCCTTCCAAGGAGATTCGTGTCTCATCACGCATCTGCCTTGATCGAATGCTCTTCCAGGCTTAGACACGCCGAGAGACTCCTTTGCTGAGTAACCACCCATGAGCTCACTTCAACATTTCTGCCCATCCCCTCCACTCTGCACAGTCTGTGGGGTTTCCTTCCCTCCGAGCCCTCTGCTCCACCAAATGTGGTTCAAAAACCATCAGAGACAGACAGCAGCAAGAAGCGTCGTGGGTTTTGGAAGCCACCTCAACCAGGGCCAGCACCAACGTCACCCACAAGTGACATGCACCGCATCCACCTGCAGAGCTCGGTACCTGCTGAATCTCACCCGTTCCAGTTCAGCTCTGCTGTTTTATTCATCACAAACAGCAGCTCAAGGCAGGGCAGCTTTGCACAGAGCCATAGGATGGTTTGGGTGACGGTGGCGATGTACAGCCATTAAATAAAATATCAACACCTCATCTATTCTTAACATTGGGTTTGATCTTCACTGTTCCTACTCCCCTTTTTCAGGGCAATTTGCAATTTATTTGGTTGCTTTTTGGGAAGCGTGAGCGTAGGGCAGGGCTGACTTACTGCTTAATCTCATTTGTGATCTATTATTCAACGCCTGCTTTCTTTTTACTTTTCCAGCCTTCTTTAGGAAGCCAGAAGCCCCAGCAGAAATTACAAGTCCAGAAAGAAAGGTGAACTGCAAAATGAAAGCTGGGGGAAAACGAATTGCTTGGAGGGTTGTTTTTTGTGTGTTGCTTTGGTTTTCTTCCAGTTTTCTCTTTTTCAGCTTCAAGATCTCTCTGTAACAACAGCCAAGTAGGAGAAAATATGCTGCAAATGATGGAGATGCAAAGGATTGGCTCCGGTCCCATTACTGACACGTGAACAACCCCCAGACCCAGGACAGTGCCTATGAGATTCCCCCATGGAGCTGCTTTAAAAGCAGGGTTGTACTGATACGTCCTCGTGCTTTTAGCAGCACTGCTGGTTCTCCAGCAAATCCCTGGGCTCTGGGAACGTGCCACAGAGCTCCACGCTTGCATTTCCAAATGATGGCAGAGCTGGGATGCACTGAAAGCTGGGACAGGCTGGAAGTCCCCAAGGAACCCACAAAATGCTTTTTTTTTGTTACCACCTTTATCAGAGACTTTCGTAGCAAAACACAACCCCTGCCAGGAGCTGACGCACACACAGAGCACGCAGCCAGGGATGGGGTGCTGCAGAGGTGCAGCAGCACTCAGTGCCCTCTGCCTTCACCGCAGGCTGTTGTTTAATGGCTTTCTGATTATCACGTTGCTTTCTCCTCACCCGTTGCTAAATAACAGTGCTTATACCTGCCCTGCAACCCCACGTGTGACCTCCTTGCTCCGGCTCACAGGAGCAGATTTGGTTTCAAGTGATCAAAGCCATCCCGAGCAGCTGAACGATTCCCAGGCAGGTCCGTGGCATCTCTCTGCAGGAATCCCCACACAAACACCTTGGGGGCCACTCGCACACACACGGCTCATTTGCACAGCTACACACACAGTCTGCACACTCTTGGCTTCCACCTCCCGGTCAGACCCACTGCACGGAGCTGGAATCGCTCACTGCAGAGATCACCCAGGTACAGCCCCAGGGACGGGGCTGCAAGCGCTCGTTAGCATCTCCTATTGATTGATTTCATTTCTGTAAGCCTTGTCCTATTAATTTCCTATGACAGACGTTTCATTAACTCACAAGAAGAGAGCCATCCCCCAGCCAGCAGAAGCACAACCCGGTGAGCGTCCCACACACCGACGCTGTTCTTTAGGGGAAAGCTTTGAACAAACACTGAACATCGAACAAACTGCACCAATTTTAAGTCTCAGCCACAAATCCTGCACTGCACGAAGCAGCCGCTGATCCCCCATCAGGGCACGACGTGCGATTTCAGCTCCGTATTCTACTTCTGCCCCAACAAAACGCTACTTCCCAGTGCCCCAGCTCGGAGCCAAACACCGTGCAGGGCAGCTCGTGGGGCTGCAGGGAGCAGCAGCACTTTTCCTTCACTCGGTTTTGCAGATTGGAAGAGAAGGCTGGATGTGAAAGGAGGCATTTGGGGCCGCGTTGCCTGCAGCGGGGGGTGGGAGCAAAGAAACCCAACCCCAAGACAAGTCGATTTGCTTTTGCAGCCAGCCCCCCCTCCAGCAGTCCCTTCCTCGGAGCTGAGAGCTATATGCAAAACCCTGCATTTAAACAAGCAGTTGACACCGGCCGTGCAGACGAGCATCCCCACATGGGCACCCCAACATCATCCCCATCCCCAACATGGGCACCCCCGCAACACCTCCATCCCAAACAACATCCGCATTCCCCCACATCTCCACCCCAACATAACCCGTACCCCAACATCTGCATCCCCCAACATCAGCACCCCAACATCATCTGCATCCCCAGTAACGTTTGCATTCACCAACAGCTGCACCAAACATCAGCATCCCAACATCATCCGCATCCCCCAGTAACCTCCACATCCCCAGCACCACCTGCATCCCAACACCGACACAACCCAACACCTCAAACCCTACATCACCTGCATCCCCAGCATCCGCATCCCAACATCACTGACACCCCCCAACAACATCCACATCCCCCAACGTCTGCACCCCACCATCCTCACTCCAACACCCACATCCAATGCCACATCCCAGCACCCGCATCCCGGTCCCCATCCCAAGAGGAGGAGCTCCTGCACACCCCAAAATCACCACAGCCTCAGATCGCACCGTGCCAGCAGCAGCCGCCTCCCCGCAGCCCCGCATGGACTCAACTCAGCTGCAACTTTCGCCTCCTCCTATTCCAGGAGCCGCTCTGCACCGCCCTACATCGCAGCATCACTGTGCAACCAAAGGTGCTTCCCCTGAAACGTGCATTTTAGGGCTTAAAACCCTACAACGCCTCCAACCCAACAGGCAGCAGGAAACACTAAAGGGCTCCAGGAACATGGGGGGATATCCCAGGGGGAGCTGCTGCTGGGCTGGGTGTGGGGAGGGGGCAAAGGGAATGAGGGGGATGTAATGGTGAAGGGAGGGAATGAGGGGGGAGGAAAGGAGTCAGAGAGGGAAAATGAAGTGAAAGAAATGGATAGATGGGAGGAAGGGGGGGGGAGGAATGAAGAGGAAAAAAGGCAAAATAAATGAGGGGGAGGAAAAGAAAAGAAAGACAAAGTGAACGAAAGAAAAAAGGGAAAAGAGAATAAATAAAAGGATGGAAAAAATAGGAGAGAAAAAAAAATAAGGAAAAATAAATGAAAGGATGGAAAAGAAATAAAAGAAAAAAAAAATAAGGAGAAGAAAATAATAAAAGAAAAACGGAAAGGGGGGGAAAGAGAAATAAACGGGGAAAAGAAAGAAAAAGAGAAAAGACAGAACTTAAGAAAAAGATCAATTTGTTTTAATGGGGAAAAAAATAAAATAAAATAAAAAAGTGAAGGGACAAAAAATCGCTGCTAAGAAAGCAACGAGAGGAGCACAGCGAGGAAGGGAAGCGGGGATGGAGCGGGCAGCCCGGCCCGGACCGCCATCCCATCCCATCCCATCCCAGCCCGCCCCGTTACCTGAGGAGCGCCCCGGCCCGGACCCGCGCTGCCGCGGCCGCTGCCCGTTGCGGGGCGGAGCGGGGCCGCGCTCGCTGCATTGTGGGAGCGGAGCTGAGGCGGGAGCGGAGCGACCCCGGGCGGCACAAGGCGGCAGTGCCAGAGCGGGCGGGAAACGGCGGGCGGGAAACCGTGTGAGGAGAGGATGGAGGGAGCGGGGCTGAGGGGAATTAGTGCGGATGGGGGTAATGAATTAGTGCGGCCGAGGGACGATGAGGATATACGGGAGGAATAATTAGTGCTGCTGAGGGGTAATGAGTGTGGCTGAGGGGCAGTGAGGGCTTGTGGTGTGGGTAAAGGGGCCGTGTGGGGTAATTAGTTTGTCAGGGGGGTGATAAGGGTGTGTGGGGTGGGTAATTAGTGCAGCTGAGGGGCACTTGCTGGAGATGAGGAGTAATTAGTTTAGCTGGGGTGGGTAATTAGTGCAGCTAGAGGGCAGTAGGGGAATGTGGAGGAGGGAATTAGTGCAGCTAAAGGGTAATTAGTGCAGCTGGGGGGAGTAATTTGGGGATGTGGGGTAATATGGGTGTGTGGGATGGGTAATTAATTAGTGCATTTTGGGGGGGTGGTAAGTAATGCAACTGAGGCAGTAACTGCAGCTGGGATCGGTAAATAATGCAGCTGGAGTAATTAATGCTGTGGGGGTAAATAGTGCAGTGGGGTAATTAGGGCCATAGGGTAATTGGGGTAGGTGAACTAGTGAAGCTGGGGATGTAATTAATGCAACCATGAGGAGTAATTAGCGCAGTGGTGTCGTTAGTGTATGTGGGGGTAATTACTGGGGGTTAATTAGGGCAGGTGGGGTAATTAGCACGGCTTGGTGTACCACATGCAATGGGGCAATAGCTGCAGCTGGTGCACCTGGGATGTAGTTAAGTAGCCATGGGGTAATTAGTGCAACTGGTGGGTAATTAGTGCAGCTCCCTGGCAGAGCTTTAATGGCGGCTCATCCCAACCCAGCCATGTCCCAGTGAAATGGATCCCCACAGCAGCACAGGGTGAGATCCAGGTGGGTTCGGGGTCTTCCCCAACTTTAATGGCTCTATGATACTCTGCCGGGCGCTGCCGCTCGCGGGGTGGCGCTGTTGTGTTAGGAATCCGAGCGGACCCAGGATCGTGCTCTCGGTTGCCGCAGCCCTGCCGGGCCCCACGGCTCACCTGTGGGGTTCCCAAACCTCGTGGAGTCCTCAAGGCTCCGTGATGCTGAAAACGAAGCTGCATCCCCTGTAACAGCGCCGGCTGCTCCTCCGCAGCACTGAATGCGGGAGACGTCCCCATGCTGGGCATCTCTCTGAGCAGCTCTTCGTCCCATGAACTTCCATTCATCCCTGTGGGCATCCCTCCCTCCTTATAAGAATCTCAGAACAGCCTGGGTTGAAAAGGACCACAATGACCATCTGGTTCCAACCTTCTGCTGTGTGCAGGGTCACCAGCCATCAACCCAGGCTGCCCAGAGCCACATCCAGCCTGGCCTTGAATGCCTGCAGGGATGGGGCATCCACAGCCTCCTTGGGCAACCTGTTCAGTGCATCACCACCCTCTGCATGAAAGAGGTAAGTGTCCTTCCTGCCCACTGAGCGTCCCTTCCTCCCTCCAACCAGCAGCCTCCATCCCCTCGTGGCAAAGCATCGTCCCTGCATCCCCCTCCTTCCAAGCTCTCCTTTATGAGTCCCCCAACCCAAAGGCACTGGGAAAGCCCGCAACCCCCCCCCCCCCCCACAAGGGTGAACAGGAGCGGCTGCCTCCTCACAAATCAAAACTAAGAGCAAAGTTAACTTCTGTCTGATCCCATTTTCCCGCAGCCGAGCAGGAGGTTTGGCTTCTCTTGGCAGAGGCAGCTCCTTATCTGATCGCAGCGCTGGAACGGGGGAGAGCGGAGGGCTTTGAAGGCAGCGCAGGAGCCGGCGGAGGTATGTTGGGGCTGGCTGCTTCTGACGGCTCCAGGTGGGATCTGCAGCGGGCTGTGTTGCAATGCAGAGCCCGGGGGGATTTCTCAGCGCAGCCGAGCCCTGCGCTGCGTGGTGGGGCCGGCAGGCAGCAGCAGGGCAGGAACGAGGGGGATGCAACGCCCGCAGGAGGAGAACAAAGGGTGTTTTGTGCCTTCGGAGGCAAAACACGAAGAAATAAAAGTTCGCATTTGAAGTTGTGAAGCGCTAAAAACGTTTCCTCGGGTGCTGCTCAGCTCCACACCTCCCCCTGCAGGACCCTCCTTGGCGGTGGGGGGGAGTTCAGACACGGAGCAGTTTTGGACAAGAGGACCGGGATTTTTACATGGTTTTATTAAAAACTCGGAAAGGTCTAAAATGAAAATGTACACCCACTACAGTAGAACCTGTCTGTACACTCACAGGTAAAGTGCTAAAAATCAAACGTTACCGAAGCGACACAGGATGACCGGAACCGAGCCCATGGTGAGCTGAGCACAGCAGCAGAAATGAAGGTACAGCCCCAACGTAAGCGTGGGATGAGAAACGTGGGCAAAATGCACACAGAACATCCCGCCGTGTGCCACAACAAACCCCGATCTGCTTATAAAACATTGGCATAGGAGGGGAATTTCACATTCAAGTCTACATTCGGTCCTTAGGGCTGAAGCACGCGGGGATGCTCTGCAGCCTGGGCGCCCGCTTCCCATCGCTGCTGCTTTGGGGTGCTGTGCTGCAAGCTGCTCTGAGCTGTGGGCTCCTCCAGCAGCCCCTGGGCCGGGAGCACCTGGCACTGCATGCCCTGCTTCCATCTGGATTTAGCACAGGATGCAGCAGGTGCTGCTCATCTGCCCTGTTTGTACAGCCGGTAGCTGAAGCCTGTGCTGCTAAGCTGAGGTCTGGGGGCTAAGAAAATGCAGAGCACTCGAGAGCAGAGGGCTTTACAAACAACTGAGGCTTTCTGCTGCAGTTTGGCTTTTAGGCTCCCCAAAAGATTACCCCAATAGGGAGGGAGATCCACACTGCCTTTCCACGCAGCACAAGCACAGCGCTGACTGACAATTCCATGATGGGAGTGGGGGGTGCCAACAAGAAAGTGCCACCTAAACGTGCCCAGGTCACCCAGAAATCTTCCACTCCCTGAGATGCAAAAGGTCTGGCAGCCCCAGCCCTGTGAATGCATCCAGGGTGAGGCCATCTTCTCCCTGACAGGCTGTTGGGAAGAAGGTCTGTGAGTCCCGGGGAGGAGGAATGCTGTGCAGGTTGGTGCAGGTTAGGAAGAGAACAGGAAGGGCTTGGGGTTACAGAGGTAAGGGTGACAAAAAGCCCAAGTTGTTCCATCTTAGTCCCTATTCTGGGTGATGAGAGCGCTCTCGATCCATGTGCATGCGATACATGAGCAAGGGATTGCCTGAACACCCCACCTGGAAACAACACTGGGATTCAACCTCACAGATCAGCTATTAAGGGAGGAGGTACTTCAGACCTCCCCCAGTCCCCTCCCTGCCTCTAAGCAAGTCAAAGCACTGCTGCAATTAACAAGAAAGGAGTACTGGAAATTCAGCCAAGGAGATCAACGTTAACGCTTGACCTTCAGCAGTTCAGTGTTTACGAGAACTCTGATATTTGTCTTCTTTAGCAGATTTGGATTCCAAAACCCATCCTCCCTTGGAAGCAAGGAGTTAAAGTGTATTTCTGAAAGCCACCGAGTCCCAGAGCAGCCCGTGATTTGACAGAGCACACAGCCACTGCTCTGCTGTTGTGTCATCAGCTGCAATTAGGTGAGTCATGGCAGCGCTGCTCCATCTCTGCGCTGTGCTTGGTGCCCTATTGCTGCCCTCCAGGCTGTGCCATCTAAACATGTTATGGAGGCTTTTCAAGTGCCTCAAGCAGGAGAAGGGAATTATGTAAGGACAATGAAAAACAGGCATTGGTATCCCAGCAGTGATCTGCAGTCATTACTGAGGTAGGTTTAGGTGCAGCCAGCGCTGCTCGTGCTGAGTGGATCTGACAGCAAACGCCTCCAAAGATCAACCGTGCCATCAGGAAGGCACCCTGACCTCTGCCTGCTGTGCCAGCACAGACCTGCTGTACCCCACTAACCATTCATACACCATAAAAGCCCAAACTGGGAATTCTCTGCTGTGAACCTATGGTAGGGAATGAAAACAACCCAGAGTAGAGGTTGATCGGGAAAGCACGGATACCTGCCTGCTCCTCCAGCAGCAAGGAGGGTTGGGCTCAGCGCTGTGTCCCAGTGCCCCACCACAGCACAGAGCCAGGCCCCAGGAACACAGCCCAGCCCTGAGGGGAGCCCTTGCAGCCATTGCAGCCCCAGCCTTCCTCCCCTGCTCTGTGGGTCGGTCAGTGGGGTTTGTTCTGTTGGTGACAAGGCTGCCCAGCCCGACGTGTGGGGACAAATTCGGCTCTTTCCCTTTTTAAATAGATCGGGAACGGGCAATCTCAGCTTTTGTACATTAATCTAAACATAAGTGGCTGAATATCATCTAGAGAACTGCTTTTAAAATTCCTCTCTTCCTACATAAATTGTAAACGAGTAGAAAATTTAAATAGTATTTTGTAAAAAAAACAAAAACAACCAGCAAGGACAATGCAAGTTATACAAAAAGAGCCCTTCCTTGCCTCCTTTCTCCACCCCCCCCTCCACCCATCCCTACAGCTGAGCCTGAGCAGCACTGGGAGGAGCTGGCGACCCTCAGCCATCTCCTGCCTGCCCCCAAATGCCGTTCCTCTGTTGCATTTCCAGTGTTATCTGTTACAAACTGCCCGCGATCTCCCCGCCGTCCTTTGTGCAGCACTGAGTCTGGGCCCCTCCCTCTGTGAAATCAAGGATCACTTTGTTATGGGCTCAGAGACGTGTTGAGATTCCTTCAATATCCAAGGGTTTCCTTATGCCCATTAGAAAACACGTCAGTGTGGCTGCCAGCGAGCCGTCCGTGGTGGCATCTGCTGATGTGAAGACACATCGGAGGGAGGGGAAGGCTTTTCTTCAAGAATAAGGAACTGAGCAGTGATGGCTGATGGGTAAATAACAGTTATCAAATAAATAATTACCTACAGGGAGGCCCAAACGAGGCGAGCAGCTTGGTGCTCAGTGACTCAAGCTTGCTGAACGCCAGCTCTGATGCAGGCATGAGAAACGGTGGCTTCACACAGAGAAGCCGGCCTCGGCTTCCTGATGCATGAAAGCAGGAGCTGCCCAGAGGCGCGGCAGAACCGAGCAGCACCGCGTGGGTCACGCGCTGGTCCCGTCCTCCTCGATGACGCGGTTCATGCTGGTGCCGTGTGTGATGTGTGTCAGGGGGTTGCTGCTCAGGTCCCTGATGCTGCTGTGGCGCGACTGCTCGTTGAGCCGATGGGAGCTGCTGTGCCGGGAGTGGTCGGTGAGCCGGGACATGCTGCCGTGAGGGAGCCTCTCCTCGATGCCTCTGTAGCTGCAGGGGGTGTACCTGGTGTGCAAACAGGGCGGGTGGTTATTGTCAGCAGGGCAGACTGGGAGAGCTCTGTTTTCCCGTGTGGCGAGAGCACAGAATCGGAGCCATTCAGGTTGGAAAAGACCTCAAAGGTCACCCAGTCCAACCCCAGCCCACCCACCATGCCCACTGCCCACATCCACCAGTGCCACGTCCCCGTGGTTCCAGAACACCTCCAGGGACGGTGACCCACCACAGGCCCACTTCGTGCACAACACATAAGGGAAGGAAACGCACCGGCCGTCACGTGAGCGGTGCAGGCTGCCGTGGTAGCTGCTCACTTTGCTGTGCACGCTGCCTGCCTTGCTCCTCTGGTCGTCCAGCATGGCCAGCTGGGTGGAGGAGGCGTGGGTGGAGGTGCCCTGGGTGGAGGTGCCCCTGGACTTGCGGATGATGGGCGTGTTGGGATCCCGCAGGAGAGACTGAGCGAAATCCGGCTCTTGCAGCACCTGACGGCTCTCGTTGACAACTCTGAACAAAGCGTGAGGTTTGAAGAGTTAATGACTGCAATAAGAGGCATGTGATGATCACGGTGACAGCACCACAAGTATGTTACAAGCAGAACTTACATTACAGTGGCTTCGTTTGCGTAATTCTAAAGCATTTAGAAATTGGGTATCTCAGCAAAGTTCATATTCGTGACTCCATCACACTCTGTACCCGATGTATTTAATGCTGTGAGCCATGTGTGTGTCCTACAAGGTTCTCTTTTGGATATCTCAACTCTACAGAAGTTATTTCACTTGAAGCTCAGCAGAGGGCCAGTTCTGCTATGGATGGCCGAGCCAACGCCGTGGGGCAGCCACATAAAGGCTTGTTGTGTTTGCTGATCTATTTTGAAACAGCCACTTATGAGACAATATTTATGGTAACAAAACCATTTATGTCATATCTCAGCCCAAATTAATGTTGGCCTTAAGGAAGTCACAACACAATCTTACTGTAATTTTATCAGACCGCTCGGGCTTTATGGTCAGAAGCCTATGGGAAAATTAAACACAGACAATCGCTTTTAACTGCAATCGTGGTGAAAACGGCTCAGGTTTAATTTCCATGTAAGGATGTGATTCCATGGGCTACATACCAGGCAGGTACCTTCACAAATGACAGCCCTCAGTTCCACCTCTCTGTGCACAGCAGAGAAGCTGTAGTACTGAACAGAAACCCGATTCTCATTCTGAGAACTGACAAAACAATGTAACTTTGACTCTGGGACCAAAGAATAACAACGGCTAAAAATGTGACAGTTCCTCGGGGCTTTATTTTTGGAGCTGTTGCTTGTGCTGCCCTTCTTTGCTCCACTGTAAATAAGGACAGACTTTGGAGAAAGCTGACCCTACCTGCTCCTGTGTGCCTCCATTGGATGCTGATCAAATACAGGAGCACCTCGATCAGTACTCAGTAGCTACTCTCTCTTAATACTCACTCTTTTTTCCTGCGTCCATGGAAGAAGCTGGCCCACTCAAAACAGGTCTTCTTGCTTCCAACCCAGAAGACAGAGGGTATCCCAACCACCAAAGCCATGAGATATTTCATGAGAAACAGGATCAGATCTGGACGGCTCATCTGAGTGACCTGCAGAGAGAAAGAGACCAAAAAGAACATCATACAAACCATCATAGCTCGCTTCTCCTCTTATTAACTCATTTAAAATAACTGTCTGTGCCTTGAGCCAAAGTAAACATCAACAGGGTTCCTTTGTCTCACAGCTCTGGAGAGCGCGACTGAATGCGACGCACGATCCACTGCGGAGTAAAACAAAAGCCCCAACCGCTGTGAGGTCCCGGCCTTTATTTGTACTTCTGGTCTTTTGTCTGCGCCCTGAATAACTGTGAAATATTTTCTAGTCTGCAAGTTATAAAGACTCGTTTCTTTGACAGAACTAACCGACATTGAACCAGGTGTTACATTCGCTGTTGGGAAAAATCCCAGTGAAAGGCTTCACGGGATGCTCAGCGCTGACCCTTTTTATTCCCTGCCATTCACGGAGGGCTTTGCCCTTGCTCTCCTTCCCTTGGGAACGCGAGGCATCACCAAGGTATGATGACCTGCTTACTGCCAACTCTGACCTCCCCGCATTTATTCAACGTGACCAGATGAATTTTTGTACACATTTGTGTGTATTTTTGCAAACGTTCATCCAAAAAAAGGAGTTGTTAGAAGAAAATCCAAAGAGGTCGTTTCCAGACAGGTCTGCCGTGCTGCTCCAGAACAAACAGGCATCGAGGCCCTCTCTGGAGTCAACAACACAACCCAAAACACGAGCTGCCAAGGGCCAGTCGTGAAGAGCTGAGGATTTAATTGAGAAGCATCACATAATTCTACTTCTCAGAGTTCATCTCTGCACCAAATGGGATCGAGGCTCCTCCCAGGTGAGTTCACTCCTCAGCACTGCTCAGTGTGTTTTAGATCAGTCTGCAGACCTCCCGGCCCTCGCATGCACGTAACCATGCAACACGAGTCTTCTGGGTGGCTTTGGAGCCATCCTGTGAGGTTTCACCCAAGAAAAAGAAATCAATATATTAATTAATATGTTTTATTCGGTGACCCAATAAAAACCCATCCAGCAAAATTAAGCTCTCAGAAAATTAACCTGATTACCTCATTTCATTATGTGCAAATGTGGCATGAAGTGGAATAAGTGGTGAAATTCATCATTTAATGTAGGCAATGCTTGGGTAAATTCTAGTGTTTCCAGCCGGTGCTGCCTGCTGGCCCAGCTCTCATGGCAGAGCTGCCTGCCTCAGGTGAGTGCGGTTCCCATTCTGGTGTTGAAAACAAAACGAAAGCTGGAGCGCTGAAGCTCAGCGTGTGATGAGGTGCTGTGAAAGGGTGTTTTAATGTCCCGGATTGAGTCGGATTGCCTTATGCTACAGCCAACAGAAACGAGGTGGTGCGTACAGCACGCATCCTTATCCCACCAAGGAGCAGACATCACTTCCATGAAGACGCTGCATTGAATCATTTGATATCAAAGCTTCGGGCTCCACGCATTTCTGCGGGGTGCTGCGAATCATGCCAAGCAAAAGTTGAAATCAATTCACCAAACACCTCTGTGTGAGAAGAGAACTCTGCTCTCTGGGCAAACAAGCTGTTAACCATCAGCATGTGCATTCCTCAACCATGAGCTTCATTGCACTAAGCCAGCAAGCTGAGCAGGAGCACATGGTGGGCTCCCTAATCATTAACACTGAAGTGATTGCACCTGCTTTTAGCAACATATATGTGGATAAGGAGACATTAATTGCAATTAACAAAGGAAAAACAAGACTCGAAATCACCGCTCTGGGAATATAAAGCTGTAACTCTCAGGTGCACAAACCCAAAGCCTCCCAGCTCATCTCCAAAAAGTATGGCACTGATGTAATTCCAAACCCCAAATGCTGCCATTTTCTTTCATTAAGACAAATGATTGCATGGTTTTTAATAGCAGTAAAACCACACAGCAGCTCCCTTGTGCTTACCCTTGGATTCTTGCTATTGAAATCCAGGGGACCTCCATGTTTGCTCTACGCCTTCAGAGTCACTCAGCTAGCAGGAGAACGGGCTGAGATGGAGCTGAAATACAGGCGGTGTGCTCTGCTCTGCTCCATTCTGCTCTGCGCTGCTCAGGCACGTCCCGCCAGCAGCACAGGTACCAATGCTTCGCCGAGCAAAGACCAGCAAACAAGTTCTGTCAGCTACAAAGATTGCATACGTGATAGCAAGGCTTCACAGCCCACCCCTGCTCCCATCTGCCGGGCTGGTGTTGCAGCTGGGCTGGTGCAGGGTGTGAAACACTTCCCTTGCTGAGCACAGAAAGACATCAGTGAGAACCCACAGTAGCAGGTGTTCAGCAAGGAGGTTAAAAACATCCATTTCAGCATTCCTCTGGGGAAAAACAACACCTCTTTGTAGGCACACTGTTCATTTAAGATGCTTATATAACTAATTTCTGGGTATCTTCCCCTTCTGCCCCTGAACGATCAATCACGGCTGCTTTTTAGCGACAGAGACCGGCGGCATCTTCCTGCTGCAACGTATGAAATCACAAATTAATGAGCTCGCTGCACACGTGGAGTGAAAGCACAAACCCAACACCTGTCCCCCTCCTTTGGGGCACGGTTCCACAATAAGGCCGATCATCTGATATTTCCCTACGGATGAAAAGCAATGAAATTCAAATTAACTCATCCTTTTGTTGAAAGCAGAGGAAGTGGGGAAAGACCAAAGGGAATCTGATCCGCCGGTCTCACTTTCATTACCATTTCCATCACTGTCACTGCTATGAAATTCAGAATATTATACACATGCTGCTCATCTCCCAGCAAAACAGTCACATTTCTCTCTGTAAAATCAAATTGTTTTTCCAGTTCATTAAAATCTTGCCTGTTTTACTCCACAAGCAAAGGAGGATCCATGCAACCTCCCTGGCTATGGGGCAGAACAAGCTGAAGAACCAAGCAACCCCAAGCACCCACACAGCTGGGAACGGCCAACCTAATGTAGCCCTGCTGTAAGAGCTGGTGAAGAAGGCAGCCCACCCTTCAGCAGCGAAAGGAGGCTGTTCTGGCTCTAACTGCCAGAAGCCGTATGGCAATGCTACGCTGAGCAGAACAAATACCAACATTCAGGTCCTGCATGGCAGAAGGGCTGAGAGCTGGCACACAAGAACATTGATGCCTCTTGTTTCTTGCTCTCAGTTGCACTTTCCTGCTTACTGCAGGGGCACGAAAGCTCCGTCCATTCACTTTGCCCACAGTAAAGCAATTGTTAGAACAATTATGAGAAAACATTAGCAAATATTCTCCAGAATGACTTAATAACTACCCAGTTGCTGTGTGCCCAGAGTGGAAACTCAAGCAGCGTGTTCAGTCTGCGTAACTTGGGCCAACCTGACCCAAGCTAAAAATAAATAACGCAGTGCAATAGAAGCATTGAGATTACCAGCTCGATAAGGCCACTCTGGAGGAAACGTTCCCAGAGATGTCAGCTGTTGGCTCCAGCACTGCACATCTGTCTCACAGCCCCAAATCCATTCAAAGCACTTCTTTCTTTCCCCCAATAATTCAACCTGCGTGCCCATGAAATCCATCCTTATGAGAACTGCCTCTACAGCACCTCTGAGATACAAAGCATTATAGTTTAGAAGCATCTCACTTGAGTTTCTTTGCCATGCTGAAATTATTCAGTCCATAGGAGGCTGTGGATGCCCCATCCCTGCAGGCATTCAAGGCCAGGCTGGATGTGGTTTGGGCAGCCTGCTCTGGTGGTTGGTGACCCCGCACACAGCAGGGGGTTGGAACCAGATGGTCATTGTGGTCCTTTTCAACCCAGGCCATTCTGTGATTCTGTGCAGTGGTTTTCAGTAGAAGACTTTTGTCTGCATCGGAGCCAGAAGAACAGCTTTGGGTAATGCAGCAGCAGAGCAGCCTGCCACAGGGCTGCAGGCTTCTCATCATCCATCTCCTTGAAAAGGGCTCCCACAGGACAAGCAGAAAGGCCCTGACTTGTGCAGCCTAACACCTCGCCTCCAATGCATCCGCCCTTCAGGCCCTGCGGTTACTCACAGCACCGGCCAGGAGCTGCTGTTAGCAGGCGTGCTGCTGGCTGCTCCTGCCTGCACCAGGTCCCGCAGCTGTCGCATGCCAGCCCTGGGACGTGCTGATCTGCAGCTTCAGAAAACAACTGCTGGGAGAACAGGCCAAGGGAAAGCTGGGTCTCAGCGAAGCAGTTGGGATCTCATGCAGTTGGTGGCTTTACCTTGAACCGAAAGGCAGCGTTCAATCGCAGCAACTGATTTATTTAAGCACTAGAAATGGTTTGTAATTAGAGACTGCAAGTGCCTGCGTTCTGATTTGTAGCAGAAGCTCCTGCTGCCACCCAGAAAAATACAGCTCCTTGACTTCAGCTATCAGCACTTCACTTGGCACTGAACAGCGAGTCCAGAGAACAAACAAAAAGTCAAATGAATCAGAAAATGTGATTCCTGTCAACCCGCTGCTGGCACCGCGTCTGGATTAAAATCTCTGCAGCATTAACGCCCGCTTTGGCGTTCCATTCTCCCTCTTGGGCATATTCAACCCTTGCTGCAGCAGCCATCAGTGGCACACAAGCCTGCTCCGTTCT
Source organism: Excalfactoria chinensis (assembly GCF_039878825.1). Lineage (NCBI taxonomy): Eukaryota > Metazoa > Chordata > Aves > Galliformes > Phasianidae > Excalfactoria > Excalfactoria chinensis. Next base: position 4,579,869 of record NC_092827.1, read on the forward strand.
GCAGCTCCAGCCCTCAGCCTTCAGTTTGCTGCGTAATTCTCCCATTTCCAATTGTGCTTCATGTGTGAGCACGTTACCACCCTGCCAGCACTGCCTCAGACGTTAGCAGCTATTTTCAGTGTTCCTTACACGTTTCTAAAACTAACTGCAACCCTTCCTACCCTTCAACAAGGCTGTGCACACCCAGACATCCTGCTTGGGTTTCCTTAGGAAAGCCCCATGCTTTGTCCACAAGGTTTGGCTACATGATGCCATGCTCAAACAAGAGCATGCAACACGGAGTTATTCATGTCACACCTCTCCCTAAAAACTGCTCTGAGTTCTCTCTCAAAGCAGCGGCTCCAGGATTAGGGATGAAAGTATTTTCATGTATTAAAGTTGAGAATCACAGAATGGCCTGGGATGAAAAGGACCACAATGACCATCCAGTTCCAACCCTCTGCTGTGTGCAGGGTCACCAACCAGCAGCCCAGGCTGAGCATGCACAATAAAGCATTTTTAGAAAGACAGGTCCCAGACTTCAGACAAGAGCAGTAACGCTGTGCGCTCAAAGCACTACCTCTGATTTGGGAAAGCTCTCTATATCTCTCTGGTATCTTCCTATTAAGTTCCTTTCTATTTGCAGGCTATTCTGAACTTCATCCCATGACACCACCAAGCAGCCTCTCAGAGCGCTCACAGTGGGAGCTGGACGTTGTTGCAGACATTGTGCCCTGTGGCACTACAGATATGGGGTCAGGAATTACAATTTCCTGCAAAGCCAACAGAGCTGCTGTCCGTGGTGCAACCATCAGAGCTGTCCAGTTCAATGCAAGAACTCTACTGAGACTGAAGTTTTAAAAGCGCCTTAAAAATAACGATACGAAGGAAACGCAAGTGAGAAAAGGAAGAAAGGCAGAAACGCCACTTGGCATCTCTGAGCTGATAGGAACAGCCCTGCAACTGTCAAGGAACACCAGGGAGCGCAAGGACAGCCACCCGACTGGAACTCACTGTGAGGCAGAACAATTAGGGTCACAAACACCGGGGTTCAGCATTTGCTGAGATTTCAGCAGAAATGTACATCCAAACCAAAGCAAAGACATTCAATCCACAGAGGCTGTGGATGCCCCATCCCTGCAGGCATTCAAGGCCAGGCTGGATGTGGATCTGGGCAGCCTGGTCTGGTAGTTGGCGACCCTGCACACAGCAGGGGGTTGGAACGAGATGGTCATCGTGGTCCTTTTCAACCCAGACCATTCTATGGTTCTATGATACTTGCCAGCTGGCCCACAGCCATTTTGGCATGGCTGTCCAACATCTCAAAGCAACTTGGAAACGCAGTGAAAAGAGTCAGAATCATCAGTGAATGCCCAGGAGCCAATCTGTGCGACCCACCATAGGGGTTGGACTCCGTGATCTCTTGAGATTCTGTGGTTGTGTGAAATCAGAGCTCCAATCTCCACATTTTTCCTGTCCTCTCTATAGCAGTGAAAACTCAATGGAAAAAAAGAGTGCTTCCTTGATAATCAGAACGAAAGGCTGTTCCAGATATGAAAGCTGCTTATTAAAACGAGAACGGAGTGAAACCGAGAGCTCAAAAATAGCAAGATCTGACCTCCTTTGACAAATCACCTCCAGCAAAATAGGGAACAAAAAGAAAACAGGAAGAAAAGGCGACCTTGAGCAGTCACACAGAGGTACATGGGCCACTCTGCCTGCCCAAAGATAATGGTTGAGAAATCAGCACTTCCCTTTGTCTCTAGCTCCGTCAATCCAATTAGGAAGAAAAAAAGACCAGACAGAAATGACTCACATGGATGAAATGATTGCTTTCACTCAATATGTTAATGCGCTGGAAATTATATGCATGTGAAGGTGAGATAAGAGAAGACAGTGCGTAGCCTGTAGGATTAATCAGTCCTAGATGTGCACGGAGACAGCACTGATATTGCTAAAGCTGAAGAGAACTCCAGGAAATCAGACAGAATATATTATTGTTCCTGAGCATTTAAGGCAGGAGGAATTACCCGAAGCACCATGAGGACACAGAGCAACACTGGGCTGAATGCTGCTTTTCAGAGCTGGCATTTGTTTGTTTTTGAAGAGAAGTGTAGCTCATCATTCCCATTTGCTCCGTCTCTTCTGAGTAAACAGCAATGAGGAAAAGATGTTTTTATCTCACCTTCTTTTTTCTGAGGGCAGAACAATTGGATTCAACGAGCAGCAGTTCCTTAGGGCAGATTGAAGCAAATCCATTACCTCTTCTAAGAGGAATTCTAAACAACTAATGAAAAAGAGGGAGGAGAAATGAAGATTTATAGACATCTCTAAATCTATTCTCTCCCATGCCACACACAAGCGGTTCTAAGACATCCCTTAACAAAGCCTCTTTTCTTTATCCAGCTTAGTGCAATCCCCGCATGCTTCTGCCCACTACAACACAGATGGTAAAACAGCTGAGATTCTGTATTTAAAATATCAGGGCAAAACCCCCCCAATCAGTGGAGGAAACAACAAAACCCATAAAGTGCACTGTACTGCTGCAAACTCTAATGGGGAAACTGCCCAGCTTAATCTGCACGCCCAAAGAAGCGGAGCCTACATCTCAACAATGACTTCTTGTCACTGTTTTTGCTAAGATGCCTGCAAGCTCCATCTTTTCTTCTCTCTGGTCTGCGTGTGCAATTGTCCTCAAGCACTTGTGCGTGAAAATAAAGCCTGTGTCAACAAGGGTTACCCTTCACCCACCGCGCAGCCATGGGAAAAGACATTCTGCTATGGGAGTGCTTCGGAGCTGCACGCAACTCGGCTTTACCACCACACCGCTTAAAGTCCCCAGCAGGCATTCAAATGCCCAGCAGTAATTCTGGGGGGGGGGAAGTCTGTGCTGTGTATGGAAAAACCAAACCCAAACACGGGCTGCAAAGCCTGGGCTGAAATGTTGAGCAGCACATCTGTGGGTCGCTCAGCAGCGAGGGAATGAAGGAGGATGGGTGCACACTCCCATCACTTGGCTCACAGCCCACCAGGGCTTTACCACCAGCGTCGCTTCTCAGCTGGCACCTGCTTGTAAGAGAGCTTCCCTGTGTTGAAAGGGTTCTGCAAGAAGCCAAGTGTGGCTTCCAGTTTCAGCGCTCCTGCAGTGTGTGCTCAGGGCACCAGGCAGAAAGCAAAGCAAGGACCAACCCGTGCCAAGTGGGAATTAAAAGCACTTCAAAATGGTACCCCCGCCCCCGTTACGTGGGCAGCTCTACAGAGGGATGCAAACCAAGCAGGTAAAACACCTTATAACTGCTGGCCAACCAGGAGCCTGAAATGAAGAGATATCGATCTCATCTCAGGAGTTCATTTGGACACATCTAAAACCACCTTGGAAATTCGCAGTAAAAAAACATAGATCGGATCAAAAAGTGTATCTGGGAAAAAGGGAAAGGAAACCCGACTAATTGCTGATCCTAAAGCTGCGATAACCGCTAATATCAAAATCCAGCTCTCCCAAGTTAACTGTTAATGCATTAGCAACAATCTATAATGCAGGATAATTTCAATATTAGCAGATACCTGTTAGCAAGCCTGTACTTGGCTTCCTTTGTGCCTGTACCAGATACACAGAACTGCCACTGACAGAGCAGAGGCTCCCTTAACAAAACATTCCTTCTTTTTAAGCTCTTGGTATCGTAGGTAACCACCGTTAATCCTCTCTTTTCTCCCTGACACCAGCAATAAGCAGAAGTGAGTGGGTGAGAATTCCCATCTTCAGTAAAAACCCATCTGACAGGGCTGCAGTGCAAGGCTGGGGCTTGGGACGAAACAGATCAAGCAGGGGGGGAAGAAGAAGTCAGGAGGGACTATTTGTGTTGCTGCTGGAAATGACAGCTGGCTTTACATCTTCTTAAAGCATCTCTCTTAATGGTTAATTACTTAAGAATATGGTGGTGGTTGTAATTTCTTAAAGCTAAGATCACAAGGAGAATAGAAGAGACTTCAGGAGACGGGCAAAGCACAGGAACTGCTCCAACAACTCGGTCTGAAGGACACCAGCAACAACAGCTGTGCCGTGCTCATCATTTGTGTGGACAAACGTGACCTCTTCAACCAAGCAGTGCATTAAGCCAGGGTACAACTCATCTGAACACAAACAAAGCAGCTCAAAAGTGCCCCTTTCTCTGCTTCAAGGCAGAACAGGAAGCAAGGAGGGACAGCTCAGACAGACACATCTGAAATGAGATAACTGAATGGTGCTCAGTAACTGCACTGCCCATCTTCACGTTGATTTCAATCTAGAATATGACTCAGATTTTACCTCCAAAACGGCACTGGCTTGTATGAGGTCAAGCCCAAAAGCTGAAGAAATGTACGGCAAAGCGACGCAGACAGCATGTAAGTGCTTCGTGCTGCTCTGAGGTCAAATCTGTTGGATATTCAGCACCCAGCACAAAACCGAGTTCCTAATGGAAAACTAAAAAGAAAAGGAGTTTCCAATACAAAACCAGACTGTGCAGTCCGTGCTGAACTTATCCTGCCAGCAATTCCTCCCCATCTACGGTGAATCAAATGCGCAACACACACCTCCTTCCATCCTCCTAAATAACAGCCGTAAGATGAGTAGGGAGCGCTGTGTTTACTCTCAGCGAGTTAAGCACCAAAGTGTTTCAACCCAATGAGATTTTTTGTGCACGTCGTTGGGCAAGTTGTGAATATCAGATCACAAACAAAGATCATTCACAGCACTTGGTTTCATTTCTCAAAGACTCACTGGGATAGCAAACACCTTTGAAATAGTTTTTTCCTCTTGCTTCTCTTTAACATCTAAATTAGATGTCTTTCCCACCAGCCCAGCCCAGCCCTGAGGCATTCGAGAAAGCTGTGGGGAGTCTGGATACGCTGAGATCTAACAGGAATGTACCTTAACTCAAGACCTTCCCTATTTTGCAGAATATCTGATTTTGTGGATCAGTCCAATTAACCTTTTCAGGCCTAAACCACATTGCACAGTTCAACTTTGGAGTAACAAAAGAGGTAAAAGCTTTTGACATCACGCTCTGCCATTCCAAGAGAGCAAAGCCATACTGACCATTTGAATGCTGGCTTTTCGTGAGAGGAACATACATAGCAACCAATCATAGAATCACACAATGGCTGGGTGGGAAGGGACCTCAAGCATCATGAAGCTCCAACCCCACACCACAGGCAGGGCCGCCAGCCTCCACATTGAATACCAGCCCAGGCTGCCCAGGGCCCCATCCAACCTGGCCTTGAACACCTCCAGGGATGGACGGGGCATCCACAGCCTCTCTGGGCAGCTGTTCCAGCACCTCACCATTCATAGTAAAGAGCTTCCCCCTGATATCCATCCTAAACCTTCCGTCCTTCAACTTAAAGCCATTTCCCCTTGTCCTGCTGTTATCTACCCTTTCAATGAGTTGAACCAACCTTGGAGACAGATTTTCCTCAGTATTTATTTCACTTTGTAGCCAAATTTACCACACTTTTAAGACATATGCCCATAGATCAGAGGAAATCACTGTGTCCCAGTTTGATTGCCTCAACAAGAACAAGAAGAGGAACCACAAGGGGCTGGGACAAGATGTCTGTAGGGTCCCTTCCTTCCATCCCCTATGGCTCTATGATAACTCTGCCTGTCTCCTTTGTTCTTTGTACATCAACATCCTGTAGATATGATTATTTTATGATTGGATTCCCCGATTTTTGCTTCAATGCTGCAGCCAACCTTGATGCAAAAATTGTGCTACGCTCTCATGAAGAAGATCATCTATCAGAGCTACATTCTCCGGGTCAGAACTGGAACGCACACAGCCCAGCTCAAATGCTACATGGTCATGATGGCAGTACGAGGCCCAGTGGCTGTGCAAACCAATTCTACTTTCCACCACATGACCTCTCCTTCCAGAAAAAAACATCCACCCATTTTTTGAGGCCAAGCAGACATTTCTTTTTTACAGCCATGAATAGAAACTGAGGTATCAGCATAAAGTTCAGCCGCTCCTTTGAATATCGGTGTGTTGGAAGTAGATTACAAAGACACCGTTTGCCCCTCAAGAACAAGAAGAACGTCCCAACCATGTTGAGAATGGAGGGGAACAGGTTAAGACATTGTAAGGCTGCTGTGAGGAGGTATCTCAGAGGAGCGATCCTCACTGGAAACCGTTTACATCCCTGTGATGACTGTGAATGGTCCTTCTAGCATGAAATACTTATTTCTGGTAATAGCGTATTCAGTCTGTCATCATTCATATTGAAAGAAGGACGATCTGATATAGAAGCTTTAATATTTTAAGTTAAATTAAGATATTTCTCCAGGCTGATACTAAACTCCCTGAGTGGTTCACTCCACAAAACCTGCCTAAGTGCACAACGAGGCTCAACAAGGCCACGTGAAAGGTGTTCCACCTGGGTCAAGGAAATCCCTGATATGATACAGACTGAGAGAAGAACCTGAGAGCAGCCCAGCAGAGAAGGATTTAGGGGTCATGGTGAACAAGTTGCTGGGCATGAGCCAGACAACAGGATCCCAGGCTGCATCAGCAGGGGGGTGGCAGCAGGGCAAGGAGGTGACTGTCCCCCTCCACTCAGCCCTCGTGAGGCCCCACCTGCAGTACTGTACCCAGGTACAGGAAGGATGTCAGCTGATGGAGCAGGGCCAGAGGAGAGCTGTGAAGATGATCAGAGGGCTGAAGTGCTTCTGCTATGAAGAAAGGCTGAATAATGGCACAGATCGAATTCTGTCAGGCCAGAGAGCAGGTAGAATAGCTAAACATTTTGCAAGGTAAGCAACACGTGCCTCCTAGATCCCACAGAGAACAGTGATTAAGTAGCCAGCTTGACCCAAGAAGCACACAAGTAGTCAGAAAAAAAAACATCAACGGGCTCTCTTTGCTTTCTCTACTTTGGCATCTTTCAGAAACTATTTTGCCCATTTTTCACTCGAACCCCATTTGCTGAGGCTCTCTCTGGCTTGGCAGCAGCCAGGAGCATCTGCAGCACGATTATCTCCTGCACAAGGCAGCCACCCAGCAGAGCCGTGCTGGTATCAGCTGCATATTCCAACCCCCCATTAGTGGTTTTCCAGAATGATTTACCACGGCATCATCCTGTGATGACAAAGCTGAAGCAACGGCTGAACGGACCGATGAATTTTTAACCTCAGGTTTGCCGGTGTTGGACAAAGCACGACTACACACACAGCAAACTCCAGCTACAAACCCAGATAAGTTAAGCACAAAAGCCCCTATACTTACTGTGGAATCAACTCAGTTCAGGGTAAACTTTTCTTCAAACGTGAAAGAACTAAAATTCAAATATTTGAAACAAGAGGTAAATAACATTAAGGCTGAAAGAAATACCGCCTTATTTGTGAGTGACGCTCTCTAGAAAGCTTTAAGTTTCCCCTAATTGAATAACTTATTTCTCTTGCACGAACTAAGTATAAAATGATTTCTCCCCACTGCTTTGTTCATCTGCTTCAGTTGTGTGTCCGGATAGCTTAAATGGAGAAGCATGTTCAGCTTCAGAAAAAAAAGTGGGATGGGTTAGAAGAAAAGCCTTTCTAACACTCCCCAGGGTCTATGGGTCCTTCAACCCAATTTGACATGAATGAAGGCATTATTGTTCTTTTGACTCCTGCTGAGCCATTATGTTAATGGTTTTCTAGAGACTTGAGCAACGTTTTACTCCATGTTTTCACCATTCTGCAAGCCAGGATTCTGGTCCTGAGACATCAGAAGATTCAGCGTTTAAAACAGTTTTTGTCCTGTGTTACGAGAAAGCAATACACGTTTTAGACAGACACGTGGAAGGGCATTTGAAAACAACTAAGTGAAAAACACGTCTCTCTCTCTTTGTATGCATTAATCAATTTAGCATATTAAAAACTGCAGCAATGAAGAGTCAATCAAGCAAATGCAACTGAACACACCCACTGACAGATATTTCCTGCCATAAAAATGCTCACACATTGGATGGGAGGGCAGAGTCACACCCTAATAAAACGTAACAGAGAAAACAAGAAAACGGGTTAAAAGGTAATAAAAGGATTATTATCGAGCTACATAAACTAAGCCAAACCTCTAAGTGATATTTTACTGCATTAAAATGTGAGCTTTGATGATCCAGCTGGTGCTTCAACTGCTTTAGAGCCAAAATACAGCCTTCTTTAAAATATTTACACCACCATGTAATAGACGGCTGCTGTACAGCCCCTTTGAATTACAGCTGCTTTCAAGTAAGTTGCAGAAGAAAAATCACTCCAAATCCTATTCACCACTTTGGCTCAAAAAAGAGCAAAGTAGGATTTGAGTAATTAACACAATGCTTACTCTGCAACTATAATAGCGTAATAATGAAGTAAATGGTGGACAGCTTGATATCTAATGCTCTTAACTGCCTTCTGTCCCTGTGATAGCTCAATTAAACAGCGAGCAGGTACACGCAATGTTCTGTACAGACAGAACCGAAGAGCTGCAAGCTCTGTTTTTTCTCAGGAGACGTTTCAAGTCAGATTTTACATCGTTGTTTCTGATGTGAGCATGGATTGCTCTAAAACAAGCACAGAACGTGTAAGCTGATCGAGGCAACAAAACTGTTAGGGAAGACCAACACAATCTAGAAAAAGCAGTAAGGAGGCTGATACAGCTCAGCCTCAATGCCAAAACTCCCACCACATCTCCAGAGACCGAAAATAAACTCACTAAGATCTGTTTGTCAAGTTGGTTTAAGACAGCATCGTTACAGCCTGTGCAGGTTCTACATAGCCAAGAAACTCCAAAGCCATTATCTATAACAAAGAAGAACAAGCAGCTGATGCAAAGCTCCAGTTGTCCAATAATACTTAGTCTTCCAGAAGGCCTAAGTCTTTATCCCAGTAACTTGAATAGGGCAAGAACTTCCCTTGGAGGAATAACACCACTTTCAATTAAGGATGACAGTAAAGTGTTAACATAGCCCCACAACATGCAGTTTCTGCGCTGCTGAACACACTTCAACACTCAATATTGATTTCCTCACCTGGTAGGGACATGGGATGTGATATTCCCTGCAGCGTTCTTGAATCCACGTCGTCTCCCACACACCTCGATAAGCCTGCTCATAGAAATAGCAGCCAATTACAACCAACAGTGGCACGAGGTACAGAACACTGAACACGCCAATCCGGATCATGAACTTCACTAGCTTGTCCTGGTTCTCTTTTTCTAATGGGATTTCAATGCGAACCCGATTGAGAGAGATAATGCCAGCTAGCAGAAGGGAAACTCCAACAACAACATACAGGCAGAGGGGTGCAAGTACAAAGTATCTTAATGCATCCACATCATAGAGGCCAACAAAACATACGCCGCTAATATTGTCACCTTCAATTTTATTCATTGCTAAGAGGACGATGGTGAGAGTTCCTGGAATGCCCCAGGCACTGGCGTGGAAGAGCAACGCTTTCTTCTCGATTGCTTCGCTGCCCCATTTTGGCACAGCTGCCAAGAACCACGTGATGGTAAGGATGACCCACCAAACACTGCCAGCCATGGTAAAGAAATAGAGCACCATGAAAAGCATGGTACAGGCTTTGTTGTGCGAGCCCTGTGTCACTGTAGAAGCCTTGTACTGGGCAGGACTAGATGCGTTACACGCTACTCGGTCTTCAAGCAGAAAGCCAATGAAGAAGATTAATGACACCATCATGTAACAGACGGCGTAAAATATTATCGGTCTTTCGGGATAGCGGAATCTTGTGACATCGATCAGGAAAGTTAAAAAAGTAAACAAGGTAGCAGAAAGGCAGACGATGGAGATCACTCCGATGAAGTAGCGAGCAAAGGAGAGCTCTTCACGCCGGAAGTACATATTTGGGCAAGGAGGGGAACAGTCCCGTACCCTCAGGAAAGAGTAACCCAGATCAGGGTCTATTTTCAACTCTCGAGGACACCAAAAACCATAATCTCTCTGTACTGCCATGGGGGCCTCTTCTGTGGGCTCCCCACCCAAACTGAGGTCAACAAGACGAGGATACGGCTCATCACAATCCGGGAATCTAGAAAGTAAGAAAGAATGATTTACAAGACATACAGGTGTAATGTGCAAAGACTACTAGCCTCATTTATACGTCTGACTTTAGACACAGCGACTGAAAGAGAACAGAGACAATCCACATAAGAGGCAATCCACAAAATACCTCACCATACATAAACAAGCTTTAGAACTTATTGTCCCAGACTAGAGCAGATGTCGGAACTATAAAATCTGTGTGAAAATTGAGGAATAAATGGACAAGGGGAATACTGAGGCCTTAAGCAAAAAAGTGAAGACACACAGTCCATCTCAGGAGATCTCTACATTTAGCTCTACTGTAAACTGAGCCTATGTGCCCAAAGAAGAATGACTTCGTAGAACATTTAAAACCCTTTCCCTAAACAACACTACTAGCTGCTATCGGACAGGATACCGTGCCATTTAGACCAAACATCCAGCTAGCATTAATACTAACATTAGCACATTGAAATTAGAATGACAATATTTCTACAATCAGGGCAAGGTGTGCTGAGATGCAATCTGACCTTTTGGGTAATTCTGGCTGTTTGGTTCCTCCCTCTGTTAGACATCATTGCCTCAGCAAGCACAGTGTCACCTAAACATGCTTGCTTCTCTGCCACAGCGCATGTTTTGTTGTATTGACACTAACAAAGCATGAGTAAAGCTTCCCAAGTTTGGAAATTTCACTACTGATGTTGGTCTTTGGAGGACCTGCGGGGCCCAGGCATCTCTTTGGAGCACAGACAGAGCAATCTTTGATCCTGATGATCAGGACCTACAAACATCCTCTGACTTACTCTTTGCTAAAATAAAAGCTTCTCATTCTTTTCTATTCTTTCCTATTCAGCTATAAGGGAGACTATTTCTTCTGATTGCGCTCCTGCAGCTATTGGCTGTTAAAGTCACGTATTCAAAACGAAACAAAAAAAAGCACAGAGATTGTTTTCCATTTCAGATACATCGTTATATATAAGTTAGAACATCATGGAATACTGTGCTATAACATCATTTCTGTAATGTAAAGCTGAAAACATCTTCCCATACAACATGAGGCAATCATAGAATCACAGAATGGCTGGGTTGGAAGGGACCTCAAGCATCATGAAGCTCCAACCCCCCCACCAAAAACCTCCACTTTTAATACCAGCCCAGGCTGCCCAGGGCCACATCCAACCTGGCCTTGAACACCTCCAGGGATGGACGGGGCATCCACAGCCTCTCTGGGCAGCTGTTCCAGCACCTCCCCACTCTCTTGGTAAAGAACAATATCTGTTTCAAATCATAAACATCCCAGAAGGTACTAAAATTTCACTCCAGGAGTGTGAAAGAACAGGTTCGCTCACCTGGTGCACTCCATATCCTCAGGCCAAGAGACTCCAAACATCTCCATGAGTTTGGAGCATTCGCTGTACGCTCTTTGACAGAGCCTGCGACACGGCAGAGTGACACGGCCGTACTCCATGCACACGGGAGCGTAGAGGGCACAAAGAAACGGTCGGAAATCTCTGGAACATTCCAAATTCACCATCGGATGAAACGGCTGCAAAAGAAAAGGGAGAATTCAGGAGATTCAGACAGCAGTTTTATAGACCACGTCATCAGGAAGCTGTAAGTTGATTCATGAGGTGTTAGGACTTTCACAACCACAACCATCACCTTCTTCCCCTGAACAATGAAGAACTCACGGCCAACTGATGAGATCCCAATCTGAGAAATACTGGATAATGCAAAACTCCTTCACAGTACAGAAATAAAACAGGGTGACTTTTTAAAACAGGATTTACTGATTAGATCAGCTGAAAATCATCTATTTCGTCAATTACTTCCAGGAGGGCTAGGCTCTTCGTTTCGATTGTCTCTCCAAAATGCAAACATGGGACAACTTCCATTACTTTCTTTCCTCATCATCTTGTCTTCTATTAAAATCTCACTTCTATCAGCAGGGTGGATCTGCAGGCAGAAAACAACCCCAACATGTGTGCTCCCTCAGTCGCATACACTCACAGGCTTCAAGAATACAGCTGTGAGCACAGTGAAGCTACAGCAAGCATGCCTGTCTTTACCTAACCAGAAAGCATCAGGAAATGAAAGCTTGAACAAAGCTAATCAGAAAAATAAGTGCTATCTTGTGCTACTTGTTGTCTGCTAACAGGTTCAAGTAGCACTGATGATGGTGATAGCTCCTTGGAAGCACTGAGGGAAAATCTATCACAATTAGCCAACATGCAGCTGTAATTAAGCATTTTGAAAGGTAAAACATGAGGAAAGAAACAGAGCAGGGATACATAGAAGAATGAAAATCGGTGCATGTTGATAAACATTTAAAAAGATCACAGAACCATAGAATGGTCTGGGTCGAAAAGGACCACAATGATCATCTGGTTTCAACCCCCTGCTGTGTGCAGGGTCACCAACCAGCAGCCCAGGCTGCCCAGAGCCACATCCAGCCTGGCCTTGAATGCCTGCAGGGATGGGGCATCCACAGCCTCCTTGGGCAACCTGTTCCAGTGCGTCACCACCCTCTGGGTGAAAAACTTCCTCCTAAGATCCAACCTGAACCTCCCCTGTCTCCATTTAAAACCATTCCCCCTGTCCTATCATTATCAGACTATCTTAAGGTGGGGACATCCACGTGCACCCGGACAGTCTGACACAAGATCCATCCTCTGATGGGCACAGCAGACAGCATGCAGGCTCCGTGCAGAAACTTGCTCCCATCAGGCAGCTGGAAGTTGGGTAGAAGACACTAGAACATCTGAAATAACACTGATATAATTGAATCTCCACTGGCAAAGTTCCTCATGCCCTAGAGGGTACTTTAGCTGTGCTTAAGGTTCTTTATCGCTGCAAAGAACAAGTCTGGTTTTGAGTATGGTCTTGGCAAACTCCTCAAAAGACAGTACAGACAAACTAAGGCCAAACAAGATGAATGAAATCTACTTAAATAGGCATAATTTAATTGGACTGCTCCACTGCAGCTGGCTGTTGGTTTCTCAGCAGCTCCATACCGTCCTGCCTTTTGTGTGAATGGTGATAGCACAAGGGAAAATAGTTGTAAACTAAAGGAGCAGAGATTTAGGTTAGATGTTGGGAAAAAAGTATTCAAGATGAGGGTAGTGAGGCCTTGGCAGTGCTGCCCAGAGACACTGTGAGTGCCCCATCCATGGCAGTGCCCAAGGCTGGGCCAGGCTGGAACAGGTTGCCCAAGGAGGCTGTGGATGCCCCATCCCTGCAGGCATTCAAGGCCAGGCTGGATGTGGCTCTGGGCAGCCTGGGCTGCTGGTTGGTGACCCTGCACACAGCAGGGGGTTGGAACTAGACTCTCTTTGTGGTCCTTTTCAACCCAGGCCATTCTGTGGTTCCATGATTCCCTGGAATACAGAGGAAGAGAAACTTTCTTGCTTTTGATCGGCAACAGCAGCATTTGTGCCTGTAGGCTGCTCATTCTGTAAGCAGCCTAACTCGAAAATGATCTTACTCCTCCTTTGCAGCTCCTAGGATGAAAAGTCATTTCCAGACTAAAGATTTTGCTTTTCACTGTTACAAATAAAGCCATGAAGATTAAGAGACTTTTTTATCATCTTGCCCAGGGAAGCAGTGCAAGTCGTAACATCCAGCCCTACCCCACTTCGGTGCCTGACAAAAGGCTCTCTGTTCCAATGAGCTGAGCTTTTGAAGAATGCATGTGGAACAACTCAACACCACACAGAGGCAAAAGGAAGAGAAGAGGAGACGCAACAGCCAAACAAATCTCAGTAGTTCAGGCCAAGCCCGGGGAAATCCAAGCAAGAGAAGAAATTAATGTTTAAGACTCCCAGCCTGGCTTCTTTCAGATTGAGTCAGCGCTTGCATCCCTCCTGTGCAATGCCATGCAGGTGTTGTGTATCAAATAACATGCCACGTTCACATATCACTGCCTTCCTCAGAGCAGCCCAACTTGCACTACAACCTTATCTAGCTCTTCTTTCCCTCCTTCCCACAATTCTCTTGGCAAAGTTGCTTTAAGAAACACCCCAACTCCATCGGAGCGGCCCCAGCTCCCACCTGCTGAAAGGACAAAGCCTGCCAATGCTCTAATGGCCATCTCCCACCTTTCTTTGTTTTTAAGGAGGAGATGAAGGGCAAAGGAGAGCCACAAAGACGGGTGTCAGTTTTTCCTCCAATATATATATATATTTAGCAAATTCTCACTCGTGCTTACAACGCAAGAGCATCAATGGCAGCTATAACTACATCACTGAGCTGTGGCACAGTTTCAGGTTTCTCACATTACTGAGGGATAATAACCCATTCTACCCTCCATTCTACACAGCAGTAGCCATTCAGCTGCCTTGCTGGGAAGTTGGAAACACTGGCGATCTCCCACCATTCTTTTTGGCTAGATGTTCCTTTCCCTCAGTGTAAAAACCAAACAGGAAGCATTCTCATAAACTCACAGAAGGAAGAAGGGAGGTTTTCTCCCCCCAGGCTTGTGGGAGAGGAGCGATGCTCTGACTATCAATTACTGCTGCATCCTCTGGTGTAGCGAGTGCCTCAGGGCGCATCCTGTCTCAGGCCTGCCACACGGCTGCTCCTTCTGGCCAGTGCTGCCGCTTGTTTGAATTCAGCTTGCTGTTTAGTAGGAAAAGCCTTAAACTGAATCTCAAAGCACCCAGGCAGCATTGCTTTCCAGGCCACGTCCCCAGGAGAATCACAGATGCTGCAGTTGGATTTCTGTCTTCAGATAACTGCTAGTTAGAGAGCAGACGCGTTATTGCCTCCTGCTTTCAGTAACTACACTTCTCATCCGGAGTAGCTGGCACGGCTCTGACAGCACAGCAGCTCCTGTGAATGCTCTCCCGAGACTGTTTCAGGCAGAATTGGTTTTCTTGAGATAGCGGCAATTTGTTCTCTGATGGTTCTGACCTGCACGCTCCTCAATCTCGCTGGGTTTCCCGGAGCATTTACCCTGCAGTCATGCTGGTACACAAATGTAACCTGACATTAGCAGTGAGCTGTTCGGAGTTGATGCCCTGAGCTGAACAATGGCCGCAGTGCTTAAACTGCTGATGCATGTTCTGTGTGAGCCGTGACAAAGCACACAATCCAACATCCCACGTGACAGGGCAGCAATCGTGCAACCCACCCTAAGCTTTCTGGTCCGCACACAGAGTGCTGGGGATCATTTCTCAACCACAAGGAGAAGCGAAGTAGGATGAAAGTAGTTAAAAGACATTAAATGACATCTATCTCTGCCTGTATGACTAAAAGGCAAAGCCATCTGCTCTTGTTCTTTAAAGAGGTCTCCGCCTCGTTTTAAATTCCAAAGTTCCTTTGGAAGACACTGAAAAGATGGCATCCATCTGTCAAACCGCACGTCTCCTCAACGCGATCTTTACATTTGAAGAACTGACGGATGCAGATGGGTGGCCCTGCTAACAAATTCCATTCGCGAGAAGTGTTAGTTTTTATAAGACAGCTGAGACTGCTTGGACTTCCTCCTTCCTCTCCATATGCCTGCTGTGATGGGCTTGGGAGAATTCCAAGGTATTACAGAGAAATAAACACACAGCCCTTTGGCCGGTATTTTAGACACCGTTAAGTTAAGACGCCGTAAAGCACGCTTTGCCCAGACAAGCAAGAGACTCCACAGCAGGAGTCGTAAGTCTTGACAGAACCATCGTTTTAATTTAAATAACACATTTCTATATCCTGTGGTCAGAAAGACAACCTTTCAAGTATGAACCGAGCACGGTGGATGCTTTGACGACTACCAAAACACGCTCCAAGTGCTGCTGTCCCTGTGGGAAGGAGAGAGATACCCGTTAAGAGCAGTGGAACGTTAGCGATAACAACCTTTCCTCTCCCTCAGCTCCGCCACTGCAGTCTGATCTGCACGTCAGGGACTGGAGGACTATTTCTGCCAACTGGAGGGAGGTCTGTCTTCCTTGAGGAGAACACGAGTGAAGAGTATAAAAACTCGCCGTTGGCACAGCGCTCAAAAACTTATCTTGCTTGAGTGAAGGAGGAAACGCATTTGGTATGAAGATTTGTTAGAAGGCTTGACACTATCTTGAGAGCACAGAATGGAGTCGGCAGCCAGATCAAGTTCTACAGAGCTTAAAAAAAGGGGAATTTCTAAAAATAAGAAGCATGAGAAAAGATACGGTTCAGACGCAGCCAAGCTTCAAACCCCCAACAGCGTAGTTTTGCCTTTTTGATTTTCCTTCCATCAGACAGAATGACAGCGTCTGCCACATAATAAACAACATAATGCCACCCTGCAGGAGAAAAGCAGACAAGTTGGATCTCTAAAATATTACGTAAGGGATATTGAATACTTCTACTTCAGTTCCGCAAAGCCTTGCTGGCTACTCCTTGTCCAACAGCAAGTCTCTTACCCATCTAACACAGCAGAATACCTCAGAGCTCCACATTACAAGGCAGTGCAAAGCACTGGGATGAGAAAGGAGGGAAACGTATGTTTTCTCCATCCTGACAGATTAACAAGTGTGTCACCTCCCTTAAAACGCGCTGTGGAGCTGTCACTGTCAGTCTCCTGTACGACTGTGAATTAAGGACTAATTTAAGTTGTCATCTCAGACACTTCAGACTGCGGGCTCACAGCAAGCCCACGTTAATGGGCCCCTGCCCTTTCTAGCTTACTTCACATCAGTCTGGATTTAAGCCTGACTTAAACCATCCACAGAACTCACCCCAAAGCCGTACGTACTGGCTTTGGAGCAGCAGCAGTGTAAACAGCCAGGACAAGATCCTGAATGATGTGCCCTTTAAGTGTCGGAATCTAAATATTCTTCCTGTCGGCTCTGCACACAATTTTATAAGGTCAGTCAATTCATTTTGTCTAAGGTGAGGTTCTTGCAGGCGTAGCATCTCAGTAAGCTTACAGTGAGTTCCAGCAAACACCCCTGCCAGAGTTCGGAGCCAGCCACATGCAGGATAGATTACAAGCACACGTTTAAGCCAAACTCTTGAGTTTTAGAGCATTAGCTCCACAAGACAGAAGACAAAGACTACTTGCTAGGACAGAGAATGCACAATGGCACTGCTAAAGGCCAGGAGCACAACCTACTGCAGACAGAAGGCCTTAGGGGAAACACACAAATGAATTCAGGAAGCCATTTGCTGCTTCCCTGGAAGCCAGGCTGCTGGGAAAGTTCTCTCACAAGCCAAACACCTGGTTTCACATAGAAGAATTTAATAGCAGATTCACTGTGAATAACATTAAGGACTGAGCTGTGAACTCAGTGCTCTGTGAAAGCAGGAACTGCCATTCAAAATCTCTCACACCTCACTTAGTGATGTTATGATCAGCATCTGGGAAATGGTTTTAAACTGAGACAGGGGAGGTTCAGGTTGGATGTTAGGAGGAAGATTTTCCCCCAGAGGGTGGTGACACACTGGAACAGGTTGCCCAAGGAGGCTGTGGATGCCCCATCCCTGCAGGCATTCAAGGCCAGGCTGGATGTGGCTCTGGGCAGCCTGGGCTGCTGGTTGGTGACCCTGCACGTAGCAGGGGGTTGGAGCTGGATGGTCTTTGTGATCCTTTTCAACCCAGGCCATTCTATGATTAATACTATGCGAACTACTCTGAGTGGCAAACAAAATCTATAAAATGCACACTGCTATTTTATCAGTTACCTCAGTAAGATAGAAATCCTCTGTTGTTTTTATACACCAACAGAAATACACAGACCCAGTTCAATAGAAGGGGAGATTTGTATCTTCAGGCCTCATAACGAGGGTATTCACAGAGCGCTGCTTAAAACCCATTGTCTACTACTTGTCAACTATTTCTCTCCGTCATGATTAATTTCCAGCAAGGCTATGCTATTAATCTCGTACAACACTAAGCCTGGTTTTGATGCAGATAATTGTAAGACTCAGCAGGTTGTTTCACACGCATGAATAATGCAAGGTGGATTTTATGGACAAACTCCACAGCCCTGCTGTCCCCTCCGTGCATTTATTAGCATAGGATCCAACTCAGATGAGGCTGCAGCATCCCAGTGGCAGCTGAACGGCAGCTTCTGCTCCATCTCACCAAGTTCCTCCAGCAGAGCTGTTGGGTTACACTCTCCCTCATACAGCAACTCCACATCCTGAGCATTCTGACTGAAAGGATTCATAGGGGATTCTTCCCAGTTCTGTCATTGTTTTAGCCATTTTCTAACAAAAGAAACACAAAGCTGCAGTACTTAGTAGTGATGACATGTATTCACTGGGGAGACATTGGCAGATGATAACATCTAGGCTTTATTGAAGAAACCCAATATATTTACCTGGATACGTGATTAAAAATACACTACCAACAGAAAGAAAAGCAGCAATGCACCTCAGCAGGGCTGTGTGCAAATTACCCCGTACTGTTAGCTGTGCTGTCAGCAACTACAAAGGTATTACTGAAACCAGAGGTGACCAGGCCAGCTGAATTGCTGGGTCAACTTTGTTCACCTTGGCAATGTGCAGGAAATCCTTCCTGCGTGCCATTCTACAGCTGGACACAAACAGTGGCAATGAAGAGGCACATTTGGAAGCTGCTGGCCTCTGCAAAGAGATATTTGTTGTTATAATTCCCCTGATGAGTCCTTATGTTCAGATCAAGCACCAAACCCATTTATTGGGATTACTTTGTATAAAGCTTCTCCAAGTAGTTGTGCAACCCAATATATACCTCCTGTGTACAGAACAGCACAAGGGCTGCTAAATGGGCCTTTTGCTTCAGCATACCATAGATAGAAGAACCAAGGAACTCACAATGTACTCTGAGATATTAACTTAAAACTGATTTCTGATCAAAATAGAAGCTTTAAGATAATTAGTTGCTGAATTTCATTTTAATAATTAACTCCTTTTTTTTACAAACCATGGCAGAGCGCAGCAGCTGCAGATGAAAATGTAAGATTCTTTAGGGGATACAGCCCCCCCTATTCAGCGCTGTGTTAATGAGGTCACAAATGAACTCCACAGGGGAGGACAGGGAAGGAGAATTAAAAACACTAATTGCACTCGCACAATCTTCTACTGGACAAAAAGCTGGTACAAAAAGCATCCAAACGACCAGTTCGGAAAGACTCGACCAAACTCTCAAATCAAGAAGCAAACCAAGCTCCTGAAGTTGGTTTTCCTTCCTTGCAGTTAATAATTCACAAGATAAATATTTGACACGAATTCCCACAGTGCCTCTGCTTATTTGTTTGGGCGGCATCCTAAAAAGCACGCCTGCTTCTTTTTAAAGAGATTAAACCATGTTTCGCCCTCAAAGGTTCGGATGTTTCCTCGTACCAAGGACAGCAGTTTGTGCCCAGTTCTTTGTACCTTTTGGGATACGCTGCTGCTCCTGTGCTGCATGTCTTTGAAACACTACAGGCAAACAGGGCAAGTCACAGCACAATAACAGGATTAACAAGAGACAGTGGGAGGAGAAAGGGGACACAGCTGGAAGGAAACAAGGGAAGAGAACAAGATTCTGTGGCTATACATGAGCCCCTGACACAGGGGTTTAGACCCGAACTCTTTGTCAGCCAAAGAAATAGAACGAAGAAAGGGAAATATCAGCAAGTGTCTGCTAGAAAAGTGCACCTTCCAAAGGTGTCTCTCCAACAGTAAATTACACACACGCTGGAAGTATATTCCACGTGTCAGGCTCTGCGTGGAACACACTGCAGGGATGTTTGCAACTAAAGAACAGGCAGAATGGAGTAAGTGGGATCGAGCCATAAAAGAGGAGGTTAGATGAATAGGAAAGACTGCATTAAATTGCTTAGAGATGTGAGCGATTGAGGCTGATGCATAAGACAAGAGGGGGTAAGTGTGTTTTTCCACTGATTGTCTATTTGAATCATTGCCTACACTAGAAAAATGCCTTTTGTAAATAAATATATGCAAAAGGATGGGGAAAAAAAACACAAAAATCACTGGAGTGAAATCCAGATGTGGGGTTACGAGGCAGGGAAGCCCCATTCAGTTAGCCACAGCAGGGCTCACCTGGTAGGACTCAGAGCTGTCAGAAGGCATTTCTGCCCCACAGAGTTCATAGGGCAGAGCAGGATTCACAGATCCTTTTGTCTGTCCCTTCAACCTCAAAAGAAGCAGGATAGGGACAGGAGAGCAGAGAGCAGCTTCTATTGTACGTGCATTTGTTAGTGCTCTATGATGAGTTCTGCCCAGTAGCTTTGTGCTGGTTTCACTCATACTTGGCCCCCGCTGCCTCCCACTTCAGAATGAGACCTGGCACCATACAGATCAAAACCGACTCCTCTTTGATGGGCACAACAGGTTACAGAAGAGCAATCAGCCATCCCTGCAGGAGAACAGCCAGCTGCAGGTCTCTTCTAGCCCTGCCTTCCATTCAGTCCCCCTTTCCCAAGTCCCCTCTGTGACCCTGGCTACCAACAGCAACCAGTCCCAAGCGGGAGGGGAACCGAAGCCCCAGTTTTAAAAGCCTGGAAGCTTCTTCTCTGCAGACAAAAGCAACAGCCTCCCATTGTGTCAGAGAAAGTAACGGATGGATGGAAAGCATTAAGTTGCCTTTCTGTGATGCCACTTAATTAAGGTGAATCAACGCAACATGTAAAATTTGCCTGTGATTTCAAAAGGAAAATAACTGTGAGTTCTTCAGAGTCTGAAGGCCTTTCAGCATGTTAGCTGCTGGATTCTGTTGAAGCGCAGCTGGAGGAAAAACTTCAATTGAGACCACTTAGGTGATGCATCCCCTACAACAGGTTAGAAGCCATTCTTCTGTAAGAAGCAGGCAGACTTTGCCATGAGAAAAGCAAGAATGGAGGTCTGAAGACGAAGGAATGTCGCTGTTCTTTATCAAATTTCTATATGTAACACATTTGTTAAGTATACAAAGTGTCGTAAATGATCACCTGGTTCCAACCCCCTGCTGTGTGCAGGGTCACCAACCAGCAGCCCAGGCTGCCCAGAGCCACATCCAGCCTGGCCTTGAATGCCTGCAGGGATGGGGCATCCACAGCCTCCTTGGGCAACCTGTTCAGTGCGTCACCACCCTCTGGGGGAAAAACTTCCTCCTAAGATCCAACCTGAACCTCCCCATCTCAGTTTAAATCCATTCCCCCTTGTCCCATCACTTCCATGCTCATGAACAGCCATTCCCCCTCCTGCTCATATGCTCCCTTCAAGTATTAGAAGGCCAATGCAGTCAAATAGCTGACAGCACTGTCAGTTCTTTAGATATTAAGGCCATACACTCAAGTCTTCAGGAGAAGAAAAAAGAACCACATTAAACACGAATGGTGCTTTTGGACCAGCAGGGGGGAATGAAGCAAACTGAATGGCTGGTCCACATTCTCTCACCCAGTTTTAAACAGGAAGATGCTTCTCGTTGCTCCGTGCCCCAAACACGACCACTTTTGTTCTATAAAAATCAAGAAACGGGAAACGTCAACAAGTTGACAAATTGAAAGCGACTCCCAAAAGCTAAATTTCAGGCTTCTCCAGCAGCAGGAAGATGGACTGGAAAGAGCCTTCCTCCCTCGTTCAGATTCAAATGAGCCAAGCCTTTGTGCATCCATTCTCCCCACTCCTCTTTTCAAATTTCCTTCCCCGTTGCTATGGGAACCCGGCCGCCGACAGGAGAGAGCAAGACAGCGGAGGGGGAGGCGGAGGGCGGCAGATGCCAGCCTTTGTCAGCGCGGGGCCGGGGGCACGGCGTGGGGAGCGGGCTGGGACGGCACTCACAGCGGTACCGAGGCGGCCAGGAGTACCTGTGTGTCCTACCTGATGGAAGGGACTACGGGAGGATGCGGATGGAGCGGGTCTCTAAAGGCCGCAAGTGATGCAGGACAAACACGGTCTAATCCTTTCCTAGCACCTTCAGTACAAGAAGCCGGGACACAATAGCAGCAGGTGGTTTGCTTGAAAGGAAATGCCCAACACAGCGAATGCTGCACAAAAACCCCTAAACTGACGGTGCTGTTACTGCGCTCCCATCCACGGCCACGTGGAGGTTCTCACATGTATCACATCCTCCAACTTTATTTTTCCTAGACTGTTTCCTTCAGTAAATACATTCTTTCCAAGGACACTTACCAACCATTTACTGTGTTGCAGGTCTACAATGTTGGTCTCCTTGTCTGAGCTGCACATACTACTGGATGTAAGGCTAAGTCTTGTCACTAACAAATACTAACCCGTACTATTACAGCATACAATATAAACATGGGTTTTGTTCCATGAGAGGCAAGTGCCCATATGGGATCAGCTGGTAGATTTTGATTAAGGTAAAGAAAAATGAATGGCTACACTTGGAGGGAGGTGATGAATGAAAAGACCAACATTCCCTTTACGTTCTGGCCCAGCACTGTTTTGTTTGAGTTTATCCTTGTAGATACAAAGCTACAACTAAAGACAAAATACACTGTCATTTAACTATCCAAAGTAAATCCATGTGTTCTGCCCGTCCTGATCATTCCTCTTTAAGCCTCCACCAGATGCTACAGAATTATTAGCCACAACGGAGAGCCATCTGCCTTCACGACCCTGAAAACAAGCCCACTGTGAATACATGTTGATTAAGATGTAGATCATTCACTTTAAACCGGATCATTACATGAAAGTAATGCTTTTTTACAATATGCTTGTGTTAAACTATTAAGGCTAAACTTTGTTTCCATGTTTCTGCTTGGATCGTTGTTCAAAATTCATCTGCTGCCCGGCTCCGCTGGGTGAGCATCAATGAACTGCACTGCAGAAGCTTTAACCCTCGTCCTAAAGGAAGTTCTCTTTGGTACTCTGTTCTTTCATGCTGCTCTGTGAAACACAGCACTGCAAAACCTCCAGCAGGTTCCTTCAAGCGCAATGAGGACCCTGGAGGAAAAAAAACCAACAAAACCAGACTTGCCATTGGGATTGCTCACACCAAACAAACAGCATTTTGTTGTCCTAGGATGGACCACGCGCTCAAGCGTGACTCAGGCCTACCAGGAGACCCAAAAGGTTCCCGATCCATTCACTTTGCTAACCTGGATCTGGATCCCTCCACACTGACTGCCTGCTTTAAGGCCATACTTAAAGATTTCTATCCAAAAACATGCCTCTTTCCCATTCTTCCTTCTTTAGCCTCTGGCAACATCCAAGCAGGTAAATATGTACAGGCCTGTCCTTTAACTGAACACAAACGATTATGTCCTACGCAGCTTTTCTTACCGTCTGGAGATTTTGAATACTTCTACCTTCGCTGAACACTCAGCATTCGTCTTGAAGTTCACTGGATCCAAGTGTGAAAAGGATAGGATCCATGGCCCTAATATAAGACCTGCAACAAACCCCACCCTCAGAAGCCTCCTACTGTGAACAAAAGGTCAGAACAGACTCTTGGTTGTACAGAGCTCTTTGACAGAATACAACTCTACTTTCCCAAACTGGTTTTGCCCATTCAGGGTTTCTTCCACCCCTGCACAACAGTCACACCCTTTCCAGGTCAGAGCAAACCCATCAGCAGGTGGGTTTCAAACAGACAAGCTTCAGATTTCCCAAAAGCAACAAGCTCTAAGCAGTGCATTGTTACAAACACTATAGCACTGCCTGTCATCTTTGAGACTCAAGCTTTCAGATCAACATTGTTATTTCACAATAAAGTAATCTAAAATTACATGGCTATTTCTAAGGTAAAATCTAGAGAAGGAAAATCTACAGTTAATGAAAGAGTCGGGTTTCATGAGCTGCTGCACAGCTTGCCTTCTTATGATCATGCACAACTCCATTGTTCTGTAGGCATCATAATCTTACACACTAAAGAGAAGATTAATCCTTACTGCAAATTAAAGTCTAAGATTAGGATGCTTACACAACAGTAGCTAATTAAAATCTACTTTTCCATTAGCTTTGCATTCTTAGACTTCTCCATGTTTCGAGTGCAGAGCTGAAGACTACAGAAAGCCAAAGAAAACCGCTGAGATTTAGGAGGGAAGAGCACATGGGCAAGGCAAAAGAAAATCAGGGATAAAGATGGAGTTCAGGGGGGAAGATGTTAAGGATCTTCCATCCTATATTCATCCTATTCAACCAGCAGCCCAGGCTGCCCAGAGCCACATCCAGCCTGGCCTTGAATGCCTGCAGGGATGGGGCATCCACAGCCTCCTTGGGCAACCTGTTCCAGTGCAAACCACCCTCTGGAGGAAAAACTTCCTCCTAAGATCCAACCTGAACCTCCCCTGTCTCCATTTAAAACCATTCCCCTTGTTCTATCACTGTTCACTCTCATACACAGCTATTCCCATCCTGTTTATACACTCCCTTTAGTACTGAAAAGCCACAATGAGGTCTCCCCAGAGCCTTATCTTCTCCAAGCTGAACAGGTCCAGTTCCCTCAATCTTTCAGCCCTTTGATCATCCTTGTGGCCCTCCTATGGACCCGCTGCAAGAGCTCCATGTCCTTCCTGTACTGGGGGCCCCAGTATTCTTCCCACCCTTGCTGCTTAGTGGGAAATAAAATTCACTCTGAAACACAAGAAGAAAAACAGGGCAGCACTAACTCTCAGCTTCAGAGCAGGCAGCCATCAGGCACATATAGAAGGTCAGTGAATTCTTCTACGGCTCTTATGAAAATCAAACACTGAGAGACAATAGTTCTTGTTGAGACCAAATTCCAACTGCCTGAACTCTATAGTAATGTATGCCTGATAGAAAAACTACTCAAGAAACAACTACAATGAATCACTGAAAACTTGACATACTGGAAAAATGCTCCCTCCTATCCCAGGTGCTGAGCAGGATGAGAACACAGACAGCCACTACTGTTCATTCCACTTGAGGTATTCTTGGGATCTATTTTTCACCATTTTTAAGTGGAAAAAAAAGCCAACAAAAAAACCACGATTTCTAGGACTCCAAAGGTCATCATGGTGAAGAGACACAAAGGAAAAAACCAAACAAAAACCAATATTGCCAAAAAACCCCTTTGTTATACAAACAGAAACGCAGCCAGTAAGGGCATGCAAATCTTGTGGCAGCCTCTCTGTTCAGTGTTATTGCTCTGTCCTTCTGACTACCTCTCTCACGCTGCAGAACAGTGAATCAGCTGCAGACTATTCCTATTTCTCCATTTCCCCCTTGCATCTCTCACCCACACACCAGTAAGCCTGGCCGTAATGCATCCCTAAGCTACCCTACTGCTGGTTTTTTGATATGCAAAATGGGAATGGAAGTTGTGAGAGAGCACAAAGTAACAGCGTGTTATCTCCTCTGCCCAGATGGTGACTGCATCGGTGCACTTCTGGAGCATTCCACATCCAGTATAATCCCAGTAGACAAAGCTTCTGCACACACCCACAGGGGCCCATTTGGCCTCATCTCTATCTGCTTCCATCCTTTAAAGCCTCTTTAATCCCTAGGAGTATCTGTGGGGTCCTACCGAAATCTGGCTAAGGAGAAGGAATCTCTGGTGGTGAATTTAACTGCAAAGTGGCTGGCAATCATCACATTCAATTGCTTCTTTTCACTGCTAACAAATACTCCCAACTTCCAAATTACCAACAGTTACATGCTCTCCATTAAAAAAAGTGACCACCAAAAAAACTGTGTTAACGCAGCTAAAAAAAGTACAGCTTACTATTCTTACACTTCAGCAAATTCTTCAAAGCCAAAAGAATATTAAGTGAAAAAGGGATGGAAGATAATCCTTCACACCATAGCAATAATAATCCAAAGGATGGGTAAGCAAGGTCAGATTCCTCGGGGGAATATCTGACTTCTCCACTGCCTCACTCAGCACACGATCTGGCAGCAGGGCAGTGCAGCACCATTGCTATGCTGTGCTGTTGTCGCAGCCCTAGAGAGAAGCAAGTTTCAGCAGTGCAGCAATCAGGCTGTGCTGGATAACTACTGTAAGGAAACCACCGGCTTATAGATTACAGAACGCCGTCAGAATACCTTCCATCCAGCACCTTCCGTGGCAGCACAGAGCAGACAGGAAGGCCTGCATGGAGCCCTGCCGTGCAGTACTGTGGGGCAGGACAGCTCCCAGCAACACAGCCCTCAGCACGCACCATCATCTCCTCTCCATCCCCTGTAACGCTGCTGCAATAGAACAAGACAGCATCCGTGGAGTGACTTAATCTTTACTATAATTCAGTATGGCATCCCAGTACACACCTCCTCATGTTCACAAACCATTCAGAGGTAGCCCACAGCCCATCTCCAGGCAGAAGCCACTGGCCTACACTAATGGCACTGGCAGAATGGAGTGCTATACATACAGCCACAATACTAAACGCTCCGTGCTAAGTTTAAGAATGGCTGTGGCATTGAGCTGGTATCTGAATTGCTGCAACATGGTATTTCACACAAGCTAATTTACGCTATGAGGTTGAGCTTTGTGTCACAGATTGAAGAGGAGTAACTTTCAATTCTCAACTGTTTCGTTCTCCTTAGCAGAAAGCTATTTTATGAAGATAAGAGCAATTACAACAGCAATTCTGGTTCAGCCTGTGGGGCCCCTATCATCTACTGCTCTGCTTCCAGTAGTGGCTGTAAAGAGACTATTAGGGAAAGCAAAAGTGATATTTTGACAGTTCTCTGAAATCAATGTTTTAATGCAAAGAAAAAGCCAGAAGAGCCGACACAATGTTGGCCACTTTTTGCAGCAAAAAGCATTTCATTATTTCTCCATGAATGCTCAGCATGCCCACATCTGGAGCGGTGCGCCATTCTCATCTCTGCACCGCAGCTAGAACCAAAGGAGAGGAAGGACCAGAGTAGGGTAACTAACTTGATTATAGGGCTGAAGCAATGGAACTGCAGGAAGGCAGCCCACACAGCTGGAAGACTTCAAAATGAAAGAATCCGAAGAAGAAAAGCCTGAGTGTCCCCAGAAATCACAAGTGCAGCAGAGGGTTTAACTGCAGAACAACAGTGTGTGATACTCCAACAAAATGCTGCTGAATGAAACGAGAAGGAAAGTCATTTAAAACCGTTCAGAGTAAAAGCGCTTCCCTAAATAGTGGTCAGTGAACTCCTGGAGCCTGTTTTATTAAAGGGTAGGTCATCACAACTATATTCATACAACAGCATACGGAAATTTGCTGTCAACAGCACCATGAAGCTGTTCTAGAAGGGACCAGAAGCCCTCAATGCTCTTGGTTTCACCGACTCCTTTAACATCCTTACTTCCAGTTTTCAATAAGGAAACGAACTCTGTTAAAGTGTCAACAACAAGCGATGCACCATTTTAAACTTCCTTACTTGCTCCATTTTTTCCCTCCTTACAGGAAGATTTTCCAAGGCCTTCAGAGCTCACCAGAATCATCCCTAAAACAAACTTAGCTCCTGTTGCTGTGCATTTAGCATAACTGGAAGCCCTAAACACATCCAAACCAGCAGTTGAAATCCAAGTCCATTACACAGAACAGCAAACAAGAAAACTCCTTAAGCACAAGCAACAGCAGCATAGGGAACAGACTGAAGTGAGCTTGTAAGTCTTGTATAAACCACATCATAGAGAAGAAGAGAGAAAACACATGGTTGAAGCCTCATCAGGAAACTTCTCCAAAGAGAGGTTAGACAATATAAAGAGAATTTTATGTCTTTATTTCTTTAAGGAAAAGTGATTAAGTATAAATCCAAGACAGATTTGGGAGGATAATGGTAGCAGTAGTAAGGTATCATTGTAACACATAAAGTGCAAGTAGAAAAGCTTCTCTGCCTGGAGACGGAACAGAAACAGGTTAATTAAGCTGTCTAGAAGACAATAGATTTCCTTGTCACTGAAGAAAGCAGAACTAATAAATCAGCAATTTCCATTATTTTCATGGTCTCGTTGTTTCACATCTTCTCCACACCAAATCTCAAGTAAGAAAAGGCCAAGTTCTACAAAATCAAAGTCTCCCCAACTCCACACTGCTCAGCACACCATTTTCCTGGCATTCAGTTTGCTGACAGACCATCCAAAATACACATTCTCGGGCTGAACATTTAAAGTAACATACAAACACATCCGGTCTTATTTCACTCAATTCATACTAAATAAGCAAATTTTGTAGTCATAGAATATTTTCGTACATATTAGAATACACGTTTTGCAAGTAGTGTTTGTTTCTATATTTAACCATACGAATGTTTTCCAATTCTTAATTCTAATGTAAGTATCTTCTTAGCTCACGTTACAAACCATCTGTCAAATTAAAGGCCAAAATCACATAAGCTGATAAAAACCATGTAGCCTTACCTCCATTGCTAACGCTGCTGTCTGCTGGTCATAGTGGTTCAGAAGGTTAGGCATGAAGGTGGTGTTGTAAGGCAGATCCTGGCACATCCGCAGGATGATGGGCTCACAAGAAAATAAACTGTGCCCTCTTGTGCAGCCCAGCAAAACATCCAAAAGCCAAAAGCAGCAGAACATCCAGCTAACAGCCATCCTTCCACGCTGTGAATGGGGCCAGTTCCTGAGCCCGGACAGAAAACTCCTTCAACTCTTCTGCCTCTTGATTTTGTTTCACCAGCAGTATTTGCAGTCCTGGTGTAGGTTCTTCACAACTGGGGAGCTCTCAGTGTACAGCATTGTTAGCTCAGTCCTGAAGGTGACGCGTTTGAGACAGACCTATGAAGCATCCTGCTTTACCACCATGCATTAGGTTACGGTATTAGGATGTTTAGCCACATTCCCACACAATTGACTCCATCCTGATAGAACAGCAGCCGGGTTACATTCTTCCTCTGTCAGGTAGCTTAAGACAAGAAGAAAACACAACAGGATTTATTAAAATAAGCTCTCTCATTGAATACAGTTTTAATTTCAGAAACACCATCAGACAAGTTGCTTAAAGATTCTAGTGTGCCAGACTAAAACTGGTCAGGGGGACGCTCTAATCCTGGTTTCAGACCTTCCGGTGGGAGAAAAGGAAAGGAGGCATGCTGTAAAACTCCATCTGAAAACGATGGCGGAAAGGTCAGAAATCTATTTAGCAGGAATAAAATACCTTTAGAGAACCCCTGCGCTTTAACTTACAACCATGCGAGCACTACAACCACTGACCACACTGAAACCAAGCTCCTTATGACTCAAGCTCCACCAGCACATTCTCGGTGATAGCATCTTTACTTGCACGGCCACATAGCTTCTGCTGAATAACAAAACAAAAACAAAGCAGTCACTGCCACCAATACACAAGTCCCAACCTGCACTCCCAAGGACTTCTGCTCTGCCCAACAAGCTGCACTCACAGCTTGGTTAGCTGTGCCCACACCTGTAGTTTTAGTCCAGCTGTTGCCAACGTTCATAGTCTCTAACCCATTTGAGACAAGCTTCTCGTATCTTGCACTCCAGAAACGATCCTAACAGCCACGTATCAGCCAGAAGACAGCATTCTGTGCCCATCCCTTTCTCTAAATACTCCAAATGATGGAAAACGCACAGGTAGCTGAATAGTGCTGTTCTGCCAGCTCCACTCTGCCTATAGAGCCAAATGAAACAGCAGTCATTCCCAGGGCTGGGTCCACATCTTCTCAGCACTAAGGGGCTGGAGGGGAACAAATAGAAGAGGAATTCAGCATATTGCATCCATGTGCTGCAGGAAAATGCTGGAACTGGAGGCTAAAGCTTGAAAAAAGCTGACAGAGTCATAAGAGTCTTTTTTCTTCGAGCAATTTTGTTTTACAGCAATGGATTTGTAATATCCAGTCTCCAGCCAAGTGCTTTTAAAAGAATTATGGTTTGTAATGAAAGGTAACAGAAATCTAGAAATACTGTTTGAACCAGGAAACCCAAAGTGCTCCATCAGCATTCCCAGGTGGAGGCATCACAAATCTGAGCAGGCTTTCAATCTAGAGGTTAATGATCTTCTTCTCAGATGTTTGGGACGAGCCCTACATTCTGCAAGTCCAAAAGAGGAAAAGATTTTCCTTTCTCCCCAATGCAAACTTAGTGAGAGAGATGAAAGAGTTAGAGGTAACCATCAGCCTTCTGCTACTATCAGCTGGCCAAAAGAAGTTGCAGAGATGTACACGTGTTTGCACGGGCCCATCTTATGGTCAGAGAAATCAAAACCCCGTATTCCTCTAAACCCTCATAAACCTTGAGGGCTGGGTTCATAATCTCCAGAGGTTCCTTCCAACCTCAATAATTCTGTGCTTCTAAGATCATGTGAGGTCACGGTTTTGGCTGCAGCTGTTCAAGGCAGGTTGGAAAAACAAACAGGCAAATAGTAAAAAGACCAAAGCGTTAAACTCAACCACATGAAATTCAGTTCATTGACAACTCTCTCCCACAGGCTGCCTACTCTCTCACAGCTACTGACAGGAAATCCGTGTTTGAAGCCACACTTTAGAACGTAAAAGTACACACAGAGTAAAATGGTTCCAAACTACAGAAAAGGTAACACGACCAAAAATAAAAAGGTGGAAAGTGAACTACCTGAACCCTAAGATAAGGAGTAGAATCAGCCAACACAGCTCAGATCAAAGTCTCTTCATTCATACCGAAGCAAGCAAGAATCGATGAGAAGAGCAGTCAACACACTGAATTTAAAAGACCAAAATTCACCACAATATTCAAGACGTGCTACATCTAACCAAGCCTCATGGCCACCCAACTCCAAGCTCAAACGGCCTTGAAAAGCTTCGTCCCTCCGACCTTCAAGCAATGGATTTTTCAAGACTTCGGACAGCGACTCAAGAAGACTCCATCTAACAACTTCAGTGAACTCACAGGAAGGATTAGCTATTGCCTTTCTAGTGTGGATCCTACAGTTCAAATGGCATCCCAGCAGCAATCAGAAGACAGCACCTCCCAAAAAGAGGTTCTGAAGCAACACACTCACATCAACCATCACACAGTATCATAAAGAAAACGTTCACTAGAGCCAGAAAAGAACGTCAGGCTACAGAGCCTGGTCAGCTTCTTTCTTTGCCATGAAGGGGCATAAGCGAAATAAAAACAAGCATGTGATTGCAACAGGAGGTGAACGTTTCGCAGACGAACATATAGATGACCTATTAATTGGTGCAGACAGATGAATGGTGAAACAAGCCATCTTCAGTGTCAAGATAGTTTCTTACCACAGATCCAGTTCTGTACGTTCTTTGTTAAGCCTCTGCATATGGAATCCTGTGGTTATTTTTACATGTACATAAAAACAAAACAAAACACTTTTGGTGACACCGGCATTAAAGAGGAGGGGGGTAGGTAGGCAGGCATCCCCTAAGGGGCTGCAAAAGAAACTGTGGGCAAAAGGGGAAGGAAATAGCCCGTTTGTTAGCGTGGTTGCACGTTTATACATTATTTATAATCAAGCAAACCCATCTAATTCCTGCTGTAAAAGATACATTAAGACACGCAGAGAAGATAATGATAGAGAGTGAAAAGTCACGATGCGAGAGGATTGAACACCACGTGCGTCTTTTTTTTTCCTCCCCCAAAATACATTTCAGAGTTAATAGAGGGGGAGTAATGAGGGAAAAAATAAACCAGCAGATCTTAGAAGGACACTCTGTAGGTGAACACGTTAATGGTTGTCCCTGCTGGAGATGTGAGACCATATATAGCTAACTGGATTTTCCCTGCACAGCTGGGAGCATGAGGAGAAACTGTCACCCTAGCCATTCCCCAGCCATTCCTGACCATGAAGACAGAAGAGCAACCGGCACGTTGCACACAAGCACTGGCAGTTTCCCCAAGCCATTCCCACCCACACGGAGGCACAAAAGCAGCATACATTATTCTCGTCACTCCATTTTAATTAGTCAGCGGGAAGGAAACTCCAGCACTCAACTCCCCTGTTCCATTTGGGTTAGGGATTAAGGGAGAAACACAGCATAATCCCCACAAGCTCTGCTCCAACGAGGAGGCCACAAGGCACACACGTTGACACCACTCCGCGTGGTTTCTTTGCACTGAGGCCAGCTCCCTGAGAGCCACTCCCAGAAGAAATCCTTTCTGCCCTCAACCATTGGGTTTGAACACCCATCAGGTTGGAAAAGACCTTTGAACATCCATCAAATCAGGTTGGAGAAGACCTCTAAGGTCTAAGCTCTCATCCTATTGCTGATCACGTAGGAAAAGAGGTCAACCCTCACACAAATATGAGTGGACCTGTGGGGAGCCAAGAGTCGGACGTGATGATGCTCAGGGTTCCCTTCCGTTTTTTGATATGACACTAATATGGGAAACGGCTTCAAACTAAAAGAGGGGAGATTTAGATGGGATATAAGGAAGAGCTGCTTTACGGAAGGATAGTGAAGCCCTGTAACAAGCTGCACAGAGAGGTGGTGGGTGCCCCATCCTTGGGGATGCTCAAGGTCAGGCTGGATGGGCTCTGACGGAGCCGTGGGTGTCCCTGTCCAGTGCAGGCAATGGGACCAGACGGCCTCTAAGGTTCCCTTCCAACTCCTGCCATTCTGCGGTTCTACCCTCCTAGTGCCTCCCAGCCCGGGCTATCCAACACCCTCAGCTCGGGGTGCTCCTCAGGGCACCGCTGAGAGAACCAAGGGCCGCCACCCTCATCCCGCACGCCACGAAGCGGGGAGGGAAGCGAGCAGGTGGGAGCAGCACCTCCCGGCCCCCGGGGGATGCGCAGCGCCACCGCAGCCCCCTCAGCTCGATCCTCCGCCTGAAGAACGCCTCATGGCCGCCCCCCCTACCGAGCGTCCCTGCCCTTTGCGAGCGCTGTAGGGACAGAAAACGCCACATCCTTGACGGGAAACCCCGAACCGCTCCGCCCGGCCCCGAACCCCGCCGTTACCTCAGCGCCGGGTCCCGCCGCTCCGCTCCGTCCCTCAGGTGGCGGCGGGAGGCAAACGGCCGCGCCTCCCTCCCGCCCGACTCCGCCGCAGCGCCCGGCCCCGCCCCGCGCCTCCACTCGGCCCCGCCCACTCTCCCCCTCAGCCTCACCCCGCCTGAGCTAGCGAACCAATCAGAGCGAGACAGGCAGGTTGCTAGGTAAAGACACCCCCCCGCCCTTTGGAGGGATGTGATTGGCTGGCGACCTCCCGGGCAGCGGTTGCCATAGCGACGGGAAGCGGCCTAGCGGGAGGAGCAGGCGGTGCCGCTCGCGGGAGGGGAGGAGGCAAGTGAGGGGCGGCCCTGGGCCGGGAGGGGACGAGGGGAGGACGGATCTTCCCGGACAACACGCGGAGGAGACGGGGGAGGGGGCATGGGGATGGCTATGGACAGCTCTCCTGTCAGGACAGGCTGAGAGAGCTGGGGCTGTGCAGCCCGGAGAAGGTGCTTGGGAGACCTAAAAGTGGCCTTTTAATTTCTAGAGGGGGGGCTGCAAGAAGTAAGAGGACCGGCTCTTTAGCAGGGTCTGTTGTGATAAGACGAGAATAAATGGTTTCGAACTAAAAGAAGGGAGGTTTAGATTGGACGTAAGAGTCTTAATGTTATTTTACAGTGAGGATGGTGAGGCACTGGCACAGGTTGCCCAGGTTTATGATGGATTCCCCATCTCTGGAGACACACAGGTCAGGCTGGATGCGGCTCTGAGTTTCTGATGGAGCTGTAGGTGTCCCAGTTTATTGCAAGGGATTTGGACCAGGTGGCCCTTGAGGGTCCCTTCCAACTCGAGTGATTACGTCATTCTATGACCTCTGTGATGCAGACAAAGAGAAAAGCAGTCAGGTACAGATGCCAGCAGTGAAGGGAGATCACTGAGCTTACTGGAACACTAGAGACCAGGAAAGGTACCGGTCCATAGGACTGAATGGGAAAGAGGGGATTGGGTATGGAAGTTAAAGCAATGCAGCAAGCTTGCTGGCAATGAGTGGGGGAGCACGAGGGGTTTAGGGGATGTGGGTCAGTGAAGATGCTTCTGGTATGGGATATGGAGATACTGATGGCTCAGTGGGCATTGTGGACCATGGGGAAATGCAGCTACTTACTGCCTGGGAACTGCAGTGTTACTCAAGCCTTGGTTTCTTGATATTTCTAGTGCACTCTGGCAGGGGGAAGGTTGTTAGTCCTGGGCAGCACAGGCTGCACTGAGGTGTTGAGCTGGGGAGGAGCAGAAATATCAGTGGCAGGAGGTGCTGCAGATGTCTGGGTTTATCAGTATGGTGGCAATGCTGCCTTGCTGTGGGTTTATTGATCCTAAGCCCTCAGATAAGTACCTGTTTCACTTTACCTCTTCTCTCCAGGCCTATCCTGAGTTTTTTCTGTGCTGAAAGCCCTATGGTTTGGCCTGTTTTCTGTTACTGCCTTTTAGACTACTTTGTCCATGACATTAATCAGTGCATTGTTTATTGGTGATAAACTAATTTGCATTAAAAAATGACTTACTTGTCTGAGCTTTAGATTCATGCATGAATCTGTGTATTCAAAGCTAAATACAACTGCACCGTTGTCATCACATCAATTCATGTGATTAGATAAGAAAGGCATTGAGTGCACCAGGCTGTATTGAGCCACAAAGGCTTATTGCTATAGAGATGTGGTCAAAAACATGAGTAAAATGGGTCTGCTTCTGAAAGGCTTATTTTGAGTATGGTTTGTACGAACCTCTGGAATGCCATTCAATAGGGTTAATCCAGCTACAGGGAACGATTCCAGCGCCCTTAGTTAATATGATACGATCATTATGTATTGCTAATCTTTCCTGAATACAATTATACTTTTTTAAATCGAGGGCTTGACCAAACTTGTATTGAAATCAGTGTAAGTATTTCTGTTGGCTTCAGCAGGGTTTGGATCAGCTGTGAAACTATTTTGCTATTTTAGGCAATGCCGCTCACGTTTCCTTCCCTATGAAACTCATATATGCCACCTTCAGACATAACAAAAAGCACAAACCTCTTGGATGCCCTTTAAGTTTATCCCTTTATTCAGACTCGCATTTTAACCATTCTTAGGTACTCTCTGGCTGTAGTAACCCATGAAGAAGTATCATCAAAACCTTGTTTTCTTTGCATGCTTGTGAGGACAGCAATGAAGCTATCATGGAATCATTGTACCTTTGGAGTTTGAAGGGACCCTTAAGTGCTGCATTGTGTCCAGCCAGTCCCACCAGTATCCATAAGTCCTTTTTGGCAGGACTGCGCTCAATTCTTATCAAAAGCTCTAAAGAAGCTAAGATATATCATTAATTTCCATACTCTCAGGGCTTATTAACCCACTGTAGTAGAAGATCAGATTGATTGTCACAGTTTCTTCTTGATAAATAAAACTTGATTCTTGGTCCCCTGCTTATCACACAGGGCTGTAGTTAAACTGTTTGCTTCAGCAGCTTTGTTCAGGAGTTGGAGATGAGGTGCCCAATGCTCAGTTCTCCTGCAGATCTTCTCCCTTTTGGACATCAGTGCTCTGCCAGGCTCACCTGCTTTCTGCAAGTTGTGCAACACAATTACAACAGCTGGAGATCCCCAAACCTCATGGTGTGAAGTCAGTCAAACGCAGCCAACATGAAAACACTGTGTATACTCACACAACTTTGTCAGGCTTCTGCCCTCGAATCACATTTAGACTGCATCTGCCACCCACTCCTCACTTGCCTTTTTAGCTTTCTTGTTAGAAGGATATTTGATATGTTTAGCATCATGCGTCAATAGCCACCCCTCTCCGGGCAATGAACATTTTCCATACATATATTTAAAGCCTAGTTTCTCATTATCATCATCTCATATTTGTTGCTGGTTGGACATTTCCAGATCAGGATACGTGAAGAACAAGCTAGAACAATCTCTGGAATGTTATTTTGGGCAACCAGTCCAAAGATAAGGACAGTTGCAGAAGAAACATGAGGCCCGAGCTAAACAGCTCAGAAGACAAGAGCTACTGGTTTTCCTCTGGAAAACAGAGGGAAGGAGGGAGGGATAGCATGCTACTATGCTGTGCACTAATAGGTTATCCGTTTGGCTATGTTCATCTTTTTCCCTGATGGTACCTGCTTTTGCAGGCCTGTTCACACATTGGATTCAAATACCAGCTGTAATTCCAACAAACAGGTTTATGGCACATACAGCAGGGGACGTGACTTCAGCCAGTTGTGTTGCAAGCCACATTTTTGGCACATAAGCAGCACAAGAGGGTCCAAAGGCGCTGCTGTTTCTTTGGGCTGAGGGGTTGTTCATGTGCCAACTCAGTGAGATGTTCTCTGAATTGCAGCTGTTCGAGCACCAAGAAAGCACTGCCTGCATAGGAGAGGCAAAGTGGAGCATGAATCCTGGCCTGGGAGTGTGCTGCGGTGACAACTGATGGTTTTGTGACTAATGTAGAAGGTTGTCCCTGAAAAACAGGACACAGTTGCCAGAACCTGTTTTATTGGCAGAGCAGCTATTTCTCTAACTCGTAATGTTGTATTTCCGTGTGTTGAAAAGGGCAGGGGCTCTATAGAAAAACAAAACAACACGGAAAGTGATTGCAATGCAGATCCATAATGCAACTAGTGAGTTGCACAAGAAGCTTCTAACATTTGCCAACTACAGGATGCGAGGATTCAAAGCCTTTGGAAGTCTTTTAGCTTTTAACAGCTTCTCTGTGGGAAGTTGAAATTCCTGGGCATATCATAAGTTATTTCAGCATCTCTACCAAAAGAAAGAACTCAGACAGCTGGGTTGTTAAAGATTAATCTTCCATTGTTATAGATGAGAATGTTGTCTGGGTAAGGAAAGAAGGACAGGGCTTTCAGGAAGATGTATTTTGTGAGCCTTAGAGCTGTATTATCTATAAAGGTGTTTGTTGAATGGAGTTTGAGGTGCTTGGATACACGGTAGGCTGGCAACGCAATGTTGCATTCACTTAGTGCTGAGTTTCCTTTTCTTTCATTCCCAAAGTCCACCTCGCCATCATGAAGCTTCTAAGCAGTCTGAAGTGTTTGCAGAACGATTACCTAATAACTGTATGAAAGAAGTAGAGATTTATATATTCTTTAATGCGAGTTAGAAAGAAGTGAACTTGGTTTTCAGGCTGCTGCAGTTTAAAGCTCCAGTGTGGAAATTGGATCTCTGAGGCTCACCTCAGCAACATTATCCTGCTGAATCCATCTGTGGGATAGAGGATAAAGGAAAAAAGAAAGCTTTTCCTATTTTTGGGCAAAGGTCTGTGAAGAAATGGAGTTTCTGAACAAAGTCCAGATACTGGATTTCACAAAAGGAAAGGAAAATTCGTGTTAAATGCCCTGTTTACTTCATGTAGGAATTTTTGTTTCAAAGAGCAGCTCAGTCAATAGAAACCATCCAAACCAATCTGCCTGAAGACAGGATGCTGAGA
Organism: Excalfactoria chinensis; assembly: GCF_039878825.1. Taxonomy (NCBI): domain Eukaryota; kingdom Metazoa; phylum Chordata; class Aves; order Galliformes; family Phasianidae; genus Excalfactoria; species Excalfactoria chinensis. The sequence continues at coordinate 4,617,052 of NC_092827.1, forward strand.
AATATCAGTTGATTCTGAACCATTCTGGATTTCATTCTTTCAGTGAAGTGTGATAGAAACAAATTGGCCCTTTGAAGCCTGGCATTATATGCCCATCAAAATCTGTAAAAATCTATCTAATGCCACTTAAATAGATGCACAGGCAATCTCCAGTTTTCAGTGCCAGCAAACAGGCAGAAATTTCATGTGCTTTCTAGCCCACTGCAAATACCCTCTTGTGATTACTTATGCAGCAAAAATCAAAGGCGCGTTCAATAACATTTGTGATGGGAAAGACTTGCTTAATTATTAATTATTGATAATTTGTTAGCACACAGAGGTTTCCATCGGGAAATCTGGGCTTTGCTGTCAAGTTACTATGAGTGCACAAAATAAAAAGAAGGCCTTACCCTAACTGACCTTCTGATAACTTTCCTTGTATCACTGCTATGTTTGAAGTCACTGAATTGCAATCTGAAGCAATTTAGCTTTTCACTAACACACAGTAATGGAGTGGCACAAAGGTAATGCTGGTCTTTGTTCTGTTTGGTTGTTGTAGCAGTTGGTGCTTACAAGACATTGGTAGATTCACCATCTTACCTATCGATGGCATCTGGAACTTCTAAAAACGTGAATAGCCCCAAGCTACAAATCAAGATGAGCACATGGACACCACTGAGCAATCGACTCATGAACGAGCAGGTAAGTTCTGTGTTGAGTTTGGAAAGGACTTCTGGTGATAATCTAGTCTAACTCTCCAAGGCAAAGTCAGCTAGAGGATTTGCTCATGATCGTGTCCAGTTGGCTTTTGAATATTCACAAGCCTTAAAGCAAATTCTCAGTTTCATTTCACCAGTTCTCAAGTCTCAGGAAAAAAATAACTTATCCTTTTGGCTGTGGAAGTCGTGAGCAATGGAATCAGAACTTTGATCATTTGTTTAATATTAGGAATAAATGTATATATATGAAGTACGCAGTCTTTATGAGATATACATGTGTAAAATCCGTTGCATAAAATGTGAAAGTTCTGACGTGTACTGTTTAAAGCATATAAGCGTTTAGTTGAAGTATTTTTATTTTGCCAATTAAACCATTTCTAAACAAAAATATGTATTCATTTCTTAGAGAAAGTTGCCATTCTTTTCCTGCCATGGAAGGTTTAGCCCCAGAGCAAACCCATTGTCAGTGTGAGTATCTGAGTGGCCAGTGCTCCACCACAGTTTGCAGGAGAGACCTTGGTACCCATGCCCTGACTCCTTTGCTAAGCCTGGCCATGGTGAGGCTGGGTTGGTATTTTGTTAATTGAAGCGATGCACTGTATTTATAAATAACAAGATGCATTTCCTGGTCTCCCACTCTGCAGGATAAATCTGGGCTCTGCTAACGCAAGGAAGGTATTTTTTTATCTCATGCATCAGCAGGAGAACATTCCTCCCTCAGAATTCAGAATCATCTGCTGATGATTCACTGAATTTAATCCAGAGTGGGCCATTGCATTACACTGTGTGACTTCCTGGATTTCTCAGTCCCTTGTTTCACACAGCTCTCTGTGTCTTGAGCCCAGTAACTAGCATTTGGCTATAATGTACCTTCCACAAAAGCATAAAGACTTCCTTCGGGATTATCAAGAAATGAAAATTTCATCACTTTGCTAACAATTTTTTTTTTTCTTGGCTAATCTTCTATACCATTAAAAGATTAAACCTCATCTCTTGTCTGAATACCTCTAGCATTAGCTTCCATCATCTAAATCTTCCTCTGCTAGCTTATTAAACTCTTTTGTAATGAGGGTTATTTTTTTCATTGTGGAAGTACTTTTACTCTGCTTCAAGCCAACACTTGATCTTTTCTTTGATAAACTAAACAGATTGAGCCCTTTGAAGTTCTTTCAGTTTGGCAGATTCTCCAGCCTTTGCATCATTTTAATGTCTGCTTCCTACACTCTTTATAACACATTTTTACAGACACACATCACTGGGTAATAAAGTGTGATCTGACTAGCAGTGAGTGGGTAAAAAAAACCTTCCTCATCTTTTTACTCCTCCACTCTTCGGGCAATGTGATGTTGCACTGTGCTACAGCAAAACTCGTAGGAGCTCAAATTGGACTGTTGTGTACTCTTGCCCTTAGGATCATAGAATCATAGAATCACCAAGGTCGGGAAAGACCTCAAATATCATCTAGTCCAACTGTCCACCTACCATCAGTATTGCCCTCTGCACCATGTCCCTAATTACTACATCTACCCTTTCCTTAAACACCTCCAGGGATTGTGACTCCACCCTGGGCAGACTGTTCCAATGCATCAGCACTCTTTCAGAGCAGAAATGTTTCCTAATATCCATCCTGAACTACCCCTGGTTTGACCTGAGGCCACCTCTTCTTTTCCCTTTGCTAGTTACCTGGAAGAAGTGGACAACCCCCATCTCACTACAGCCTTCTTTCTGGCACTCACTACAACCTTCTTTCTGGCAGCTGTAGGAAGCAATGAGGACTCCCCAGAGCCTCCTCTTCTCCAGGCTGAAAAACTGGAGTTTCCTCAGCTGCTCCCCATAACACTTGTGCTTCAGAGCCCTTACAGCTGCATTGCTCTTCTCTGGACACTCTCCAGGGCCTTAATATCTTGTCTTTCTCAGCCAAGTGTCAACAGACACCCTCAGATCCTTTTTCTCTGCACAGTCTTCCAGCCACTTTGCCCCATGGCTGTAGCATCTCCTGGGATCATTGTGGCCAAAGTGCAGGACTTGTTGAACTTCATCCCATTGGCATGAGCCCAGCTATCCTGCCTGTCCTCTGTAGGGCCTTCCTTCCCTTAGGCTGATAGATACTTCCTCCAAGCTCGGTATCATTTGCAAACTTACTGAGGGCACACTCAATTCCCTCATCCAAATCATCTATAAAAATACCAAACAGAACTGGCCCAAGTACTGACCCCACTTGTGACTGGCCACCAGCTGGGTGTAAATCCATTCACCATGCTCTGGGCCCAGCCGTACAACCAGTTCTTTACCCAGAGAGGGGTGTACCTGTCCCAGCCATGGGCTGCAGCTTCTCCAGGAGAATACTGTGGATACAGCGTCAAAGGCTTTGCTGAAGTCTAGGTCAACAGTCTTTCTGTCATCCACCAACATCTTAATATTGTTGTTCTGGGTAGGAAAGAACCTACTTCCTATCTCCCGGAGCTGTGATCAGTGATTAAATTCTTGATAAAAAGTGTTTATTTACTTCTGATTCAGGTTTGAACCTCTTTCCTTTATCCCTGCACAACCCTCGGTGCTGGCTCTGCAGAGCTAGCAGAAAACAAATAGTTGCAACAAAAATATTGCCAACAGATGAAATCAGGAGGTAATCCAATTGATGTATATAAAGAGTGAGAAGGTTTTATTTTCATGCAATCCTATCTCTGTTCATTTTTGCATTTTTGAGTGAAGACAAAGTCTGAAAAAGTAAAGAGTTTATAGAAAGAAGGTACGTGAAAAACAGTGAGAAGATAAAAAGAGAGAAGAGATGCCCAAGAAAAATACTTGTTAGTGAATTGGCAATGAGGGGCAGGAATGGTGAGAACTTAGAGCTGGTCAGTAGCATTCAAGCTCCATCTAAACAACTGCTAGGAGTAGACTCAAAGCAGTGTAAATTTACCACCTGTCTAATTTGGGTTAATCCAGGGGATGCTCCTTCTGTGGTTCCTGCAGATTTCCCTGGATTTTCACATATGCTCAGGAGTGCATTTGTCTGCATCGATGTCAGGACTCAAGATGTCTCCTGCTCATTGTATATCCTGAATCTTGTAGCCTCCATCTATATTTTTTTTTGCCCTCCCTGCAGCTGTCAGAACTCATCTGTGATGTTACCACTGGGCCATGGGCACTCATTTGCTTTAAATCCAGAATCTCCAGCAGGAACAGACCAAAATAAAGAAGGCAAAAATTAGGAAACCTTGAATTAAGCAATACTCACATTCAGAAAACCAGAGGAGGTGCCGCCTTTAAGCAAGGACTGGAAGTCGAGAGATTATTTGCCTTCAGTTAGTCAGAATTCTGCAGTGGGATGGAAGAGCCCCAGTGGCGTTTGCAGCAGACTGAAGGGATTTGCCAGACAGCCCTGAACTTGAGCTTATTTAAAACTTCCTAAGAACACAGATGTGAGATGGCAGTTCTCAGAAGCAACCTGGGCTTTGAAATGAATCCTAGGCCAGCCAATCTAGGTAGGGGATAGGAAAAACTTGAAGGCCATGGAGGATAAGACAGTAAACACAGATTTGATTAACTCAGTGGATGATTATTCCAATCTGAAGCTATTCTGTTGCTAATTAATGCTTCCAAGTGCCTGGAATAGGCAGAACTTTCTAACAGAGTTGGCTTAGTTGTATCTCCAAAAATGCTGAAAGCAAATATGTGTCTTTCTTTGATCAAAGACCATTAAATTGCATTCAGTTACATAAATAGCTTCCTGCCTCACTTGAATTATCCAACTCAAAACTTAGATCTTTGACTATTCATCATTTGCTTGTGGCAAATCCCTTTCCAAGTTCAGTTTGTTCAGGCTTTTGTGTTTTTTTCACTTTGCCAAGTGTCCCACATGCAAATAACGCAAATAATAACTGTCAACATGCAAATAAAAGAAATGTCACTTTTCACCCCTCACGAGACACTCCTGCTGAGAGAGACAGAGCTAATGCTGACAACTGCTGTACCAGACATCAGCACTGATCATGTCTTTCTCTGCAGGAACCTTCTTTGCAGGCTGTCAAAGCAATAACATGTTTGGAGTTTATAATGATCAAGCATGTTTTCCTAGTTGTGGTTAATAGCTGTTTTTATGTACAGTTATAAACTGGAATTTTTTCTGAAAATAAAAGAAAAAAAAAGCAACACATCTATAGCATTTCCTCACTTGCCAGGTCACAGTCCTGAGCACAAAGGCAGTTTTGTGGTAGTGGAAAGCCACGTGCTGGTGCTTTCATATCTAGCTCCCTAAGGATAAGGTCAACATCACAAATCCTCCGCTGTATTTTGATACCACTCATCCTTCTTGTTAGTTGTCACTGTAAAGAACCTAGGGACAGCATGAGCCACAACAACTGGTCTTATTAAGCCATTGCCAGAGCTCTGTGATAGCTACCCACGCTGTATCCATTCAGTTACCCAGTATTTCCAACTCAGGAGAACTGAAACCTATTGAAAAAATAAATCAAGATCTATGAAGTGCAACACAGGAGGTTTCAGGAGTACTTTGATGACACAGGTCATCGAGGAGCCATCAAGGGAGGATGCTCTGCTGGTCCTCATTCTTATAAACAAGGAAGGATTGGTTGGGGATGTGTCTGATTCTGGACTCCCTCGTACAATTAAGACAGAGATTTACTGGAACAAGCCCAGTGAAGTATCACAGAAATGATCAGGAAATTGGAATATCTGACACACAGGGAAGAGTTGAGAGGTATGGGATTGTTGAGCCTGGAGAAGAAAGGCTCAGATACAGATCTTATCAGTGTATTTGGATACCTGATGGGAGGAGGTAAAGGACACAGAGCCAGACTTTTCTTGGTAGAATCCAGGGAAATGCCACAGACCGAAATGCAGGAAATTCCACTGACCATATGGAAAAAACAGTTTTACCATGAGAGTGGTCACACACAAGTTACTCAGAGAGACTGCAGAGTTTTTATCCAAGAAGATATTAAAAACCCAGCTGGATGTGGCCCTAAGCAACATGCTGGGTTGACCCTAGTCTTGGGACTGAGCCATTCTCCACAAAATCCTTCCAAATTCACCCATGTTGTGATAATGTTTCTATTTTCCAGGTTTCATAGATTTATTTGTTTTCAAGGTATATTTTTTCTTAGCAAACACTGAATCCCCTTAAAATATTCATTTTTAATTGTGTATGTTTTACAGGTATTTGAAGAAAGAAGAGCCCTGTTCAGAAAATGGGTAAGCTTTTCCTTTTATATGTATTTAGATACAATTGGGTTTCTGAACTTATCAAGAGATTACTGTATGGTAATACAGTATAACATCCTACTTTGAAAAAGGGGTTAATCTTCCTGATAGATATGTGAAAGTGAGCTCTGCTTTTGATGAAGGCAAAGGTATACATTTTTCTTGGTGCCTCATGTATGTAAGTTTTGAACTTGGGTAATTGCATTCTTTTCTCAAAACGTTCTGTAATAGGATCACAAGCCCTCAGAAAAGTCTGTGAAGTCTTCAGAAAGGACACTGGGTGTTTAGGTATTGTCTTTACCTGCTAGAAAGTCTTTAAAGCTGGTAGTAAATGATATCTACTGAGAGCACACATAAGGCTCCTAATGCCGTAATAACTGAACATTATTATGCCATCAGTATCTTCATAACTTGTGTGCAAGACAGGAAAGTGCTGTCATCCTGTTTTTGATGAAAAAATGAGGTATACAGAGTGTTAAGACAGTATTTTGTGCCCCAGCCAGAGATGGCTGCAAGATAGGATGTCAGGATAGGGTTTCTCTGGCTAAGTGTCTATGACTGAAACACAGGGATTTCAGCCTGACTGGTCCGGTCATCATACGCTCAGTGTACAGTCAATAGAAAGAAAGCAGTGCTTCCAGAGGGTAATTCATCTCACTTAACGTAGGATGAAAGAGCAGCCCTCTAGAGATGCCTGTTTCTGTAGCCTATGAAGGGAGTCATAGCTGGCAGCTTTAAAGGAGTAAACTCTAAGTGACTTACCCTGGAAGCAGATGGCACAGCATGAGATGGCAAAATATCTGCAACACCTGAAATATTACATTGTCCTTAGACTTTTATGAGTAAAAACGTATGTAATTATGGGAAAGTAGCTGTAATCTGCTCAGTCTCCTATGCAAAGAGGAGTGCAGACTCAATGACTTTATTGCAATAAATGAGTGGATGTATTAAAGCAGTGACTGTATGGCTGAGCCCTGTGCACATCTTTATAAATGGAACCACAGAACCAAGTACATTGTTACATATGGCACTCAGGCTAAAATGAGATGTGGAAATAATGCTCTTTGAGAAAGGATATTTGCACAGTAACTTTGTGTGAACTGTGATGCTTATTCTTTATGCCTAATAGGGCATTTGTGTGGAAGCTTTTTGCATATGAACTGCTTCTTACAGACAAGCATTTTGATTTTAAGTTCATGCAGATTATTCGTCTTTACAGGAAATACACCATCCCTACCTTGTTGATTTGTGTGCCTTTTGATAACAAGGGTTTAAACAAAAGAGAACAAAATAATTGGATGATTGTTCACCTTTTAACATGAAAGTAACTGATAGACTGCAAATCTATTGCTTAAAAACTGCTGTGTGTTTTAATATATCTGTGGTATATATGATGGTAAAAAATGTTGCTGGAACCCTCAGTGAAAGAGACAAAACCTGGAAAGAACCTCCCCCAAACACAACACAAGAGTTTAATCGTCTTCTGAAAGGTTAAATACCTGACCCTCATCTGACTCTTGATCAGTACTTTCTCATCGTGCTCCTTTGGAGTTAATTCTCCTTGTGCTTCTGTCATCCATCATACCAGTGAAAAGGGTGTGGAAAGCACAAAAGCTGTTCTTAACTCCCTTCAAATCCTTTGGAATTACGTGGTATGCAGAGCCTAGGGCACCCTGAGTTCGGGAGAAACCTTATCAAGAAATCACAGTGCTTCGGCAGGGCTTGTTACACTGATTCACACAGTCCTCTCAGAGTGCACTCAGGACTAGATGACACTGCTGCAGATTGGGCATCTATGGCTGAGAATCCACACTGAGTGTAGTTCCAAATGGCTTATTATGAAACTATGGGAAGCTGAAATATCCCATAGGCAGAGGCATTGCTGGTGTTGTACCATGCATTCTGAGAAAGGTGAGGACCAATTGGAGGTGCTTCTGAGGATGGTCTCAGGTCCAGGATATTTGAAAACGATCTGTTTACTCAATGGAAGATGGAGAAAAGGTGCCGTAACATCTTTACAATAACAGATTAAAGCACACCAAAAAGCTTGCCTTGGGGGATAAGGGGTGGAAATCTCCACTGCTGGAGTCTTTAGAGCACAGGTTAGACAAACATTTGTCAGGGTTGGCTTAGGCAGAATGGATCCTTCCTTGCACTAGGAGATGAACTACCTCAGTGTTTCTCAACCTTTTAAAGCTGATGTCTCCCAGTCTGTTGTGATCCATAAGAGAAGAAACGAACCAGGTGACCTGAAGGGACTTCTCTCTGTTTCTGCATGGCTGAGCAGCCCCAAAGGGTGGAGGTCCGGCTGTGCTCTCACCTGCCCTATTCAAGGAAAACAGTGGGACCCTCTACAGGCTTTTGGCTGTCTCACATTGCACTTAACTCACCAAGGTATTACTGCTGCACAGGGTGGAAGCAGTGGTAGTGTGTAGTGACAGCAGGCAGCCTGTCCTACATTGCTGTTTCCATGATTGATTATTTGCAGGCTTTGGTCTTGCTGGAGGCATTTGTGGTGAATTTCTATCACGTTGCTTTACCCAAACGCTTTCCACATACATACAAATGATAAACTCTGCTGCTGTCTTTCAGTTGAAACACTCCTGGGAAAGGGTTAACATTTCTCAGTTTCTTTTTGTTTTCTTCTAGTTGCCATTCTATATTGCACCTAGGGCAGATGCCTTGATGTACTCCCTCTCAGCTTCCCTTTCTGCTGTGTTCTCAATACTGCAAGCCAAAAATTCCTCCCATTCATCTAAAAAACACAAAATCATCTTGCTTTACCTTAACACTCAGTGCTATCATGCGGATGTGCAGGTTAGTAAGGAGACATTGAAGCTAGGGTTGAACTTGTCTATTAAGACACAAGTGTTTCCATGTGATCAGAGCATCTCAGGTTCTGCTGTAGCCAAATGAGATGTGAACAAATCAGGGATCCCTAAGAAAGATTCAGCTCACCTCATGGGTTACATCTTGTCAGAGTTCTGGTTAATTCATGGCAAGAAACCACTTGAGAGGAGCCAAGACTCTGGGGAGGCCTGAGAGTGGCCTTTCAGTACTAAAAGGGGGCCTGTAAGAAGGAAGGGGACAGGCTCTTTAGCAGCATCTGTTGTGACAGGATAAGGGGAAAATGGTTTCAATATAAAAGTGGGGAGATTTAGGTTTCGCATGAGGAGAAGGTCTTTTATGATAAGAGGCAGTGAAGCACTGGCGTGGATTGCCAGAGAGGTGGCATCCTTGGACATACCCACATCAGGCTGGATAGGGCTGTGAGCACTGATGGAACTGAGTTTCCCTGCTCATTGCAGGGATGGGACAGATGGCCTTTAAAGGTCCCCTCCAACTCAAATTGATTCTATGTATGGACATCAGGTGCTGCCTCCTTCATCCCTTCTTTTCTAACCCATGCTTCCAAGCAGATCACTGCTTTGGGGCTGGGAGAAGGTGGCTGAGGAGGCAAAAACTGCTTCTGCTGAGCTGAACCATCCATCTACTTGCAAGTTATTCTACCTTAATGTGTTCCAGAAGGGCAGTATTGACTTGGGAGTTCTGTGCTATGTTTGCAGAGCACAGGGCTGCTTGCGTGTGATTGTAACCCTTTGAACTCACGTCAATATGCTGGGTTGGAGGCGAGGATTATGTCCCAATTCAGTGGCTAGATGAAGTTAGTAAAACAACCTGCCTGTTAGAGCGGAGAGGGGCCTCTTTAGGTTAAGCGGCAGAGTTTCTGTTCTTCAGCACGGAGGTCCTGGGCTCTCCCCTTGGTGTCAGGCTGCATTATTTGTGTGTGTGCACTCATGGATTAATCGTAAACTGATCGCAGTACAGGCTGGGCACTCTGCATTCCCTGGTGCAACAGTCGGTAGCCTTATGTCACGCAGTCCCCGGGGAGACATTGTTCTCCAGGGCTTGGGGAAAGACACTGAAAAGGAAAAATGTTCCTGGCTGAGGACTGAGAAGGTGCAGTCCCTTGAAAAGGGGAATCCGGTCTGACTGGTTGGATCGCTGTAATCACATGCAAGGGGAGGAACTGTGAAGAAAGGCGGCCAAATGTGGGATGGGGACATGCTTGTTAATACTGGAAAAGAGACAAATTATGCCTACTTAAATACTTGGCTGCTGCCGAATGCAGTGGAGAAGAAGCTGTGTGTTCCCATGCTCCTGACAGGATGACACTGATTTAGTGGAGTCTCCCATGCGGTGTAAGCTCAGGCTGAGGATGCTGGAAGGAATTGCTCCATTGCAAAGCTGTGGCAGAATGGGAAGAGTTAAATGGACGCAAATATTCTGTCTCTCTGAAAGAGAATCTGTATTTCCTTTGATCAGTTCACTCAATCTCTTGGTGTGGAAGGGAAGGAGCCAGTTACCCCCTTGTCTCTGGCACTTATCCGGGAGAAATTTACCTTATTTAATAGATGATTGCAGATCATTTTAATGAGAAAAGGATGTAGCTGTGATCATGAATGAGGAGTCTGTGCAGCAGAAGCTCTTCCCCCTCGACCACGCGATAGAAAAAAACCTTTCACATCAAACTGAAAGTGAGGAAGGCAAAACCTGCAGCGCACCTTCACCTGAATCTGTGTTCTTAGAGGACACATTTCAAAGTGCTGACTGCCAAAGTCCTGCTTCAGTTTTTGCTTAGCACTTTGCTAAACTCCATTAGAGGTGAAAGTTGTATGCAAAATAGGGAGGGGAGGGGAGGGAAAGGGTGTATTCCTTAATTCGCTGTCTGTTTGAGTATGAAAAGACTTGGACATCTGGGAGCTTTCTTTGGCTTTTTGTCTGGAAATGCCTGTTCCAGCCCTTCTTGTCCTTGCTGACCTACATGAAGGTCTTGTAAAGGTGTCTGCAAGAAGGAGCAGACCTATTTACTGCTCACAGCTTATTGTCCAGTCCTGGAATTAAATGCATCCGGGTACAAATAAAGAAAGAAACAAAGAGTTCTGTAAGGTGATGTGTGAAGAAATTACCTCTCAGTTACTGTTCATCTGCACAGTCTATTTCAGACCATAATTCCGCTGGTCCTCCAGTTCACCATCAATTTTTGGTGTGGAAGCAGAGAGAAAAAGAAGATTAAATTTGTAATCCATTTTATTCTGAAAGAGAAGGGAAAGGAAGGGAATTGGGCATTGCATCTACCCAGCCCTTCTTAAACACATATATGTGCATCTATATATGAAGATGCATATATATATATATATGCATACAACCCTTCATATATATATATGTATATATATATATATATATGTATGTATGTATATATATATATATGAAGGGTTGTATGGGTTTTTTTCTTACTGCTATTTTTAACTTGTGGAGACCATGTTTAAATAAGTTCTTCAAATGCCCCTGGGGTTAAATGCAGAAATAACTGTGCTGTGATTTGAACCATGGAGGGCAAGTTGTCAGCTGTGGAAAGCTGACTTTAGGAAACAGAAAGAGGGTCGTGTGTTAAAGGTATGGCCAGTGCGTGAGAAAGAAAGAAGCAAGGGGAGGCAGCATTCCCCAGACAGACCTGGTTCTTTAAGAACTTGCCCTTTGTAAGGAAGGAGAATTGGGTTCACAGCTGCTCTCGCTGTGCTAGGAATCTACACTCTGCCTCTGGAAGTCCACCTTTCTCTGTACCATTCTGCTGCCAGCAGTTCCCACTGGGGATTCCTGTTGGCGCTGACTAAATGGTCCTCAGCCACGTCCTCCCTGCTGGCACTCGGTGCTGCCCTCGCAGCCAGGACTGCTCCTGCAGGTTTTGAGACAGATTGCACAGATTGTGGCGATGAGGTCAGTCTCCTCCCAGGAGATTCCTGCTGACAGGGCCCTTTCCATTCCCTGCTATCAACACAGGCTAAACACCAGGTACGGCCGCATTGCTCCCACCCTGTTTACACAGCTCTGCCCCACTCTGCTCAGTGCAATGCTGTTGTTGCTGTTGTATCAAGCGATAAGTGCTTATGAGGTTAAGTGCTTATTTCTTCCCACAGTGAGGCCCAACTGTTTTCCTCCTCCTCTTTAGATATCTGTCATAAGCAAGGAAATGCCATGAAAAATCTGTGACTGTGCTGCCAGATCTGTGTCACAATTTCCTTGGGAGATGCAGGCAACTGATGTAGTTTTTCTTTGCTTTGCTTCTTTGCAAGGCAGTGGGGATTTCTCTCTTGTGCAGATCGTGGGAATAAATACTTCACAGATTGTGAGGCACTCAAATACTGCAGTTTTGGGGGCCATATATGGGTCAGGGTAGGTGAGGAAGCAGCAGTCAACTTAGGACTTAATCCTGTAAACACACACCTGAGTTTCCTATTCATGACTGAAGCCACGTTTCCAAACTGATCCTAGGTTCTGAGAGTCTGGTGAGGATGACTGTGTTCTGGACAAGGTCATCCTGGATCCTTTGAGGATTATAAAGCATATGTTATGTGGCTTCAGAGTTTCTTTTAATGTAGCCTCTCTATTTGTTCCCAGTTCCTACGTGCTTTGGTATTGAGTGAGTCACCAAAAGCTGCTGCTTGGGCACTTTCCCTTGCCTTGCGTGTGTGATTTATTTTAGCAAGCTGAATCTCTGGTTTCTCAAAACCTGGAACTCTTTTCTTCAGTTTACCAAGTGGACAGATGGTCAGAGGCAGAAGATCCTGATGGACCAGCTGGAGCTCTGCTCCCTGCCACTGCAGAAATTCTGTGCCAAGCAGCTACAGGATCGAATTCCCATCGAAGCTCTAGATTTTACCATGAAGCTTCCTAGAGAGCTGACCTTATACATCTTCTCCTTCCTGGACCCACGGAGCCTTTGTCGATGTGCACAGGTAAAAACAACAACACATGCTGAGATTCAAAGTCAAGTCAAGAAAGGCAAAAAAGGAAATAGCAGTAGGTTACAATAAAGTTGTAGGAATGCAAGAATGCCTTCTGACCTGGCACCCTTTTGCTATATGCTTAGTGACACTCGTATGAGATAGAACACAACACTTCCCCAGATCCTAAATTAATTCAAATTGGCCAATGTTTATGAAAGCAAATAGTAACTCTGGGAGCTCTGCTCTAAGCCATTTAACATGTGGCACTTTACAAGGCTGACTGTTCTCAAGAAGGAGGCCTGGTGCTTTCTGAAAACCATGTTCTTTGAAGTACCTTGCACAACGTGCAGGATCATTAATGGCTTTAAGAAGTATCAGCCCATGGTAGTTGCAAAGAAGTGCGTACATTGCTTTAAGAAAAAGAGTAAAAACCAGATCCATTAAAATACTTAAAGGTGAAGTGCTGGATGTGCAGAAGCAGAGAAGTTATCGATGTGCTGTTGAGCACACTGTCTAAGGATTCAGTCTGCTGATATGTTTGTGTAGCTTGAAGTGATCCCCAAGCTACTTCTGAAGGAATAAGCTCAAATATGGGTGACACGATTACTGCACTTACAAACATAGTACTCCATATATTACTACTAATACATCAAAGTCTCAGGTTGTTTAAAGCTTTCTCTAGTATCTCTCTCCAACAGTTCATTTTTTTTATGTAGATGATCCACAGATATTCATGCACAGACAGACAGAAAATAGATTAGGATATGAGAAAGGAAGGTCCTTACAGTGCTACTTCTGTCATATCTTTGAATAGTTGCTGTTATAAGCACAACTATGCAAACTAATTATGCTTGCCCTTAGGCTGGAAGAAGTATTGTACGCAAGGTGACTGTGCAATGGACTATAAAAGCGGAACATGAGCAGGGAGAAAACAGAATATGTCTATCAGACCAGGAGGGGTTACTTTCCTGTTTTTGACATCAAAATGCAATAAAGGGTTTATTCCAACTCCTATGCACTTACTGGGTAGAAATGTAGGAAATTGCCCTAAAAAAGCTGAAGTCTTTCCTTTTGGCTAGTGATTTTTAGAGCATTTCACCCTGCACTGGTGATCAGCCAACAAACAATGAGCAAATCATGAGGAAAGTTGTGTTTACGTAGAGTGTAAGCAGCACTGAAGTACTGTGTTAGTTTAAGGATGCAGGGGAACTGCATCCACAGGAGATAAATCTCCAGCTGTAATCTGAGATGTCTGAAACCCCAAGATGTTGATCTGCTCTTATATGTGGTTACTGGTCATTCGCAGGTGAGCTGGCACTGGAAGTACCTGTCTGAACTGGATCAGCTCTGGATGAAGAAGTGCCTGCGTTTCAGCTGGCACATCAACTTTGTTCCAACCCCATTTGAGCAAGGAATCTGGAAGAGACATTACATTGAAATGGTGAAAGAGCTGCATGTTACAAGACCAGAGGTATATACCTAACACCTCTGGAAATGTTCCACGCCAGTTATAATAGTCTGGGCTAGTAGAGTTCCTAACTTTTAAACTTACTATGTTCTCCCACTAATAAGAAGGAATATATGTAATTTATATGCAATTTTAAACTCATGTGTTGCTGTGTGGTCTGCTTTCCCTCATCCATCCCTGGTAGGGCTGAGGGGGAATGAAAATCTCAGAGGTTAGGAGGGAAGCAGCCACCAAGGTCTCCCTCTCCTCCTGTCCTCTCTTCAGATTCTGGAGTAATCCTCTAAATTTCTCCCTTCAGCACTCCAGGCTGTTCCCCTCTCTTCTCCAGGTCACAGGGAATATGATAGCCTACCTCAATCTGATAAGCAGGAGTGGGGAGTCCAGCATTGCCCCTGCTGAAGTTTCAGAGTCAGTCTAGCTGGTAGAAAGCTAAAAAAAAACCCACACATTCTGCCTTTTGTAGGCCTTGGTGTTATCTCATTCTGTCTTCTTCAAAAGTGGCAGGGCCATTTTGGGAAGTGGAGCATTACTCCAAAGCAACTGGTTTGTCTTGAGATTCACTGATCCAGATCCCTTGTTTGTGGGACTGTGAAGGAGGGAATCTTCTGCCTTGAATTCAAAACTCAGGCCTCTAAATGTAGCCAGACGCCCTTATAGGCTGTCTCTGAGGTCAGTGGATGAAGTCAATGCAACTCAGCTCATCTAAGTGCACTGGGCAATGGGACTTGCACTTCCAGGGTGCCTGTTTCTGTCCAGTGAGTTAATACCTAGTTCTTACAAATCTGAGGTTAGGTAAAATTAGTCAGATTTTCACTGATGGATAAAATTAATTTTCTTCTTTTAATGTCTCTCATCAGACTGCTTCGAAGGATGAGTCTGTAGTTACCAAAGTGCAAAAGATGAGAGGCAACTCTCCAGCGGCAAACCTTTCAGCACCAGAGAAGGAGACTAGAAAGAAGAAAAAAGAAATCCCACTGTGGCGTTTAACAGACAGGCACCCTACAGAAATCATGCGATTCAACTGCCTCAACAACTACGATCCCATTGAACAGGCTAAGCAGGCGTAAGAGGCTTTGTCTCTGCCTTTTTGCTTTCTCTGTGCTAACTGAGTATGTCTGTGTCCTTTGCAAGTCCCTTCTGCCTGTGCTTCATGCTTCCTGGAAGCCTTGTAGTTCTCCAGCCTGGCTGCAAACCCAAGCTAGCACATTGTGCTACCCTTCTGCCTTTTCTCATATTGGTCTTGATCCTCTTCTGGTTGCAGCTTCACTGCTTTGTGTCCTTTCAGCACTGTGCACATCTTGTTAGTGTCTGCCTATAAAATAGGCTGTAGCTCCTGGGAAAGTTACACAGTTGGAAGAGGAAGAATTAGATCAAGAGTTTGTTCAAGAATTTTTTAATAGGCTTGTAGTTTTCTAAGCTACAAAGTTGAGAGGAATGTGCAACTTCTGAACAAAAGAAGAATGAATGGATGATGGTGAAATACAGTTCTATCAGTTCAAGGATCTTCTGGCTGAAAAGAGGTTTAGATGTTCAAATGAGAGTGCAGGTATTAGAGTATGTGTGTACATGTTTGATATGATAAGTAAGATTAGGATTTGTGTCTATACTACCTGGGATGGAGTGCTTAGATCCATCAGTTCATAGGCTCCCAGAATTACCTGGTCATCAGCTGTCAAAAGAAAGCATTTCTGCAACCCAGAGCAAAGTCTTGCACACTGACTTCTTCCCTTCGACATATCTGGCATAGGGTATTTTCAGTCTCGGGTTTGTGGTCAGATTTCAGCAAGCACTGTCAGGAGCAATAGTGAGGAGGCTGCAGCAGTTGTGTGAAGGAATTTGTCCATTTCCCATTTAAGGTTCTGCCACCTCTCCTTTTTTTCATGGACATGCTCTCAGCAGTTACCTCCATTCGGCTGATATGCAGTAACTTGTGAAACTGTGGTAACATTATCATTAGTCTGAGCCTGCTGTAGACATAGTCGACTAACTTGACCATTGCCTCCTTCGTATGAGAGTCTCTGTGAAAAGGACTGCACATTCTCACCCAACCAAAAGTGCACAGAGGAGGATATTCCTCTTCCCTTTGCCAACAAAAACCTTGGGAACCACCTAATCCACAATGAATGTAGCCAGGTTGTACATTAATTAAATAACTGATATTGCTGAGACAAGCACTGTGCATAGGAACAATCAAGCTATGAATTACCCTAACCTAGTGATTATTTGGCTAAGCAGAAGAGCACTTGCATAGGTTCTTTCTCAGTGTGATTAACTTTGCTGGACCCACCGCTCCTCCGGGGTGTTCCACAAAGTTCCCAGTGTCTGAGCAAAAGCCTTTTATGAATCATTTTTTAATCCGCGTCCCCTAGTCCTGGGATAGTGCACTACTTCAAAGAGCATTCCAGCTTCCACCTCACCCTCTTTCTGTGGTGTGTTTCCAAACTCTGGCATTTTAGGTAGAGTTCTCTGGTGCTTTTAACAAAATATTTTGACAAAAAGCCTCTTGTTGCAAATAATTGTTTCAATGTTATTTGTCAGTTGTGTTCAGAAGTGTTCCCACATAGTCTGTTCCAAAGACTTACGTGAGGTTTAGGGTCCGCATGTGCTGGTCATGAATCAGTGTCAAAAATGGGACAGGTTCTGTTCAAAGAGTTTAGAAGTTACTTGTTCCGGCACTGAGCTGTAGATGCAGCTGACAACCAGATGCAAATGATTCCAAGTTGCTAATCATACAGTAAGCACACTGACTGTTTTCTTCTCCTAAGTAAGATTCAAGCCTCTATCCATTTGTGCAATGGAGGATATTTTAATGCCTAGTGATCTAGCAAATCTGGCTTTTATCCGTAATTACAGAGGATTATAGCAAGGAGAAAAATGAATTCTAAGAGATTTACTTGTTTATCAAGGATCTTCCTTTAATATCACTTAAGCTGAAAGTAATTGCTATTGTGTAGTCTTGCCTGTAATGACTCTTATTTAGCAATACAGGTGCTGACCCAGCTACCTGCTCATGTAATGATGTTTCTGCAGACACTGTCCCCTCTGCAGCCCCTTCCCAGAAATCCTCCCACTAAGGCTCTGTATTGCATCCTCCACCCTTTCAGCTGCATGGGAACCTGCTCTCCTGCACCTCACCTGCTCCTTATCTGCAGCAGGACTGGTGGGATACCCCATTCCATGCTTGTGTTTTCCTCCTACAGTGGTGATAATGACAGCAAGTAGGCAGCTTGGTCAGAGATCCAAGTAGCCACAAAATGGTGAAGTGCTCAGTGCCTTTCTGTGATGCCAACCTTTGTTCTGTACTGCTGATGAAGGCTGCGCTCAGTGAGCATCTAGACTCCTGGGCAAGGGAAGGTAATGTGAGTGCTGTGCAAGCTGATCTATCATACTGCAGCCTACAGGCTCAGACAGACCCTGCCTGACCAGTGGACACGATTGTAATGTAGAACAGAGAAATGAGATAAAGATCTCTGACCCTCTGGGCTGTGTTAGGTATAGTTATTTTTCAGGTGAGATGAATGCTTGGAGCTCAGGGGCATAACATCCACTCTTTGTGTGGACTGTATGTCAGAAGTAATGAAATCTATGTAAAATGAGATTCCTAAAACAATAGGAGTGATTTCCTAAAATATAGGGTTTTGCAGTGGTAGTCTGAGAGAGGTAATGAGTTTTGCTGCAGTCTGAATGCATATAGGAAGGAGTGAGTATTTTCTTGAGGCAGATTATAAACATGGGTGAAAAGGTGCAGCAGAAACACAGCAGACAGCCAAAGTGGTGGTGGAGAACAAATAAAGCATTCTTTCCATCTGTGTTCTGCTGTGTTGAGAAAAGCAGAACTTGTCGAAAATTCTTGGTGAACACACAAGATTACATCAAAGGAACGCCTGACGCCATCATTAAAGAGGTGTGTGAGAGTAGTCACTGGCTACTTCTTTGAATCAAAGTCAATCTGCCTAATGTTGGGTTAAATCTTGCGGAATTTAAGAGGTAGCAAAAAGCCGAAAGATTTTCCTAACCCCTAGAACTGACTAAAAATCTGCTATATGCTTGCTTTCTGGTCCAAAAAGAAGAGAGAACTCCCCTGGGCATCATAACAGGGTGTCAACTCTGCAGCCAAGATAGTCATTTAAATGGTGGAACCATCCTGTTTCACTGTTGGTCTTTGCAGAGGAACCCTTAGCTACAAACCCTCTTCCTCTGTTTTAGCACCACACTGCTGACTACTCATAGCAAAGAATTCCTTGCTTAGCCAAAAACTGAACGTGGAAGTGCAACAAGCAGCAGCCAATTCTCACTTACATAGGAGAATGGAGTCAAAGGGAGTCATAAAATCATAGAACCACAGAATGGTTTGGGTTGGAAGGGACCTTTAAGCTCATGCAGTTCCAACCCCCTGCTGTAGGCAGGGACACTTCCTTCTAGCCCAGGTTGCTCACGGCCCCATCCAGCTGCTTCCATAGAGGGGGCATCCACAGCCTCGCCGGGCAACGAGTCTCACCACCTTCACAGTAAAGAATTTCTTCCCCACATCTAGTCTAAATCTAGTCTCTCAGACTAAGAGTCCTAAGAGATGTAAAAGAAAACATGTACTTTGGTCTGTGAGACCATGATTGGGTATTTACTTTAGAATAAGTAAATAAACACATTTCTGTAGAACATTTTAGTGGGAGTCTCTCCTGGTCAGGGCTGGTGCTTCGTGTCAGTGGGAGGAGAAATTGTAACACTGTGCAACTGCCAGATTGTGCTTGAAAGATGGTAGAATGAGGTTAATTTGCAATCTGGATGATAATTGAGTCTTGACAGGTTTGTTTTGGTTTTGGTTTTGTATTTGTTTTTCTGATGCTTTGATTTTTTTTTTGCTGCTTGCTCAGGGAAGCATCAGAAAGGGAACCAGAGAACCTCGGTGACAAACATCCCTGCAGCTTTAGAGGAGCTGGGACGGTGATCCTGGAGTATGATCAGTACACGTTGCTTGGTTCAGATGGGAAGGTGTGGGAAAAGCTCCGTCCCTGAGCAGTGAAATCAACAGCAGCGATGAGCAGATGCGTGGTTGAGGGAGTGGCGAGGAGATAGAGGAGAGATACAGACAGGGGTAGAGTTACAGATTGCCTGGAGGCCTTATCAAAATCACTTGCTGGAGTTATAGTGGTGGCTTTCAGTGCTGCTGCACGTCTGCGAGCAATATATCACAAGGGCGATTTCTGTTGGCTCTGTTTTGTTTTCTGCCTGAATTATCCAGATAGCTTTTAAAATTGCATGCAGAGACCAGCAAGGATGGAGTTGTCTCTTTGGGAACACGAAGCAATACCACAAAGGTGAAATGAAGCATTTTTATCTAAAGCCTGGGACCACATTAGCAAATGTTCCCTGGGATTCTGAGCAGGAGGGTCGTTCCTTTCAGGCTGTGCACATGCAGTTCTGCTGGAAGGCATCTGGTGATGGTGCTGCTTGGTGCCAATAAATCAAAAGATCTGCCTCCCACTTTATCATGACTAATGAACCCTGATTCTAGCAGAGCACTGAACCTCTGCCAAGGCTGTGTGCTTGTGCCTCTAGAGTGAGCCCAGCTACTTCTCATGACAACAGTTCATCCAAAATGAAAGCTCCTTCCCCCCCAGCCAGCCCTGCCTTCTAGCACTACTTCACTTAGATAATTTATGGACATAGGTAGGCTCTAAAAACAGTTGCATATTGTGCTGAAGTGTTTACCCAGTGAGAAAATAATTACTTTCAGCAATTGCTCTGTCAACAGCCTAGGCCCAGCTTCTGACAAAAAGGGGCTGTGCTGTGTGAGAAGGGCATGGTATTTCGCCGGTCCTCTGCATCCCAATGCCCATCTCTTGTTTTTCATGTTTCTGAATAGACAGCTCCATACTTCCTGCCTGTTAGGCTTGTGAGAATTTAAAACACTCCTCAGGAGAGAAAAAATAGGGCGAGAAGCACAGGGTTCAGCACTGGAGCCAGAGCTGCTGTGCCCTGCTTGGCTGTGATGCCATCTTCCTTTGCAGCATCTTCCTTTCCATCCCCACCGCTCGTTGTCCTGACTGTGGGGTGAGATCATGGCGATGCCCTGCTGCAGAGGGATGCTCTGACACCAGGAGCATAGAATACAGCAGTAGAACTTAAAACCTTAATTTGAGACCATAAACCCAGTTTTGACAGGATATCGGTATTTTTTCCTTGTCTAAGTGGATCGATGTGTCTGTTTTCTGAGTGGATTCCAGTGCTGCCACTGGACTATAAGGAACAGAGTCAGAGCCACTCCTTATACTCTTAGAACACTCCCAGCTGTAGCAATGAGGGGAGAGCCTTCTGTATGCTGACTCTTTCTGGCAGAAGACCGCTGCCTTATCTAAAGATGACCACACCATTCCCTATAGTATTTTGGCTTGGATTGTCTCTCTTGGATGTTAGTGCTTACGAAGAGATTGCAATTTTCCTCTATTTGCTATTTGAAATAATTTGTCTGATTTCATGATGGTTTTTGATCTGCAGCTGGTCTGGGACTAGTGAATAACAGCCCGCTGCTGGCTGCTTGTGAGGATGTGCACGTTATGCAGTCTGGCCCTGCTTCTTTGTTGGATGAGTGTTGCTTTCAAGGTTTGTTTCCACTGTGTGAATTCATGACTTCATGTTCACTATTTGCTTCTTAGCATGCTTTCCGGGAGCCCAGACATGCTGGTGGTGGAGCTGGGAGGTGGATGCACAGAGCACACAGAGGAGCTGCTTTACATTTACTATATCTATAAACTTAGCCTTGATTTGCACAATGTGAATGTGGAAGGGGAATGAACACTTTCAGACCAAATGTGTTTATGAACCTGTCCCAGTTGTGAAAAAAAACCACCTTCTTGTAGTACTAATTTTAATCCTGATATCAGAGCAATGTGACAACTGGCCATATTCACTTCATTTTCACTCTGCAATGTTCCTGTTCCGCTTGCTATCGTATTAAGTTTAACTATAACTGCAAATAAAATCATGTATATTTGAAAGGAAGTCTACTTGGCTATAGTAAAGATGAATAGCTTGTTTAAGGGGAAGTCTGCTAACCCTATTTATGTTGCAAGTTACATGGACTAAACCAAAAATGCAAACGTTATTTAGCTAAACTTCCCTTTCTGTGAATTGCTTTAAGCTGGTGTAGCACCGGTCATGTGTTTACCCAGTGATGCGTTTATATCTCCATAAGCATCAAGGCTAGCACATGCATTTGAATGCAATGAAGTTATCACAGTTTAAAAAGTAGCAAGCTCTTTTGAGCCACAGAACTGACTGTGCACCCTTGGGCTGCCCCAGGTGCAAGATAAAATGTATGAGCTCAATCCATGTCTTTTCGGGTTGCTTATCATAAAGAATTCTCTTCTTCTCCACCCCACGGATCCAACTCCTTAGCACTTGTTAATAATCTTCCACTCTACTCTGCAGGAGAAAGAAAGGAGGAGGGAAGACCCCAGACCTTAGCTGGCAGGCAGCTGAGAGAAAAAAGAAAGCGGGTTGTGGATCTAAGAAACTCCAGAAATCAAAATCACTGGTGAGTATCACTGGTTTGTAATTATGTTAGTCCGGGGTCAGTTGCACACAGGAATATTTTAGCTCAGAGCATTTACTTAACTTAGGCAACGGTGAAACTTTGCTCCTGACTACAAGCAGGTCTGCCAGGCACATGTGCTGCCTAGCCAGCCAGTAGCAATAAGGCCATAAGGAGGACACAAATCATGTCACATCTGCTTGCTCCAGGGGCAGTTTCTCACTGCAGCCCAGACACAGCCCATCTGCCTGTGGTGAGTAAAAGGAACAGCAGTAGTCTGTGTGTAGACAGTGATCTTGTTATCTGCTCCTCCTTCACTTTGTGCACTGCATGGTATCCTGACAGCCAGTTTCCACTGGATCAGCTCTCTCGTGACATTTGCATCTTTCCCCAAAGCTGCTCTTCCATTCCCACAACTTTTGATTATTGCAGTTTGAAGTTCTTTTATTACTTTGTTCATTGCATTGAGCCTGGGCAAGCAGCCCTAAGGTCTTAATACTGAGGATTCATTGTGCTTATCGCTGGTAAAATAGGCCATCCTCACATGAAAGGAGCCTTGGGAAGTCAGGCTTCAAGAAAGCATCATGGGTTTAGCTTTTGTAGATAGTGCAGCAAGAAACTGCCAGTAGAAAGATGTGCTTGCAAGCGTATCAGGGCTTTTTGCAAACCTGGAAGCATGTTTCCCAAGCAATGAAAGCCAGGGAACAGCGTTTGAGTTGAGCCAAAGAAGGTTTACATAAAAAAGAGGCATTGTCTCTGGAGATTGAGAGGCATTCTCCTGACCCAAATACAGCCTCTTTGCAAGGAAATAGATTCAGTGAGTTTAAAGAACAGCAATATTATTTAAGTTATTCACCGTGTGTCTTATAATTTCCATGCTTTGAAGGCTTCCTCTGTAGCTTTTAGATCAGAGAGACCTTACAGTTTCATTCTACCGTGGCTTCTCGTTTCGGATTTAAAGCTGTTTTATTGTCAGCGCAGAGGTGAAAGAGTTTTAGTTTAGGGTAGAAAGAGGTGGCTGATTTGTTTTCTTTCCCTAGAGTTTAGGAACTTGTTCGAAGTTACTTAACCTGCAGCCCACAACTAGAAGGTGCAAACACCTCGTTGGAGTCACAGTGTAAAGTGCAAACCCTCTTTCATAAATTCAGCATCAGTGTTTGCTATAAATTGCAGCAGTACAAGGTCAAGTTGTGCTTATACCCGTGTCACTTTCTGTTGGCTCTTCATAGCTTCAGAGGCATTATTTCTTCCATAGCAAGTAGTCACCAGAAAGCGTTTAGCTGACACTAAATGTGGGTATTAAATTCTCTGCCCACAAAAAGCTCTGGGAAGATTCTTAAAGCTGTTCATGCTATCAAGGCCTGCGAGGTTCACCATCCTCCCTTCGTGCCTCATAGTGAGTTAGGACAGCCTAACCACAGCTCTGGTGGTCAACAGCTCTGTGACATGAACCCAGAGCAGAGCCCTGTGTGTTCACATTATGCAGCCTTGATAGCACTATCTTCTTTTTGTGTTAAAATCTGGGGCTGTGTCCCTCTTTCCTAGATCTTTACATTGAAAATCAACTTGTACTTCTTTCAAGCAGCACAAATTTCAACAGAAGAGCTGTGTTTCTCATCCTCTTTTGGTACTGCAGTGTGTAATCCTGCTGTTTCACTGACCATTAGTGACTACAGAGCTACATGACAACAGAAGTTAGGTTACAGTAGGCCAATGCGTAGGAAAAAGAATATATAGCTCACTAGGAATCATCCAGAATTAATTTCCATTTATTATTAGGGAAATCTTGTTGAAATTAAGACCTGTGAAAAGACTCTTAGTTAATCAATTCCAAATAAAGAAGCTTAATATTCAAACCTTTTAGTAAATCCTTGGAAGAAGAGCAGAATATGATGAAAGAATAAGTGCCCCAAGCAAGCAAACATCAAGTCAAATTAAAGTGAAGCTCTTAAATAGATCAATGATTCAAGTGTAGAAAGCAGATGAGAGTAAAGTATATTACAGCCAACAATGAAGATGTGAAAAGGGCCATTATATGGAGTGCTGAGCTCAGGAGGCTGAACAGCAATACACCAAAATAGAAGAAACATGTAATTAAAGTGATGACCTGAATCTGCTGGCTCCAGTTTTGCATGGTGTGAATCAGGTCTCCTCCTCGTAAACTTGTGGTGTTTTGGAGTTTATTAGTAATCATGGAAATGGTGGCATAAAATGTGACCAGGCTCACACTTAATTTACAATAAATTAAAGTGAATTATCTAAATTACTTTAAATAACGTGTTACGATAAATTAAGTTAATTAGGTCTCCGAAATAAGGGCTGCTTTCCTTCTTATGAGTATGCATGCAACCACTGTATCTCTACAGTGGGATGGGAATGCCTGCTGTATCTTTGTGGAGGGAAATGCCTTACACTGAAGACAAGCATAGCTTCATTGTTAATCATCTCTTTCAGCACTTTGCTGGATCAAGGCTTTGTGGCTTGTCTACGCCACCTTGAGCAGCTACTGCCCAGTACTGTACAAAGCAAAGTGAAGAAAGGCTCAGTGACTCAGCTGAGCTTTTGGCAGGCTGGGCATGGAAACCAGATCCCCTTGTTTTGGGGCCACTGTTTCATCCCTCCTGTTCTTTCTGATGTGGAACTGTGCTGCCCTGCTGTGATTCCCCAGCTCTGACCCTACAGGTCCCCTCACAGGTGGCAGTGCTGCCACGTCAGTGTCCTTTACACAGCGAGGGGCTCTTCTCTGAAGGACTTCCCATAAGGAGTTTTCTGCAGCTTTCAGCAAAACAGGTCATGCCAAATCCTCCCTCGATGTCAAAAAGCACAGATACTTTATTAGAAAGGTAAAGATCCATCATATTGATGCTCATGACAGCTTTGCAAATGACTGCAATGTCAGCAATTAGAGGCTGGTTTTGCCTTTCAGGCTGCCTGCTTGTTTCTGTTTGGGAGACTGCTCCACCCTCCCAGCTGTTCTTGAATTACTGACTTATTTTTAGCGCTTACAAAATAACATCTTTTTGACAGGATCAGTCATTCTTGCCTCACTGCCTGAGGTAATAAGATTGCAGCATGTGAAGTCAGGAATAAATTATCCAGTGACAGGTACACTGGGAATTGGTGTTTGGAGGATGGATCACATGTATATGCGATGTGGGTATATCGCACATGAAGACCCAGGTCTCTTGGCACTGTGACACAGACCTGTCCAGTGTATATTTACATCGGCCGTATTCTGCAAACCTCATTTCAAGAGTTATTAATTCATCCAAGCAATCCTGCTGTACCACGTGTGACTACTCCTGAGTGGGAGAATATCTTGGAAATTGAAACTCAGCTTACATGTGTTACTCTAATTTGAAGGCATGGCCTGGCTTTCATACTCTTTGTCCATTTATCCCTTTTAACTCTAAAACAGAACCACACGGGACACGAGAGCTGAAAAGCAAGGTACGGTCAGATCTGTGCTGCAGCTGCTTCTGCTTCTTTGGTATTGTGCTTTCCTCACTAGGAGAGAAAAACTGCAGCAGTTTGTATCATGCTGTCTCTGTTACATATTAAGTACTGCTGAGACCTGGGCCACCTTAGGCAGTTGTATAATCACCTGCCTTTCTTCGGGCTGATATCCAAAAGTTGCTGGATTGTTTATTTATTGTCAGACCACTAGGCACGAAGTGCCATGTATTGCTGCTGCTGCCAATCCAAACAGTGGAAAGGGGAAGCAGGGGGGCAGGAACTGCAGAACTTTTCCATTTTAAAACCATTTTGCTGTGGACACTAAGTTCCCATTCTACACTACTGCATATGGCTTTCTAATGAGTTTCAGTGTAAACGTTTGATTTTGTTGCTGTTGTTTTGCTATCAGTACTAAATAATTTGTATCAGATCTAAAAAGCCAAAGCTGTTGGTCTGAACAACTGTGTTTTTGAATATTTGGGATCTTTTTCAATGAAAAAATCACTACGTCGCTAAGATCCTTTTTTTGCTTAACTTTTATAATGCTTAGTGAAATGCTCATTGAGCAGCATGTTAAAATAAACTTCATCCTTTCCACTGTGAGACTTGAAACAGCAAGCAAGACTGGGATTAGTTACAGCCATAAGCACGGGGCAGAATTTGTGCATTAAGAAATGAGTCAATCGGGAGAATTAATTAATGTAGGTTTGGCTTTATGAGCACCAATTTCTAACCGGATCCTTTTCTCCTTAAGGTAAACTTAGATAAGAACACACATCACTGCAGTGTTATGCTTGCATCATCATTATAAGTATCACTTGTAGTTTAAAGTTTTCAACAGACTCCAATGTTTTCAGCCCCTCTGTTATGATACTTTCTGTCTTCTCCTCCTAGCTATCACTTACTGAAGATCTCGAGTCAACTCAAAAACCACCAGTTTGCACCAGCTGGGACACTCCCCAGTCCACTGGGAACCTGCCCTGCAGAGAAACAGCAAAGACCTTCACACAGAGCTCCCAGTGCAGTGCTAGGATACGACCAGCACCTGTTCAAGCTCCAGTGACAAAACCACGTGCAAGAGGAAAGAAAGACTTCACAGAGACGACTACCATGTCTCCATGTCAGTATGCAATGCGTGCTCTGTGAAAGCTATTGCAGAGGTTGATAAGGACAGGACAGTCCTGTCAGCCTGATCTCAGTACCAGGGAAAGTTGTGAAGCAAATAATCTTGGGTGAGCTCACATGGCACACGTGTGGTGACCAGGGGATCAGGCCCAGCCAGCATGGGTTCATGAAAGGCAGGTTGTGCTTGACCAACCTCATCTCCTTCTATGACTGGGTGACCAGACTGATAGAGGAGGGAAAGGCAGTTGATGTTGTCTACCTAGACTTCAGCAAAGCCTTTGACACGATCTCTCACAGTATTCTGGGGAAACTGGCTGCCCATGGCCTGGACAGGTATACCCTTCTTTGGGTAAGGAACTGGCTAGAGGGTCGTGCCCAGTAGGAAGTGGTTAATGGAGTTAAGTCCAGCTGGCAACAAGTGGTGTCCCCCAGGGGTCGGTACTGGGGCCCATCTTGTTTAATATCTTTACTGATGACCTAGATGAGGAGATCAAGTGTACAATCAGTAAGTTTGCAGATGACAGCAAGTTGAGAGATGGTGTTGATCTTCCTGAGGGTAGGGAGGCCATTCAGAGGGATCTAGATATGCTGGAATGCTGGGCTGAGGTGAATGGGATGAGGTTCAACAAGGCCAAGTGCCGGGTGCTGCACTTTGGCCACAATAACCCCATGCAGCGCTGTAGGCTTGGGGCTGAGTGGCTGAATGACTGTGAAGAGGAAAGGGACCTGGGGGTGTTGGTCAATGCCCAGCTGAACGTGAGCTGACAGTGTGCCCAGGTGGCCAAGAGGGCCAACAGCATCCTGGCCTGTAAAAGAAACAGTGCAGCCAGCAG
The DNA here is from genome assembly GCF_039878825.1 of Excalfactoria chinensis. Lineage (NCBI taxonomy): Eukaryota > Metazoa > Chordata > Aves > Galliformes > Phasianidae > Excalfactoria > Excalfactoria chinensis. The sequence goes on from NC_092827.1 coordinate 4,644,174, forward strand.
GAACAGAGAGGTGATCATCCCTCTGTACTCAGCTAATAGAGGGGAGATTTAGACTGGATATAAGGAAAGTATTTTTACTGTGAGGGTAGTGAAGCACTGGTAAAGTTTGTCCACAGAGGCACTGGGTGCTTCATCCCTGGAGACTGACCCACTGTCAAAACCAGTTTCATGCCATTTCAGTCTAGGTCTCACTTGGGCAGTTATTCACTGAGACCTCATCTTTCAATATACCCAGCATCTCCACATAGAGAAGAACTCATAAAGCTTAGGCTAGAAGGTCGCGGTCCCTCATATGAAGCTTCCATAGCAATACAACATTCATATTAACTAGGGTCCTCATCCTGAAGTAGTACTGCATGAACAGAACCTTAGGAAGACTTCACACAGGACTGGGGGCAAGTTAAGAGCTAAGCATAGGTCTGGGCCTTGGCTGTGTTATTGGCTTCTACCCTGCATTCCAGGAGGGTATCTGCAACTGCTAAGATGTGGTTTATTGTTGTCAGAAAGGATGCAGGGCATGAAGTATGGGGAACTTCTGCAGGGATGTGGCTGCCCAGTGATTCTTAATGATTCCAGATGAGTGGAGAATGGAGCATGTAGGGATGTGCAGCATCCTGCCTCATCTCTGTGTCTTCTATGTGATAAGAAATGTTAAAATTGGGCATGAGGGAAGGGCTTTGGGTAGCAGGGAGCAGGCAAAAATGCAAGCTCCTTATAAACACCATTGCTGTAGGATTGACACTACTGAGGTAAATCAACCTGAGGGATTGCATTTGGATTGCAAATAATTTGTTAGGCCATACTAGTTGTGGATAGAAATGGCTACGTTTTACACTTCCCTCATAAGGGAGAAGCAGGAATATATTTATTGATATTATATAGATACAATATAGTGATTTAATAGCAACAAGATTTGAGATGGCTGGTTACACTTGATTATTGACTGCACAGAGGGAAGAGTTAAACACATATACAGAGACCCTCCCCTTGAGTCACAAAGTTCAGAGTGGAACCTCTTTCTTTCTAAACTCCTTGAACCACAGAGGTAAGGAGCCCAGGTGTGGCTGGATCCACTCCTTGTCCCAGACTTGGTCAATGGTTTATATGAGGAGGTTCTCCCATGTGCAGGTTGTCAGAAAGGCGGACAGGAAAAGTAAAGATGTTTTGACATGATTATTTTCTCTTTAATGAGATGACAAAGGAAAACAGCCCATTCGGTCCAGATTTGTAGAAGTATTTGAGATATTAAATGCTACTGAAATCCCAAGGTTTGGATTGTGTACTTAAATATGTTTTATACCTGAAATGTATGGTTAAATTAATGACTTACTTTCATGTTTTTTCTCCTTCATTTAGCCTCTCCACAACGTGAGGCTCAACCTGCGCTCAGTCCTCCATCAAATAACGATCTGGTACAGGCTAAGGAAGGATCTGGAACACCTTTCATCTCACTGGAGCAGAAGCTTACCAGCCTGGATGGAGGAGACAACAGCAGTGTTGCCTAAGATATAGACTTTCATTTACCTCACTATACCATGCAAACAAATAAACATGCAAGTCTCACTTATCTCTCCAAAAGAAAACTTGACTGCCTTGCTGCCAGTTTTGATGTTGGAACAATGGCTTAGTACTTATTTGGAACTGCAGCAGCTGGTGGGATGCCTCCTGCCTGCCTTTAGGTCTCCTAATCCAAGCTGCAGCAAAGTCAAATATCAAACCTGATGTGCTTTTCACCCTGGCTTCGTGTTGCTGGTGCTATAATTCTCATTTTCTTTGGGGTATGTTGTTTCTGCAGAATTCACCTGGGCCTTTGATAACCCCTTTGCAAGTGTCTACTAGAGCTGCTGGACACTAAGCTTGCCTGTGAGTCACTGGGACATTGTGGAGCACATCCTATGGCCTGAGCTGCTTTGTGTTGCTCACTCAGTGAACTACAGAAGCTGCCTGTCTGTGGGCAGTGAGGGGAGGACAAGTGAGGACTAGTGGCCACTACTGGCCACCTGGGTGATGTAAAAGGTATCCCCTCACAAAGGGAGTGGGTTACAACTAATATTAATGTGCTCCATTAGTTGTAACCTGCAGCCCCTTCCAAAACATCTGGACTGAAGAAAGTACCACAGCATCCAAGGAAAAAGCCTTTAATATGCGGGAGAAAGGAGGCTTGGGCTACTTAGTGCTGTATGGAAGTCAGAACTCCTTTCTCACAGTGTACAAGGCAAGTCCATCATTTCAATCATGTTAGCGAGAATGAAACAGCTACAAGATCTGGTTTCGTGGTTTGCTGTAGCTACGGTAATGGGAGGACGGTTGGACTAGATGATCTTGCAGATCCTTTCCAACCTTGTGATTCTATGATTCTATGAAATCCAATCCCACCCTGTGGATTACAGCATTGCACGGGGCAGTGTGTGGGGAACTAGCCCAGGTTTAATTATTTACAGCATTATTTTCCACAAATAAGGAAATGTAGCAAATAGCAGCTTTTAACAACAAGGGGACCAAATGCATAGCAACCATAACTTACTGCCTTATCATAACCCAGGCAGAGCTGAAACAGAACTGAAACTTCGCACACATTAGGAAGGGCCACAGCATACCCATGAATTCTCAGCATTTATAGATTCGAAATCATGTCCCGGAGAAAATGCCAGCCACTTTGTGACAAGGATTAGGAGAAGACTTTCACTCTGTGAACAGATTATCCCATACTGTGTCACTCGAGGGCTTCAAGTTTTTTGGCACAAGAGACACTGGCCATTGTTAAGTCCAAGCACACGCACCATAGGTTTTAAAGGAAAGGACAGAATCTGCCTATTGGGGCACTTGATCGGAAACCCCAGTCACAGATTGGCTAATTTAGCACGTCTCCCTCTCCCTGATGTTATTTTGTGTTTCTAGTTTTGCCCTGTGTGCTTGAAAGAGGCATTTTCATCTCAATCAAAACAGCAGCCTAAGAGCTTGTTCAGTTTAAGCTCTTCACCTCAGAAATGATTAGCTGAAATATGAACATGCAGGTGGCAATCGGCTCTTATATCATCAATTGTGCAAGAGACCAGAGTGCCTAACTTCGATTCAGACAGCTAACTTTTGGGTATGTGATATTAGGTGCAGTAAATCCCACCCAAAGCAATCGCCAGCCATTTGCTGGTATAGCAGATCTCTCCTGACAAGTCTTTTTCCCACAGAAAACCAAATTATGTGCTGCTTCACAGATGTTTATGGCTATTTAAGTCCAAGCAGTAATAGCAGCTCCCTGTTTGTCTCAGGCACTGTGAAGTTTCCTGGGGCAGCAGCTGAGTGCTTTGTTACAAACAGCAAATGGCCATGCAAGGAAATGATGTAAACCTCCATCGGTGGTGTTTCTTTTCTCACCAGTCAGCACGCTCATTGGGAATGTGATTTTCCCAGGATCTGACAAGGCTTGGAGCTGAATGCTCAAGCATTGCTGCAGCAAATCGCACATCTCAAGCGCTCACTATAAGCATATATGTACTATAAGCAATATACGTACTTACAACACACTGTATAAACATCCCTGAGGAGGCAGAATAGGTCAGGCTCTGACATGGATAGAAAAGCCTTCTCCACCTGCCTGTGTGGCTGTGCTGCTGCCTGGCCTCAGGCAGCCCTATCACCTTCCGTGCCCTGGGCTGCAGATCTGCACAGGCAGATGGTATTTACCCCCTTTATAATGTGTTTCAAGATGTGCTGATAAAGAATTGCTAAACAAGAACAGAGGAAAGCTGTTATGCCTCTGCCCTTCCTTGTAGATGCACATTTCCCTGCACTGATGGGTATTTCCAGATCCGGTACCACTCTGATTAGCCACAGTGTTTGATTAAAGAACTGAAAGTGCCTTTTAAACCCTAAAGGCCAATGAATCAGCGTTGGATGCCACCAGTATAAGCAAGATCAGAATGTGAGCCGTAGGCCCTGCTCAGATGTGGGGAACAAACCCAAACACGCCAACCTCCTCTCAGCCAAGCCTTTACCATCTATTTCTGCCAGAAACTCCACCTGAATTTACCTCACGCTCATTGCTGGGAGCAACGGCAGCATTTGGAACTGCAGTTTGGCTCTGTAGCCAAAACAAAGCTTTCCTAATTTATGCTCATCCGAGATAAAGAAACGGCTTTTGTTTGGGAGGAGGAATCTGTGCAGCTGGAAGTGACGGGAGCTGCAGGTGGGAGCACAGTCAGGTTTAAACTGAGAATTATGGAAACATCCAGTTTGTGTGGTGGCCCCCGAAGCTGAAAACGAGTGAACATGACCAGACAGTTGAGTCTCAGCAACAGCAATGGGGGCTCTAACAGATGGCTACAGAAAGCACGGAGACCTCAGGGCGAATGGAAAGCAGCTTCCACGTAGCAAGGGGGTGGGGAGGTGAGTAGCTGGAGTTGTGTTGGTCGCTCTGTGAGCCAAGGGAAGGGAGAGGACTACGAGGGTCAGTTTGAAATGGATCCCCTTGTCGCTGCCTGCATGCTTAAGCGGATCACCTTAATGTTTGTACAGCACAGACACCCTATGCAGGATAGCCGTGGAACTCCTCGCCTCAATTAGTAGATGTGGAAGTTGATGTGGGTTCGAGGAATCACTGGAGGTTACTCCATATGACTTTTAAGGTCTCTCCCCTCTGGGGCAGCTCCTCCTCGCGGCTCCTTCCTCTCAGGTTCGGAGCTTTTTCTACCAGCAGGTTGGAGGCATTTTTGCTTGTCATGTAAATGCTGTGCTACCATCTAGCGCTGGAGGGGAGAAGGGCAGGGGGGTGTTACAGCGCAGAGCTCTACGCATGCGCAGCTCACTTCTCCCTCTTCCTCGACGTCTTTTCGTCGCTTTCCGGCAGCGCGACGCTTTTACGACGGGCGGCGTCGCTTTACGGTAGCGGTCCGTGTGTGAGAGCTGAGGAGGCGACGGGATGGGGCAGAAGCGGAAAGGTACCGGGGGGGGGGGGCTGCGGGCGGCCCGGGCTCTGTGCGTGTGTGTGTGTGTGTGACCCCCAGAGTGGAGTTAGTCCCGGAGATCAGCGGATATACCCATCGTTTGTTTGTTTTGTTTTCGTTTCAGATCTCAGCCACGCCGAGCTGATGATGATGACGATAGCTGACATCATAAAGCAGTTAATTGAGGCTCACGAGCAAGGGAAGGATGTGAACCTGAACAAGTAAGTGGCCGCGATGTTGCTGATCTGCGGTGGCTCCAAGCAGCCGCCTCTCAGGGCGCCCTCGCTGTAAAGCGTGTCCTCCTTATACCCAATCTCAGTCTCCCTTTTAATCTGAAGCCGTTTCCCCTTGTCCTGGCCCAGCAGACCCTGTCCCTTTTTACAGCCCCTTTTAGACACTGACAGGCAGCTCTCAGGTCTCCTCACAGCCTTCTCCAGGCTGCACAGCCCCAGCTCTCATCCCGTCCTCATGGCAGAGCTGTCCCATCCCTGGGATCCTTTTTGTGGCCCTCCTTGATGTCCTCCAACAGGCCCACGTCTTTCTGTACGATTGTCTCACTTCTTTTGCCTGTGTTCATGTTACCGATTCCAAAGCCGGTTCTGCCAGGGAAAAGGGATTAATTTATACATAAAGTTTAAATCATCTTTTGGCCACAACAACCCCAGGCAGCGCTATAGGCTTGGGACGGAGTGGCTGGAGGACTGTGTGGAGGAAACGGACCTGGGGGAACTGATTGATGCACGGCTGAATATGAGCCGACAGTGTGCCCGGGTGGCCAAGAAGGCCAACGGCATCCTGGTGTGTATCAAGAATGGTGTGGTGAGCAGGACTAAGGAAGTCATCCTGCCCCTGTACTCAGCATTGGTGAGGCCTCACCTCGAGTACTGTGTCCAGTTTGGGGCACCTCAGCACAAGAAGGACATGGAGGTACTGGAGCAGGTCCAGAGAAGGGCAACGAGGCTCGTGAAGGGCTTGGAGAATCAGCCCTATGAGGAGAGGCTAAGGAAGCTGGGGCTGTTTAGTCTGAGGAAGAGGAGGCTGAGGGGAGACCTTATTGCCGTCTTCCAGTACCTGAAAGGTTCTTACAGTGAGAGTGGGGCAGGTCTCTTCTCACTACTGACTTGTGACAGGACGAGGGGAAATGGCCTCAAGTTGCGCCAGGGCAAGTTTAGGTTGGATATTAGGAAGAACTTCTTTACAGAAAGGGTGGTTAGGTACTGGAATGGGATACACATGGTTAGGGACTGGAATGGGCTCCCCAAGGAGGTAGTTGAATCACCATCCCTGGATGTGTTTAAGAGCCGTTTGGATGTGGTACTCAGGGATATGATTTAGCAGAGGGTTGTTGTTGTAGTATTGTTTTGTGGTTGTTTTTTAAGAGATAGGCTACCGGTTAGGCTGCGGTTGGACTTAATGATCTTCAAGGTCTTTTCCAACCTGAGTAATTCTATGATTCTATGATTCTATGTTTCTTTACACATGTAGAATACTAAGATATGTAAAATGATCCGATGTTGTCCCGGTATTTCCTATATCATCCTTCTTTGGAGTTTATTTTCTCTAACTTAAATACCCAGCGCAGCAGTCGCAAGGAATTACGCTCAGCTTTAAAGGCAAACTGGGTGAGCCCGTTTAAGTCTCCAACAAACAGAACGGTAATGCTGTGGAGTGGAGGTACATAAGTCTGAATGGGGTCATTAATGCGAGACGTTTCTGCTTTCAGGCTGAAAACCAAGACCTCAGCAAAGTATGGGCTCTCAGCACAGCCACGGTTGGTTGACATCATCGCTGCCGTCCCACCACAGCACCGCAAGGCGCTGGTGCCGAAGCTGAAGGCCAAGCCCATAAGGACGGCTAGCGGGGTAAGCACAGAGCCATTCCCTCCATCTATCCACCACCATCCTTCTCTGCTCTCAATTGTGGTAGATTTAATTGATTTCAAAGATATGGATAATGCACAGAAGATTTAATGAACACATGCTGGCTGCAGTGCCAGCTTCCAGCTTGTCTTTTCGGTGATGTGCCCACCGGGCTATTGCTTTCAAAGCATTTGGGAGAAGAGAGAAAAGAGGGAAGATTTTTACTTCAGAGCAGTTTATCTGGCTTTTTAGTTGCCGGAGAAACACTGTGGCTTAGCTGTTAGACCCTCTCAGTGCACAAAGGTGAAATGCTGGTGTTAATGCACTTCTATGAAAGGTCTTTTAAACTGAAGGCAATAATAGAGGTGCAGCTGGCATTCAGCTGCATGCTTCTAAGTTTTCTGTCTGTACATATAGCGTACCTAAGCTGAAGCTAAGAGGGCAAGAGCAATGAAACCACCAGAAACCAAAATCCCAAAAATGTTACGTTTTTATAAGTCAAATATCTGCATTTCAGTAAGAATTTCTTCTTTGTGGCTTCTTCTTTCTTATTTGTAGTTACAGAGTATTTCACTGAGCTCTTAATCGTCTGGATGAGGAGCTACAAGATCTGGTTTAGTGGCTTGTGGTAGCGATGGTAATGGGAGGATGGTTGGACTGGATGATCTTGTAGGTCTTTTCCAACCTTGTGATTCTATGATTCTAACCAGGGTTTCTGAAAATTTGGCATCCGAGGTGGGTTGCTCCAAATGAGAAGATGCTACAAACCTTTATTGTGTGTCTCTTCTTTCCCTTGCTCCTGTAAAAAGGGAAGGTGGCTTCTTATGTTACGCTTCCATTTGATGGGTGAAAAGCTGTGTGAGATCAGCCTGCAAAAAAGGCTCATCTCAGTGAGGTGGAAGGAGGAAGCTATTTTTATTGTCCTTCTTTTGTCTTTTTCTTTCTCGTCATCTCCCCCATTTTCATCTTGCAGGTGGTGTTATTGGCACACTCTCACCCTTGCAGCGTTCGATGCGTTGTTAGGAGGTCCTGCTCAATACCTGTCTGTACACTGGGATGTCTTTCCAGTCGGGTTGATAATCACATTTCACAGGACAGCTGGGTCTTCGTAATACACTGCCAGCTTATTCTGAACTGCTGAAAGTACTTAATAACAGGATTCCTATTTCTTGATACATTTGTAATCTTCTTTTTCTCCAGAGTTAAAGCTCAGATATTTTAGGTGGCAGACTGAGCGGAGAACATCTTTAAATAGCATCTTGAAGATGCACGTGTTTGCACAGCCATCATCATGCACTTCATTCTTGTAACTTCAGCAGCAATCACTGTAATTTCTCTCTGCTCATTACAGATTGCTGTCGTGGCTGTGATGTGCAAACCACACAGGTGCCCGCACATTAACTTCACTGGCAACATATGTGTGTAAGTATGACTGACTTGGGTGACCTAAGAGGGCACCGTTTCCCAGTGGTTTTGTATGAGTTCGTAGATTGCAGCAGTAGTTGTAGGGACAGACTTCCTTTCTGCACAAGTGCACAGTTGCAGATTGCTGATACCTGGATGTCGCACTACAGGTTAACCTCTTTCTCCAAGCGGAAAACCCTTTTGTTGGCCAAACCCTACTTAGTAAATACACACCTTTGTGAATGCAAGAATCAGAAGAATATATGGACGACCCGATATCAGTTATAATGCTGTGAAGGTCTTTGGGTGTGTAGCAAGACAGGAGGAGACGCAACGAAAAAGAAACAGGGCAGAATCTAAAAAGTTTGAGAACTGCTGAACTGAAACCCACCTGAGGGGGTGCAGGTGTTGTCCACCAAAAAACTTGCTCAGGGCTGGCATTGCTTGGCTCTGGAACAAAATGAGAGCACAGATGGAAGACCTGTATCTGCCAAGAGCTTGTGGTATTGAGGGAATAGTTTCAGAGTTTGAATTGAGGAACCCGAGCTCAGTTTACCTTGAAATATGTTACCTCTGTTTTTTGACCTACGAGTCTGTGTTGCTGAAGTCTCGTCTGTTTTTTGTGGGGCTTTATTCTTCCTGGGCATATCAGTTCATCTGTTTAAAAGCATTGCTTTTCTCTTCCGCTTGTGACTTCTGAGACGTCAGTGCATCTCACCACCAGCTGCCTAACAGAGCGAGCTGGCTCCGTTCTTTCTTTTTTTTCACATGAGCAACTGTTGTGTTTGAGATGTTGCAGGTAACAACGTTCATGAAATCTCTTCAGTTGAGCTGCCCAAATTTTGCCAGCAAATTAATCGGGCCGTGGTAATTTGGTCATTAATTTTATAATGGTGACAGATGATTTGGGTTGAGTTTGCAGGACGGGCGGTAAGGAAATGAATCCATGATGTTATGAATTACATATTTCTGGTTTGATGGAGATGGCATTTTGGCAGCTCTGTTACCTGTCTGTTGGCCGTGTTCAGTACATGCACTGACAGCCTTCCTGCCTCAGGTTGTGTTTGACTGCACAGTAACTGCAGATGGGCCATTCATCCCATAGCTCTCAAAAGAAAGCTGAAGGTATTTCAGAATGAATTTATTTTCCTTTTATCTGCCATTTACCGGTCCTCTCGTTGCTAGCAGTAGGTCTTTCTTGCTCTGTCAAAGAGCTTCAGACCAACCTGTGCAGACAGCAGTTGTCATTTAATACCAATCATAGAATTGTTTGAGTTGGAAGGGACCTTTAAAGGCCATCTGTCGCACTCCCTGCAGTGAGCAAGAGCACCCACATCTCCATCAGTGCTCAGAGCCCTGTCCAACCTGATCCTGGGTGTCTGCATGGACTGGGTACCACCACCTCCCTGCACAAGTTGCTTCCGATTGGAAAACTGCTCTTATAAAATTGAATCATCTGTAACAATTTGTCCAAAACTGCAGTGCAGCTCCCTAAAATAATTCCATGTTCCAGAACTTTGCCCACGGTACTTTTTGCTTCTGGTAAGTTTTACCAGCTTGTTTTGTGTGGCTGTAGTCATCTGACAGGTCTGGATTGGTTTTGACTCCTCGTTCTCATTCGTGTTCCCCTACCTTTCTAATGAGGGCTGGGATTGTCAGAGCAGTGCCTGCTTTGCATGCACTCTTCTATATTATATACTGTGCTTCAGACAGGTAACAGTTGTTGTAACTGCATGAGTTTGATGCCTGTTTTTGTCCTTTAATATTTGCAGATACTGCCCAGGTGGCCCTGATTCCGATTTTGAATATTCCACGCAGTCTTACACTGGATATGAGGTATTACTTCTGTCTGCCGCAGTGCTGCGCCTGCCCTCTCCGTAGGCTTGGGTTAGGCTGCTCATTACTTCTACAGATTCACCCATATTGCAAGAATAAGAAACAAAACCAGTCTTTGTAAATGCAGAGATGTGAAGCAGCTGAGCTACAAGACTGGAGCTTCTTAGTTATTGCAGCAGTTGTTTTGTTTTGTTTATTTCCCTGGCCTCACTTCTGTTGTTACTGTTCTGCATGTACTGTGCTGTAGAGCAGCCTGTGACTCTGAGCAGAGCAAGTGCTGCTCCTGTGCTGCAGCTGTGTGGGACCTGCTGGTGTGAGAACAGCTGTTAGCTTGAATTTCCAGCTGTGGTAGGTGATAAGTGAGTAAGAGCAGAGGAAGGTGACATTACTGACTCCCCTGGGGCACTGCTGCGTGCAGCTTGTAGAACCACAGCTAATATTCATTTCAACAAGAGTTATCAGTCTGTGTCAGATTTTTTCTAACTAAACAGTCCAGCAGAAACGTAGATGTTTGCCTGTGGCTCTGGGAAGGTCTGAGGGAAGGGTACAGAGAAGGCAGAAGCACATCCCTTCTTGGAGCTGCCCACTGGAAGGACGAGAGGCAACGAGTGTGTCTGGGAACATGGAAAACTGTGACTTAATGTAAGAATATTTTAACATGGGGGTCTTTAAACACCGCAGTAGAGATCCAGGAGGTTTTGGCATCTCAGTCCTTAATGGTACTCAGACATTAGCTGGACAATGACCTGAGCATCCTGAGTTACTAGACCTGCCAAACCTGCAGCTCCCCATGGTCTAAGCAAGATCGAGCTCTTGAAAGCCACTTATTGAGTTAGTGCCTCTTGAATTCCACCTGTGGCCTTAGAATATCCTGATCTAAAACGTGTCTCTGTGTCTGCAGTGAGATATCTCACTAATGCATGTAGTGAGCTAAACCAAAATAGCTCTCTCCTTTTGTCTGCTGAGAGTGTAACAGCAGCAGATGTCATTGTGACTAAGTTATTCTGACTACACAAAAGGCTCACAGCCATTACACAGATACGAAGTTGTAAAATGAGGTAAAATGCAGTCGAGATTAATTTGGTAACTGGTGATGCAGCATCCTTTAGGTATGCTTTTATTTTTATTTCTCCAGTGGTTGTTTGTTTTTTCAATGACTTGAAATTCATTTCTTAAACATTATCACAAAGCAGAACAATCCTGTATATATGTAACTGCTTTATAACTCCAGTTGTTTTGGATATGTTTTAGTCATTTCTTTAGCACCATCAGCATGTGGGAGTTGTGCAGGATTAAATGAGTCCTTATTCTTTAGAGCTGTTAATATAACTGGTATGAAGTAACAAACCAATGCATGATGTGCAAGATTCTTTAGAACCTTCTCTTTGAGGATTGCTAATAGGCTTCCATCAGCTCATATAGGAAGGAAGTTAAGAGGCTTCAAATGAAGGACTGTGTTTAGCACAAGGAGTGTTTAACTGAGCTCTAGAGGACTCTTGTTGGGTAACTGTTGGGCAAGTAAGGAGAAATTGAAATGAACAGTAAAGTATCCACTCCTATGCTAGAAATTGTCTGTTCTTTTCTTTAACAGTCTTTAATTCCATTAATCTTTTCATTACTTTTTAAAATTCTCTTTGCGTTTTTGTAGCCTACATCCATGAGGGCCATTCGGGCTCGGTACGACCCCTACCTGCAGACAAGGCATAGAGTGGAACAGGTACATTTTTACAGTGAAAGGGGAGCATGTTGTGGTTGGGATGAAAATGATGAGAATGCTTGGAATTGCCCAAAATGGTGGGTGGGATGGGTTGTAATGAGCAGCACTTCTTCCAACTGGAAGCCAATTGCTAGCAGTATACCACAGCTGTCAGTATAGGTTGGGGAGATTTAGATTGGATATCAGGAGGAAATTTGGCAGAGAGAGAGCAGCGAGGCCCTGGCACTGCTACCCACTGAAGTGCAGGTGCCCCATCAATGAAGGTGCCCAAGACCAGGCTGGCTTGCAGCTCTGGGCTGCCCAGGGCAGGCTGTTGGGACTGGGTATGTTTTAAGGTCCCTTCTAACCCAAGCCGTTCTGTGACTCTGTGATGGTGGGAGCAGCAGCATTGGACCTCTCTGTGAATGAGCTAGATGTTGGGGCTGAGCACACCATCACCAAGTGTGCAGGCAACACAGAACTGGGGGCACCCAGCTGAGAAGGAGCTTGGTTGAAAAGGTCGTGTTGGACACCAAGCTGAAAGCGAGCAGTGCTGTGCCCTTGTGCAACGAAGGCCACAACAGGGCTGTGTCCAATTCTGGGCTCCCAGGAGAAGGACACGAGGCTCCCCTTGAGCAGGAAGTGCTTGTGTGCTGTGTGGGTGATGGAACACTGACACAGGGACGCAGAGAGGCTGTGCAGTCTCTGTCCTTGGAGATCCTTGATGCCTGTCTGACCACAGAGCTAAACAACTTGCTGCTTTGAGCAGAGATTTTGGGCTGTGTGACCTTCATGGGTGCCTTTCAACCTCAGCTCTTCCATAAATCCATAGCGGTGATGGAGCCACAGGTGTCCCTGCTCATTGCAGGAGGGTTGGGCCAGATGATCTCTGAAGGTCCCTTCCAACTCAAGTGATTCGATGGTTGATCCCCACTGAGGAATTATTGTCAAGCCTTTTCATTGTCTAACTGTTGTTTCCACTGGATAACCGTCAAATTCTGAACCTCTACTAAGGTGTCATCTTTTCTGAACAGCGGTTGATTACCGATGGCAGACCCTATTACAGCCATAGTTTAGAGTTTTTATCCCACCTGCTCGTTCTTGCTCATTAATTACATATGAAATATATTTCTGAACGTGTGTCCCAAGATGATTTTTTACTTTTATCTTCACTGGAGGATGAAAAGATCTGATGTTCAGTCCTGTGATTTTCAGTCCTGTTCCATTTTTTTTCCTGATTTGCTCTTTACCTCCAAAGCATTGGAAGATTTGCTGTGGATTCAGAGTAGTTTTCTTTTTCCCCCACAAGCTTTCAAGGCCAATTCTACGCGGAGTGAAGCAGAAGTGAGGAAACTTCCTACAGCCATATCTAAGCTTCAAATTGGAACGCTTGTAACTATACTGGCAAGCTGCTGTGCTCAAATTACTCTGCTTTGTCAAGAAAGTCTGTTGCACGGGCACAGAGCCTGTAAGAAGAATTAATCCCCGGGTTTCTTGAAGGATTCTAAGAAGCATTTACAAAAGTATGAATGGTTTGTCATTGGTAGATGATAGGACAGTTGTTCAGCTGGTCATTTTTTACCGGTTCTTTTCCAGCTGAAGCAGTTGGGTCACAGCGTGGATAAAGTGGAGTTCATTGTGATGGGTGGAACTTTCATGGCCTTGCCTGAAGACTACAGGGATTACTTCATCCGAAACCTTCACGATGCGCTGTCGGGTCACACCTCCAACAACGTAGCAGAGGCTGTCAAGTAAGAACCTTGGTTTTGGTGAATGTAATTATTGAGAAGTATTCTGGAGCTGCTGTAAGAACAGAGGATACCGAATGCAAATATTTGGGTCTCATTTTTTTGACAGGCAAGATGTATCCCAATCTGTATGTAGGCACGGGATATTTATAGCTCAGCTTCCAGCATTGCTGTGCGTACTGTGTAGCGCTGTGGTTTATCTGTTTTCTCAGGTAGGAAGTGCTAAGCTTTTTCTAATTTTCTGGCATTCCATTCTGGACTTCAGCCTTTTATGCCTCATCACCTTGATTTGGAGTTGTGACGAATCACATTGCCATGGGATTTATTGCCTTTCATTGGGAAGGGGAACTGATCCCGGCTTGGAGGGAGGCCAGACGTCAGCTCCCGTAAGGGATGACTCAGCCCCAAGAGCGTCACTGCTCCGGAGCTCTGCGCCCCTCGCGCTCTCCAACGCAGTTACCCTTGCAGTGACTGAGTGGCAGGGAGATGTTCTTCTCATTTTACAGTAGATGAAGTGAAAATCAGAGGCTGTTTTCGCGGACGTGTGCTTTGGTTTGTCAAATGCACAACTTTCACTGTGTTTTGCAAGGCAGAACTGAGAATTAAATTGAGAAGGATGTGACATTTTGGAGCTGTTACAATTAGGTGGTCGTCCCTGCTTACAGTCTGAGTTTGTTCACTGCCTTGCTATCATATCTCAGCGCAGTGCTTTTTCCTTGATACCACTGTCAGCTTCTGAAGCAATGGGTTTTAAAACTGGTTAGGACTAGCCCTTGTCTGGCCTCGTGTCTACCTTCATATTTCAAAGCTGTAATTTCATTTGGTGTTCCTCTGGAGGGCAGCAAACACTTCTGCTCTTTTATTTTTTTCATCATCATAGAATGGCCTGGGTTGAAAAGGACCACAGTGACCATCCAGTTCCAACCCCCTGCTGTGTGCAGGGTCACCAACCAGCAGCCCAGGCTGCCCAGAGCCACATCCAGCCTGGCCTTGAATGCCTGCAGGGATGGGGCATCCACAGCCTCCTTGGGCAACCTGTTCCAGTGCGTCACCACCCTCTAGGTGAAAAACTCCCTCTATTTTTTCCTCTCTTGTTACTATTTTCTCATTCAATGACCAGACAAAAAGTTCTGTGCTGCTCTTTGCAAGAGAAACCATCGAGGCCATCAAATCACTGACAGGTTGGGAAACAAACTGCGTTCTTGTGCTCTAATTGTGAGCAGCTCATTATGGGCAAGAGGAGGAGTTTGCAGACTGGCTGTTCAGTTTGGTGCCGTGCCTTTGTGTACATCAGGTGGCTCAGGACATGGTTACCCAGTGCTTTCTGCTGCAGGTGCCTTGCTAGTGTTACTGGAGATGAAATTGCTTTTGTTGTAGTCTGTCCTTTGCTCTGCAGATGAGTGAGGAAACTAATTATGACACAGGCTGTGTCACCAAGTAATTGTAGGTGCATATGAAAATGAAGCGACTCTGAAGTCAATGCACTGCCTTGCAAGTACACAGAGTGAGCAATGTGAGAAAGCCTGCACTAACAATGTGGGTTTTCTTATCTTCCAGCAGATAAATAAAGCTAAATATATATATATTTTTTTTGTTTTTAACATAAAATTCATGTTAAATGCTCGGTAAATGGAAGTATGTGGGAGTTACTCAAGTTGCATTTCATAAGTATTCTAGAGGCACGAAAGTCATGTTTGGGATGAATCAGACCTTTTTAAGCTTCTTACATACAGCTGTTGTACTGTGGCACCGTGCTGCTGTTTTGTGACGGTCAATGACACTTGGGAGAATTAAATGCAGCTTTGCATGTTTCTCTTTGTACTTGAGGGTTCAGCCCTTCTCCCTCACAGCTGCCATTAATAGAAGCCGTATTGGTGATCTTTTTTTGTTGCTTTATTTGCCTGTAACCTGGGATCTGGTCTCTCACCCCTTCTTTTGAATGGGCGTATGGCAACCTTGGAAGTTTTCCTCTTCTTCAAAACTGTTACCTTCAGATTTTGTTCAGTGATCTCCTGCATGGGAGAAAGACCTTCAGCCAGGTTGGTTCTTTTAGAAGCATTTTTAAGCATGACCTTTGATCAAACCATCATCTACCTCTAAAGGCTTCATTGCCCTTAGCTGCGAGCTGTTTTCCCCTTCAGTCCACTCATTTCTTGACTTTGTCCTAAACTCGTGGTCTGGTTCCACATCAAATGCTGTTTTTCCAATGACCGTGGTAAGCTGACCTTTACTGCATTGTGCAGCATCAGAGGACTCATCCCCTTGACGTCATTTTGAGTTTTGCTTTGTAGGATACTTTGTCTTCACTGCCCTACTGCAGCACGCAGTCCCAGGTAATCAGATAAAAGGGATGTGACTCCATGTGGTTTCAGCTCTGTGACTGCAGCCTGCCTGGAGGTATCTTCTGCTCCTCACAAAGCCAGCACTGCACGTCTGACTGAAGAAATAAGTCCTCGGATTGTCGGCCCTTGGACTCCTGCTGACGATCTCAGCTGGCTCCTGGCTTGCTTGCAGGTCTGGAGTCTTAGAGTCAATCGGGCCATGTGGTAAGCCCCACAGCTGAAAAGCCAGCAGTGCACATAGGGAATGAGCTGTCTCAGGGCAGTGAGGCTGCAGCCAGATGCTGTGGAGTAAATAAACCTCAAACTCTTGAGTGCAGAAATCAGCACCTTCATGGGGTGGCTCGAAGCAGTAAGCTGGATCGCTGCTTTGAACTGTTCATGGGTAGATTGGAGCAACTAACCTGGGAGATGAGAAGAACTCCTTTCCCATCTGTATTCATGAAGCAGTTGACCTGAAGTGAGCACAGAAGTGATCTTACTTACGTGCAAGAACTGGTCAACCAAAACTGTAATTTCTGAAAGATAAACAGAGAATCTGTGAGGCTTTCAGAGAGGATCTGTTGCAAATGGAGGAATTAAGTTCCTTGAGAAAGTGTTGCTGATATTTCTGCAGTACCTTCCCATTGAGGCAATGGCCACTTCAGACTGTTCAGGCAGAACTCCTTGCTCAAGGTGCTGCTGTATGCTCCTGGAGCAAGCTGGCCATGAGGAGAGACTATATCTGCCCTTGCTCTTTGGTGAGGACAGTGAAAACATGAACCATGAAGGTGTAAAATCCACATGTAAATGAAAATAACTTCTCCCCAGCATTTTGCTCCTCTCACCTGACCTGTGAGTCATTAGAGGTGCTGGGCATATTTAACTGCAACTGTGACTCACCACTTAACCCTGGGGGCTGAGCACCTCTACTCTGAGCCAGGATCTGACTTTTAATTAGTGACTGGGGCTGCAGGAGGACTCAGAAAGTCTGGACTGCGCTTCCATGCAGCTCCTTGCACTGCAGCTTTAAGCCTGGCTTCTCCCAGTGTATTTAAAATGCTTAGGAAGTATTTGTCAAATGCTGGTTTTAACAGAGTCCCGTTTTTAACTGATGTTCCATCTCCTTGTAAGTCATGTTCCTGGAAGCGAGGTAAGAAAGGAATAAATCAGCTGGAGCCTCTCTGCAACACAAGCATCTTGTATACCCGATATTTATGTAACGGTATTTGGGTATACAGCAGGCTTAAGAACTATTCCCACAACAGGTTCGTTAACCAAGGCTCATTTTCCATGTGCATCAGCCACTGACACCCAGCACAGAGCACAGCTGGCTGTGTTGGGTTCTTTGTGGAGCAGCTGCAGCTCCTGGTGTTGGCCAACACTGTAAGTGCCTCTGCTCAGGCTCACCATGTGTTGCTTTTGTCTCTTGGAAAAGACCCAATGGATCGTACTGGTTCCATGATTTGTGTTTGCACCCCCAGCTGGGCTGGGGAGCAAGCAGCAGTGCTTCCCTCTGTCACAAATGTTTTCATTGTGTCCCCGGAGATGTCCTGTAGGCATTCCAATGGCCACACAGACAGATGGATCCAGCCACTTGAGGGCCTTCTCTGAAAGAGAGGATGCAGGTTTTAAGTAACTGCTCTGTGGGGCTGGGTTACATCTCCAGTTTTAAGACCTCTTAGCCTATCTGAGGGGAAAAAAACACCCTCAAACATCGGTGGTTGCAGCAGCACTTGGTTGCCCAGGGTTGTGTTGGAGTCACCATCCCTGGAGGTGTTCAGAAACCATGGAGATGTGGCACTGAGGGATGTGGGCTGGGTCCTCTTAGAGGTGTTTTCCAACTTCAGTGACTCTATGGTTCTGCGGTTGGTTTGATATGTGGTGCTCCTGGTGCATTCTAAAAGCCATCTGGAAGCTTGAGCAGGTCAGGAGAACCTGTGGAAAAATGGGTTTGGTCGGGTGGGTAGATGATGTACCTTCTTATAAGAAACATATTGTAGAATTGTAGAATGGTTTGGGTTGGGAAGGACCTTAAAGATCGCCCAGTTCATGTATCAGTAATCATAATAGAAGCTGCAATTTCTCTGCAAGAAATGGTGATCATGCAGTCTGACTGCCTCTGAGCAATTACTAATCTTGCTTTACAATAGTAAAGAGTAAACCCATCTTTAAAAGGTCACTGTTGTCAAAGTTGAAGTCTGCTTTAAATTTCCCGTTCTTAGGACTTGAGGAGTTGTGTAAGATGCAGAGTGTTGCTATAGTTTTAGCAAGGTTTAACTCATCTCCTCTTGGTTGCCTCTTAGGGCACAGCTGTGCAGTAGGGCTCTGTAGGGTAACAGGTGAGTGTGTTGTCTAAGCACACATTCCTTCTCTTGGGGTTAGCAGAGGCTGAGGAGTACCTACAGCCTAGGTGGTTCAACAGGCACTTATGCATCAGCATAACGAGCTGGTGTATCTAAATTGTGCTTTCTGAGTATTAACTGGGACTCCAGCAATGATGACTGAGGGCTTTGACTCATGAGCCTCAGCGACTGATGCTGGAGTGATTCTGGAGGTCACTGTTCTCCTTTATCTACCTTGACCCTCTGCTTGAGGTGACTGCTTCCAAAGCAGTTGTCCACCCGTCAGCTGGCAGAGCTCACCCTGTGCCAGATGAATGGAGCTGCAAATTGTCCTGCTGCAAATAGCCCAAATTGGATAGTCAGCTCTCACCTTTTCACTCACCATAATGAGTTGGTGCTGTGACAGGTAAGTTCTTGCAGCTCCGGCACAGACTACTGTGACTGCTAGTTTAAGCCCTATTGTAACTGGAATTTGGGCAACTGGGCTGTGGGGGTTACTGTGCCCACTCTGCAGTTCCCCCTGTGCAGGCAGCAGCTCCTGGCAGAGCAGGGAGCAGATAGCAGGAGGCAGCAACAAATAGCTGTGACTGTGCCCATCAGGGCTCGTCTGTCACATCCCTCCCTTTGCCGTGCCAGGCAGGAGATAACTGGCTGCTGCTTTGGTGCCAGCTCATTTACAACAGAGATTTTGAGGCTGGTTCCTCATGTTGTAGAGAGGTGGGCAGATTTTCTTTGTTTCCATCTTTTGAAGCAACCCTCCCATGGTGCAGGAGCAGCGTTTGCTGTTAAAACCTGCCTCTTTTTTTTTTGGATAGTATCTCCCCCTAAATGCCTTCAGAATGGCTTATGGCCTACTGGCAGAATCCAAGGTGCACCCCAAAGTTGATTGGCATTGATTCCCTCTTACTTCGGTGTTGCTTATTTCCTTCTGCAAGACCCCACTTGTAGCTGCAGAGGTGTGATTTGGAAGATGCAGGAGTGAAAGTCCTTCCATCAGATTGCATCCTAATCTTGCTACGAGTAGCTGTTTATCTTCTTCCTCCCGTCGCTATGGAAAGCGATTGCTTCTCCTGTTATCTGTCCTGTTCAGTATTTCCGCAGCATTTTTTTTTTCCAGTGTTAAATACTCAGGTTTGTGCTGGAACATTGACTGGGGACTGCAGGTGGACGGATCCATACCCACATGTTTCTTGGGAACAGACATCGGAGCTACACCAAATTCATCCCTATCTGTAAACCTCTATTCCTTCTACGCCGGTGGAAAGGACAGTGGCTGTAGCGGTCGTGACATTGTCAAGGCTAAATAATGAATTTCAGTATGCTTTTTTTTTTGTCCATTTTCAGCAAATTACTGCTGAACACCTGCCAAAGGGAATACTTCTCTCCTTTTTGCTGCCTTGCTGCTGTGTGTGTGTCATTTGGCAAGCAGAACAAGTTCTCCGTCGACCCACACTAAAACGTTAATGGTGGGATAGGATCCGAGCAGTCAGGTGGGATTGGGAACTGGGGATGGAGTCGATTCAGGGCATGGTCACCTGTATGAATGTAACTGTTTATTATACGGTTCTGGTTTAAATCCTGCTGCTGGTCCAGAGGTGATGGCACAAAGAGGAGATGCATCGTGTGCTCAATCAGCTTTCTGCCTTAATCTCCTCGTACATCCCTGACACAGAAAGCATCGCACCTTCCTGGGCATCACAGAAGGAGCCACCCCCCTGCAGGAGGTTGTGCTGCCTGGATGTGGGTTGGAAGCATTCCCCAATGGATGTCCCGTGCCCTGGGGACCTCTTATGTGACCCATGCTGCCTTTTCTCCTTTTAGCAGAGATTGCTTTCCAATCCAAATTAAAATGTGCTGGTAAAACTGAGCTGCCGTTTTGTTGTTCCCTCTGCAGTGCTGTGCTTGCCTCTTTGGTGTTGTAAGCTGAGATCCAACTGCCTTTCAACAGCACAAACAGCGCAGTTTCAAAGAAAAGTCATTTTCTAGTGATGTGGTGATGCAGTATGCGTGCAATGGCAGGTTTCATCTTCAGCTTCACAGAAAGATGTCATGAAGTGGTTTTCCTGTGACTATTTAGCAACACAGTGCTATGCAGAGCATAGCTTGTTTGCTTTGGAAAACCTCCTGGAATGTGATGCAGGTAATCACAGAATCATTCAGGTTGGAAAAGAGAATTGAGATCAAGTCCAACCCCAGCCCACCCCCCATGCCCACTGCCCACATCCCTCAGTGCCACATCCCCATGTTCCTTCAACACCTCCATGGACGGTGACCCCACCACCTCCCTGGGCAGCTGTGCCACTGCATTGCCACTCTATGAGAAGAAATTTCTCCTCATATCCTCCTTATCTTCACCTCCTCCTATCGCAAACCACTTGTCTAACACAAGTGCCCATTTGCGAGCTTCACTTTGCTTGTAGTCCCTTTTTCCTTGTTTCATGTGCTCTCTGTGCTGTATTTATCTCAGTGTGATCCAGGTGTGCCCTTTGCAGGGAGGAGGAGCAGCGCTAGGAAGCTAGAAGCTGAGTTGTTTTCCAAAGCAAGGTGGAAAATTGCTCATTAAAGACCTGTAGCTGTTGGTTGGAGCTGTGACAGGTGACAAATGGAGCCCAGGAAATAACTCTTGCAGTCTGCTGCAACAAGTGTCTTCTTGAACACGTTGTTGAGCAAAGTATCTTTATTTTTTGTAGCACCTTTTGGAGAGCGACCCTATTGCTGCTTTACAGGTGAGGGGGTTAGTTTGGCAAGAGAAGATTAGCTAAACCACAGCTTTTTGCTGGCAGCTTTGGCTGATGACTGCTTTCTATTAGCTCTGTTTATAACTTTATTGCTACGATCCCTTTGTTTCCTCAAAGCAGCAATCAAGCTGTTTTCCTTCCTCAAGCTCAGTTTTATGTCGGAATGTCAGGCGGGGGTGAGATGAGTGGTGTGTGATGGGTTGGGTGCAGGAGCTACAAAGGGAGGTCTTCGCTGGACGCCGTCTTTACGCAGCAGTAGCTCTTAGGGCATTTAGTTGTCAGAACTGTATGCAGCACAGCGGCAGAAGTGCTGATGTTCCTCAATAACAGCGAGGAAGCGGTGGTTACTAAGAATATGCAGCTTTCCCTAGGCCACGGTGAGTCAATATCAGGGCTGAAATTGGAACGGGATTTTTTTTAATACGCATAAGTCTCACCCAGTGCAATCTTTCTCATCAACTGTAGCAAGAAAAGCTCCGACTTTGGTTTAGATTTAATAAAAGAGAATGTCACGTCGCTCCTTTCATAATTTTAGATCTAAGCGTTTTTCTCCCCAGCCCCTTTTTAGCCTGTGTCTATAACTGCATATTGACTATTCTGCGGTAAACTGTCTATATAATTATGACTTGATCGTTGTTCATATTGATTTGGTAACAGGCATTTAAATTGTTGTTCTTTCAAGTTTCCCTGAACTAAATTGCACAGCAAAGATGTGAGAAATCAAGAGCCAATCGTGGGCATCTCCCAGTGCTGGTTTTCTAACAAACAGTCTTTGTTTGGCTGCATGGAGGAGGCTGACGAGCTGCCTGCATCTCGGTGTCACTGTGGTGGCATGGTTTGTTGCTCATGGGATGCAATGTCTGCATCTGTGTGCTTGGATGAGAAGAGAAAGGGACCTAGAGTAAAACACGTCCTGTGGGAGCAGCAAGTATCGATTGCCTGGTAGAGGTGGAATGTAACTAAAGGTCAAAGAAAATTGTATTGGAATCCACATAAGGGACAGTTAAAATGGGGCTAAAAAGCCATTTTTGGATTACACGGTGCCTGGTGGAAAGATATCAGAAAGACAAGAAAATGACCAAGATGAAGCATTAACCAAATGCAGCCAACAGCTACACCTTCTGCTTTTCTCCCTCTGTTTGGGTCAAGGCCGCCATGCCACGAAGGGCTTATGCTTAAAACAAGGAGTGGGATTCTGTAACCTGCAGCCTGGCCCTGGAGGTGTTCAAGGCCAGGTTGGATGGGGCCCTGGGCAGCCTGGGCTGGTATTCAATGTGGATGTTGGTGGCCCTGCCTGTGGTGGGGGGGTTGGAGCTTCATGATCCTTGAGGTCTCTTCCAATCCAGCCATTCTGTGATTCTGTATTTAGGGTTTCTCCTGCGTTACTGGACAGAATTTCCCATGTTGTTCCTAAGAAATGCATTTGGTTCTTTCTAAAACTTCATAGCCTGAAGCATCTCCGGTTTTCTTGCATTACACTGAACGTAGTATTTTCCCAAGCTTTGCTTCTGCACCACAAAGTGGCAAGTGCTTTTTGATGCTATTTGGAGTTGGTGACCCTCATGTGTGGGCTTTTCTTCCCCACTTCAGAAGATAGCTGCATGGTTTGGGTACCCTGGGAAGCTATGTGGTTACTGTTTTCTCTTCCAAATGCTGAAATTCAAAGCTATTTTCTTATTTTCAAATAGAAGAGCTCTAGTGTTTGGCACAGGAAGTCTTACTCTGTAGGAAGCCCAGGTCTTCATAACGCCTTCAAGCTTCTGGTTATCTTAACCACTTATGGAATCATTGAGGTTGGAAAAGAGCTCTGAGATCACCAAGTCCAACCCCAACCCAACCCCACCACTGTCCACACATCCCTCAGTGCCACATCCCCACAGCTCTGGAATTGCTCCATGGACAGTGACCCCACCACCTCCCTGGGCAGCTGTGCCACTGCATCACTGCTCTCTGAGAAGAAATGTTCCCTAATATCCAACCTGAACCTGCCCTGGCACAACTTGAGGCCATCACCTCTTGTCCTATCACTGTTAACCTGCAAGAAGAGGCTGATTCCCACCTTGCCACAGCCTCTTTTTACAGGGAGTGATGAGATCTCTCATGAGCCTCATCTTTTCCAAAGCTCTTCCCCAAACTTCTTCCATAGCTCCTATTCACAATTCTTTATGGATTTCATTCATGACGTCCTTTCTTTAATTGTCATTTTCAGATGCTATTAGCGGTAATCAAAGGAGGTGAAACATTGTAGAAGCATCCTAGGGGAAAGGGTAGCAATTTTATAATAGCTGGTTGAGTGCATGGATAGCTCTCCTGTATTGTGATCCACATGTAGTTCACAAAACTGGCTGTCCTGGCTGCTGGAAATCCAGGCTGGAACTCCCAGCATGGCATGTTGGGTTAGCTGCCTTTTCCATATGTGTGATGGATGTGGTTTGGGTTTTGTACTATTTTTAACTAACATTCATATATTAGTCTGAATTGTAAAGCATTTGGATTATGGTGAAGGTTGGGTGGGGTCCTGGGCATCTTGATCTAGTGGTTGGCAACCCTATCCATGGCATGGGGTTGGAACTGCATGGGCTGCTTGAGATGGCCTTCTCCATGCTGATGGGGTGTGTGGTGAGGCAACAGGTGAGAATCAGTGCGGATGAAGAACCGTGTGTGTGTAAGTGCTCTTGTTTTGCTGCAGGACAACGAGCTCCATGTTGGCTAATGCTACCCAGGAACCCAGGTAAACTGTGAGAAGCACAGGCATGTGTTTCAGTATTACTTTAAAAGACCAGCTCAGCATGAGGAATTATAATGAAGAGAACTGGGAGAGCGGATTGGGAAATACTGTTATGCTTCTGCATTGTTCAGCAGTGTCTTCTTGAACTTCAGCAGGTGTCAGCTTGAACTGTGCTTGGTTCTTTATGATATTTAGGCAGTGGGGAAGGAAAATGATAGTGTACAAGTTGGGGGAAATATCAGAGAGTGATATAAGAAAGGGTCTGTAAAGTCTGGCCTGTCATGGACGACAGACGATTATTGATCATCTCCTACAGCTCAAGGACTGGGACCCTCAGTTGAAAGGGGAATTCAGGATGAATGCAGTGGAATGCACAGGTGGGCTGTGAGGAGCGACTGAACACATCTGTAGGAAAAAAACCGTGCTCAGAGCTGCCAAGTGCCACTGATACCTACTGCTACAGGCATCCCTGGAGAGAAAATCAGAGGTATTGTAGGAAAGCATCGCTGCAGCTTTCCCTGCTTGTGCTGCGACCAGCCATCGTTGGGTGGAGAGCTGGGCACAGCCGAGCTTTAGGCTTGCCCAAGGGACTGTTGGTGTTACTGGCACTCATTGCTCCCCCTCTAGAGCAGGTCAGTGTGTTAGTGGCATTCCAGCTGCTGTCTGAAGGCGGCTCTATGGTTTGTGTCTCTCTTGGCTGCAGTGCCAGGAGGCTGGCACTCGTCCTGCAGCCCGTGTTCTGCGAGAAGCATGAAGAGTTCAGCCTCCAGTGCTGCCACTTGGCTCTGCTCCCTGAGACAGGTTTGAGAAGGGCAGAGAGCTAGCAGAAGGGAGGAGGAGATAAGCACTCTCCTTCCCATTTAAGGCTTATTTCGAGGATGTTTTTTTCCCCTCAAACCTTTAGCTTTGACAGAGAGGGAAAACAGAGGTTGTAACTTGGCTCTGGGTAGAGCCATGCATATGCAATTTTTCTTGTTTGAAATATTTCATTCTAGCGTATCCTTATTCATCCCGGTGTTTTCAGTTACAGCTTGCTAGTAATTTGTAGCTGGCAAAAACATTATCTGTGTTGCTGTCGCCTTGAACTTGATGGATGGGAGCTCACAACATCAGGCACCGATGTCAGAGGTCCTGTCAGGGTTCCTGCTCACAGCCCTTTTTATTTTTACCTCCTGAGCTAAGCAAAGCCTTTCAGGCCCTGCTCACGTGCCCTTTGGGAACAGGCAGTGATTATGGTGTTGGAAAGTATCTTGCATGAGCTCCTTCACTGTGGGTGAAGGAGAAGCGAGTGAAGGCTGTGTGAAAGCTGTGAGTGATGCAGAAATGAACCCAGTAATGACCACCATCTCCTCCACACCAGCGTTGGTACCTCTTTGTTACAGATAGGTGTTGAAGCAGGAGGGAGCAAAATTGCCTATGAGTTCTGCATTAGTGGCATTTAGGGGAGAAAAAAGAGACAGATATTAATCTAGCAGATATAAATACTGTTACTTTATCAAAACTGGGAAGTTATATTTTAGTCAGTAAATAATTTTAGGTAACTAAGTTTTTCAGCATGTGAGAACTGAACCTTGTGGAACTGATGCTGTTAAGAAACCACAGCGGCATCTCATACTCCTGGTAGTGCTGATAAAGGGAACTCTGAAATGCTGTAATGAAAAGGGAGCTGTATGAAGCCAAAGAACTGGAATTTGAGCACTCTGAAATGCCTGCTCTGGGCAGTCATCAAAAATGCAACTTCTGAAAGATGTCTAGTGAGTGAGCTGCCACCTCTTCTGTTTCCTAGCAGGAAATTGTAGACGCTAAGTTAATTACTCTCACTCTGTTTCAGAGATTGCCATAGTAATAGAGTTACAGAATCACAGAATGGCCTGGGTTGGAAAGGACCACAATGATCATCTGGTTCCAACCCCCTGCTGTGTGCAGGGTCAGCAACCAGCAGCCCAGGCTGCCCAGAGCCACATCCAGCCTGGCCTTGAATGCCTGCAGGGATGGGGCATCCACAGCCTCCTTGGGCAACCTGTTCCAGTGCGTCACCACTCTCTGGGTGAACATCTTCCTCCTAAGATCCAACCTAAACCTCCTCTGTCTCAGTTTGAAACCATTCCCCCTTGTCCTATCACTGTCCACCCTCATAAATAAAGCAGAGCTATTACAGATCAAGAACAAGAAGGTCGTTTGAGAACAGGTGAGCGTGTGGTGCATTGGGCACTTGTGTGTTTTATCAGCAGTTTACTCTTCAGAAGCCATTGGTGTCACTTCTTTTGTCTTAATTCCATCTATATAAATGCTGTTGCCTGTCTGGACCACCTGCAGTTCAGGGTTCCTCTGGGCAGTGATTCTTACAGTCAAAGGCACTGTTGGGACTGGGATGTAGAGTACAGAGCACCATCTTTTGTGGAGACTGCTGCTGCTGAGTGATTTGCTAGCAGCGAAGCTGATGGAGTAGTATGAGCAGCGTCATTATTTACTCCATCTTCAGCGTGGTTTTCTTTGACTTCTGAAGTCACACCGGAATATCTGGCAGGGGATTGTTGGGCTGGATGAGTTTTTCTAGATCCTTCCCTTCCTTCCATGCAGACAAGTACATCTAAAAACTCCTTTCTTATGGTGACTGGTTCGCTTTGATGCCGTCCTTTAACTGTTTCTGCAGCTTCTTGTGCTTCTTTCTGCTTTTGCCTCTCTGTGTGCCTCCTTTTATATATTTTCCTACTTTGAAACTTGTAAAGCAAAGAAGTGGTTTAAAGGCATGTGATTACCACACTGTGCACGCGGCGTGTTGACCTGCTTGCTTGATTCTTACAGTTTTTCCTTTCCTGGTCTCACTGGGACAAGGCAAATCTTTCTGTACTGGATGGCATCCTGCCACTGGTGCCAGGCAGGGAGTTGGGATGCTGCTGTAGTGTGGATTGTAAGTAATTGATTCTTTGATGTTCGGGTCTCATAGCTGATGAGGCTTTTGTCTCCAGACCAAAGTTGAATCGAGGGAGAGCAGAGGCTTTGTTAAATGAGTTGTTTTATGCCAGGGCTCTGCCATCTGTTTTTCCTCTAAACGAGAAAGTACCTGCAACCCTGTGTCAGGCTGCTACGTCTGGTGGAGAGGTGGGTACTTTTTGATCTAAAATCCCTGCTTATTTCAGAGGCAGATTCTGATTTGAAGCTCTATTTTATGTGCCAGCTTTGTCTGAATACGCACTCAATTATTCTCTAATGATTAAAATGAATAATCTCTCCTGCACTTCATCTTGATTCAGACAGTTCTCTAATCACACTGAAAACTCACTTAACTAGCTATGTCTGCGCTAATCTGAAGGTTTTTCTGGATCTCATTTCCTTCATTTGTATGGCATCTATTTGATTTGCACAATTCAGCACCTCGCTTGGTCTGTTATTAAAATTGCCCCCGTCATTTTGTGCTGCACACTTATCCTAGTTTCTGATTGCTCTTGCAGCGTGACAGACTTTCAGTTCTCGGGACTCTACAGCATTGCACAGGTAACAGATAAGTTTGTTCCATGGGAGGAGAAGTGCTGCGAGGTGTTTGTTGGTTGCAAAGACAAAATTCCTTTGCTCTCTTAGATTCTGGAAGGCACCCACATCACAAATCCTACCACCAGAACGAACCTGCAGACCTTGTGGACTTGTGAGACCATCCTGAGGGGGTGGAGTTCTCAACTTGTTGAGTTCATCTACATTTTTAGGCCTTGCTTTGTATCTCTTCTTTTGGTCTTTGGTTAATGCTGGCTTTGCTCACCTTGGCCATTGTCAAGGTCATCTTATCCTCTGGTGACTGAGTATCCTGGAGTCACTCTTTGTGGAGCTGTAGATGTCTGCTTTTCAGCCTCTCTGCCTAGTTGGATAGCATCTGTTCCCTATTAATATGCTCTTTGGCTAGCATGCCATTCCTGCAGGATATGTGGCTAGATGTCTGTTGTTTTTAAAGATTAAGTAAAAGCAAATCCATCATCTCTATTATCATGATAAGTTACTGTATGCTGTTAGTGAGCTTACAGGGCTTTTTGGAACGTTTAACATGCCTAAACTTCTCCAAGAGATTTGGCTCGCTGCGGTGAGATATCTTCGCATTAGGAAAGAGAAGGCAACAACATGTCACTGATTGCATTGGTTTTCAAAACAGGCATAGCAGAAAATTATTCTCATTGACCTGAGTGATTTCTAATAGGATTCTGTTGTTTTTGCCTCTGGGCCTCGTGTTTAATACTTGTGTTAAAATAGTAATTTCTGAGGGTTGGCAGATGCTATCAATACTGGAGATGGGCAAATAAGGGATAAATCTGCATCCTATAGTAAGTTGTATATGAACAAGCTGGGTACTTTATTATGGGAAAATGTAAAGCTGTTTTTCTAGGAATGGAGCAGGATTCTATTCCGAGAAGCAGTGAAATATCTAGAAAAGACTTAGGAGTTAAGTCACATTATCATGAGCTTTCTGTATGATTCAGCAGCCAAATTACCCTTGACTGTATAAATAGTGGAAAATTGGATAGGAATAGGCAAATTATATCCCATCTGGATTTAGTACTGGTGTGTCTGCTAAGTTCTCCGGCTGTTTTTGATATCAGATGCAACAAAAATGCTTAAAAACTGGAGACAGTGCTGAGAAAAGGCATGAAAATGATGCAGAGATTATAATAGGTGCACTTAATGGTACACAGAACTCGTCAAATCCGAGCTGACACCCTGATACCTGCTACAAGGGCAGTATAGTTGAGCACGATTAATTTAGTAGATTTCTGGAGTGCATGATGGTGATATGTTGAAATAGACCTTGCGTGAGCCAACTGGGAGAGCTGCTCTCCTGGATCTGCTGCTCCCAGAGAGCTGAGGGACAACTCTTGGGTTCACGTTGGATAGTAGGAAACATTTCTTCTCAGAAAGAATGGTGCTGCACTGGCACAAGCCGGATTTAAATAGTATTTCCTGCCCCTCTCAGGTCTCTGAGCTCCCTTTTGTAGCTCACCATTGGCCCTTTCTATAAGAGCCTGGCATTCAGTATATTTAGTACTAAATTTCAAACAGAAATGGCTGCTCATTTTGCAAAGGGAAAGCATGCTGAATATCCAAATGAGTGTTTAAAGTTCAAAAGTCACGAGGAGGGAGAACAAAAGTCAAATTTATTTTCTCTGTTCAGGAAATGATAAAAATGTGTTGTCAGAACTGCCCTCGGGTGGTTGACTGTCACATGTTTTCCTGTCTTTTCTAGTTAATTGAATGGAATCTGTAGTCTTCTTTACATATGGACCACTCGATTCAGGCTTTTATGCTAGTAAAATAGAGTATTAGACTGCACTCTTCCTGCTTACCAGTATTGTTCTGTAAAGTCTTAGAGGCACTAAACCTAAAGCCAATGCTTGGCTGGGATCAACTCTGTCTTTGCAGGCATCTCCTGGTTAATGTCCTGATCCCATGCAAGGAAGCTGCTGGGTCCCCACGAGGTGCAGGGAGAGCTGGAGCACACGTGGCTCAGGCTGAGAATGTTTGCTACCAAGAGAGGATACTGATATGAAGATGCTCATTAGTTTCCTTGTTAATGACAGAATTATTCAGGTTGGACATGACCGGTAAGATCACCAAGTCCAACCCCAGCCCACCCCCCCCGTGCCCATTGACCACATCCATCAGTGCCGCATCCCCCCAGTTCTCTTGTTGCTTTTCTAGACCCAGTTAAGACCCACTTCTTGCAGCTGTGGCACCAGTCGTCCTGTTGTTGCTCTTAGATGTTATAGTTTGGGGTCTGTTGGTGTTTGTTGGATTCAGCATTTTATAACTGTCATAAATTTGCTCTGGGGGGAAAATATAATGACTTTTGCCTCCCCTCCCCAATGCAATCATTGTAGCCATGATTGCAGGTGCTCAATACAAGCACATTTCATCTGGCGCCATGGGTGAGTTATCCGGCGACCTTATTTTTTCCCTTCTCTAAAACTTCTCTATTTTTAAATTATTTGGAAACAAAATGTCTTTAAAAGCGAGCATTTTTTTTTCGATCTGCTCTTAATGAATCACACATTGGCAGTGTTCTCTCTGACATGATAAACAATGTTCTGGTAGCGTGTCAGATTAGTGAGCCACAAACTCTGAAATGTTTTATGCCTTTTTTGAGATGCCAATTCTGACAGCCATTGTAGTCCACCACCCCCCCCCAAATGTCTTAGGCTTTATCAGTCTGAATGGAGTTAATATTTTTGCTCTGGGATCTGAATCTACCTGTTTTTTGTAGTTGTTTTTGATTTTTGTGCTATTTTTCTGTTGTCAAACTGGACCTCCGTCATGCTGAAAACTAAACTCTGGAGCTTTCCAGCCGTTCAGAGCCAGCAATGAGTTGATGAATCCTTATAAAATACCTAATAATGATCTGAAGTTAGTCATTCTTGTGTGTTTGTTGTGCAGCATTCCTTCAGGTATCAACATAACGTCTCTCTTAATCAGGGTGTCCTCAGTGACGTTTAATGTGGATACTGAGACCTTCATCATTTGGGACCATTAAAGAGGCCAGTACACTTCTTGGAGTGTCGCTGTTAATCCTGCCCACATCAGGTTTGGGATTTACCCAGATTATCTCTGCAGTTCCAAATGGCTTCAAAAGAATCACAGAATGATTGGGTTGAAAGGGACCTCAAGGATCATAGAAGCTCAAACCCCCCCTGCCACAGGCAAGGCCACCAACCTCCCTGTTTAATAGCAGACCATCCAGCCTGGCCTCGAACACCTCCAGGGATGGGGCATCCACAGCCTCTCTGGGCAGCTGTTCCAGCACCTCACCACTATCATAGTAAAGAACTTCCCCCTGACATCCAACCTAAATCTTCCCTCCCTCAACTTAAAACTACTTGTCCTGGCGTTATCTACCTTTGTAAAGAGTTGACTCCCCTCCTACTTATAGGCTCCCTTTAGGTACTGGAAGGCTGCAATGAGGTCACCCTGCAGCCTTCTCTTCTCCAGGCAGAACAAGCCCAGCTCCCTCAGCCTGTCTTTGTAGCAGAGGTCCTTCAGCCCTCTAATCATCTTCGTGGCTCTCCGAATGAGGAAGTTTTCATCTTGCTGTATATCTTCCTTATGCTGCAGTCCTCTCTTACACAATTACTATATTCTGCTGGAAAGGCGACTACTATGTTGGGGACAAGTGCAATGATTCTTATATTGAAATGAATATGACCCCTGCTGATGATGTAGGAGATTGTGTTGATTTATGGTTTCCTGTTGTGAACTTTGTTTCAAGTCTGCTTTGGATTCCTATTTTCTTTTGTTTTATTCTCTCATAGGTCAGTAACTTACCATTTGTCATCGGCAGAGGATGGTTACAGGAGCTGGAACAATTAGTCTCAGTTAGACACCCAGTGATAAATGGGGTGGATGGGGGAAAAGGCTACCAATGAGTTTTGTTCCACCGTTAGGCTTCAGTGAAGCTGGGAGCGTGCACCTCACTCAGAAATAGGGATGGTGTGTATAGTTTTCATGGACCATCTGGTATGTTTTCAGAACACGGCTCCCCGTTTTAACAGTGGATGGCTTTGTTGACTTTCCAGTTTTAACAGAAGATGGTTTTATTGCAGGTATTCTGAACGAAGCTTGACGAAATGCGTTGGGATAACCATAGAGACCAGACCAGATTACTGCCTGAAACGCCATTTGAGCGACATGCTGTCCTATGGCTGCACGAGGCTGGAGATTGGAGTGCAGAGTGTGTATGAGGACGTGGCCAGGGACACCAACAGGTGGGAAGGAGCTTTTTCCGCTCATTGCTTGCTTTCTGGAAGCAAACCTTAACCCGTTTGTTTGCACACCCATTTAAGATTGATATCGAAACACTCGTTTCCATGTGTCTGTAAAGAAACAAATAATGAACTGCAGTGGACTCATGGAATTTGTTTTGCTGTTGTGTAGACCATGGCTTGAGGAAAAAACAGAGGTTTGTGATATTTTATTTTAAACTTATGATCTCCTCCTGTAGTGTATATGTCTCTCATTTTTGTTGGTTTTTTTTCCCTTTTTTATTGCTTCATAAATAAATGCAGCATTGTGAAGTAGAAAATATGCCCGGAGAGAGCTTGTAGTTCTTGTCCTACGTAATTCACAGCTTTTAGTCTTGAGTAGATACGATGTGGTATAATCTACTGTAGGTCCTTTGCTAGCCAGCAGCCTCTTCTCTGTACCAGATACCTTATTGGAGAGGTGACACTGGCAAGTATAGAGGAATGAGACACAATCAGAACCAGCACCTATTGACGGATTAACCACAGTCATCCTAGGTATACAGGATTTTTAGGAATGGCAAAATATGTTCACAGGAAGCTTGTGATTTATTCCTCATAATCTTTGACCTGTAGCCAAAAGCACAGCTGTCCTACGTAGGAGTCTGCGCAACACATTCTTCATTCCATCCCTTACAGGCAAGAAAGCTCATCTTTTTGTTCCCCACTGCAAGTCTGATAATTCAGTAGATATTTTGAAAGAAGTGATTCTTCTCTTGATTGTTTCTTCACTTCTGACACTCGTACAACTCGCCTTCCTCCTTATTGTGTATTCCAGTCACTTAGCAAAGACCTTTGATAACCGTAATCATGCATAATGACATGTAGAGCGTGGTTCAATAAGCAGAACACATTTTTGTTAATACTCACCTTTAAGGCAGTAGTGCAAAACTGTAAATGCTGGACATTTTCTTTTAGAGCCTTAAAGAAAGAGTCTGAAATGAGTTTCTTCCTGTGGGTTTAGTTGTAGTTTCGCTTGTTTGTGGAGGTGCAGGAAATCACTGCTATGAAGCAGTCAGACTACAGGACCCAGTAGAGAGGAATGTCCATTTATTGGGCGGCCCAAGAGTTAGCAGTTAACACTTATAGGTAGTGCTTTTCTCCTGTAGATGTCAGAGCTTTCCAAAGGAAAAGATCCATGCTAGGGAATTTGGCTAGATCTCTCTCTTAGGCTGGATGTATCTGCTAATGGGTACTACTGACACATCATAAATTTAGCAAATCATTTCTCTTAAGCTTCTTTTTTCACAAGCTCCTTTTAAAGATGTCCTGTCCTGAAGCAGAACTGTGAAGCTCCACTTAGCTCTCACTGCAGTCATCTTCAGCTTTCCTACAGCGTGCTAGATCAGAGCTGATGCCATAAATCATTCAAAGCTTTATGTCACTTCTGGCTTGTGAATTGCCTAATGAACCCTTGCTTTCCTGCTGATGAACCAGAGGAACAATGAAGTTGTATATTACTATTTCACTCAGAAATAATCTTGTATAGAATTACATTTCTAAAGGTTTTCGGTGTTTTTCAATCCTGCTTGCAGATTTCCTCAAAGCCTTTGCAGGCTCTCCCAGGGCAGACGAAATACAGGCTGTCATTCATGCATCTTGCTCCTATGTTCTTGAACAATGTATTGGAGTGAGCTCCTGGAGGAGGGTGATGCAAGTTTCTCTTTCTTTTGAAATGACCTCATTTTGCTTCTGTTCTTCTACTTTGTGGGGGATGTGTTTTGCCTCAAACTTGTAATATTTTGCTCGTAGCAAAATGTCAGATTACAACCAATTAGGCTAACTGTTTGGAAATTACTTTCTATTATGTTCCATAAGTCATTAGTGAGGTTTTTGAGTGCCTTGGGTGGCTGTGAGGCAGAAAAAATATTCAAGAACAGATCTAGGCATCAAATAATCAAGTTATTGATGCAGCTCAGATTCCGCTTCTAATAAGAAAATAATTTTTATTTATGAAGCAAGTCTCCCATTTACTCCCCTCAGGCTACTCAAGGTCTTGAGTAATTCTGTCCTTGAACAGTCTCAGAAAAATACTGTAATACTTCTGAAAAAATATCATTAATAAAACTACAGTCATCGAACTACAGGTAGAGGTTTAACAGAGGCGGAATATGTGGTTAGGGACAAAGAGGGAAAGATACTTAAAACCGGAGAAGTAGCTGTTCATGGAATCATTAAGGTTGGAAAAAACCACTAAGTTCATCACCAGTGAACTGGTGGGAAGGTGTGATGTTAGGAAATGGTGAATGGAAGAGAAAGGAAGTGTCAGATACTGACAGATAGGAGTCTCCAGAGATGTCAGCCAGTGCTGGAAGAGTCTGGAACTGGGCAAGATTGGAAACAAGGACTTGTTTCCATCATGGGAAGGCTGGTCACCTGAGGTGGGAACCTCCATGGGGCAGTTCAGTGATTCTCACTGCTCCATGGAGGCTTTCAAGAAAGGGCTCGATGTGGCACTTAGTGCCATGGTTAGTGGGCACGGTGGGTGCTTGGACTTCATGATCTTAGTAGTCTTTTCCAACCTTAATGATTCTGTGACTCTGTTTGGGTAGACAGAAGAAGTCTCCTGAACTGTGGAAGATGGAAGGAGAGGAGTTTGCTTGAGGCTGATGAGCTGGGTGTGATTCAGCCTTTCTTCCTGCAGCCGTTCCCACTCTTGCCAAGCTCCTGCAGAGCAAATCTGAGCTCCTGTGATGTTATATCAGCGACAGGGAACTCAAGATACTTGCAGACTCCCAGTCCAGCCTATGATTTGGAAGTTTAACATCTCTCAGAAGCCACAAAGAGTTTGCTTTTCTTTAAAGGGAGCACTTGAGAGTTTGGCCAGCCTGGTGCAGAACACTTTTCTAACTAGCTGGCTTTACGTAGCTCCCATCTGTCCCCTTTTCCTGTTCTGATACTTTTGTTTTGATTGTATGTTGTTCTCAGCACAGTGTGCTCCTGCTGTGGCATCTCCTGGTGTCATTGCTGCACAGAGTGAATTTCAGCAGCTCACAGAAGTTCCTCAAGCTGTAGTTTGGGAATTTGTAGCCTTAGGGTGGTTCACCTGCTAAAGAAGCAGCAAACTAGACTAACTGTTTGCCCTTAGTTTAGTTTATTGTAGTAGAAGCCGTGTTCCAAGACTTGAATGGTGGTAGACTGATGATAAAACTCATCCGTGCTCACTTCCTAGAGAATAATCTGAATTAAATATGTCAAAATAGGTCTTCCTGTCTGTGGTTTTGTGCTGCCTGTCTTGGCTGCTCGGGGCTCTGAATCTCTCTTTTTCTCTCTTCCCAGAGGTCACACCGTGAAGGCTGTGTGCGAGTCGTTCCACTTAGCCAAGGATGCTGGCTTCAAAGTGGTGGCACACATGATGCCTGATTTACCAAACATGGGGCTTGAAAGGGACACCGACCAATTTGTTGTGAGTATGGCTCAGGATAACCCAGAGTTTCTGGTTTGTTCCATCTAATGCCTTCTTTCTTTCTTAGCTCAGCTACTAGTTACAGTCGAGGCCAGAATTGTTTCTTAAGGACAAACAATTTAAAATTCATTTTTGAAGGTGGATGGTAAGAAAGATTTGTTGAACTACTTCATCCAGAAAATTATATCCCTGCCTCACGAAAGACTGAGTCACTCAGGTCTCTGTGGAGCAGAGCTCTCCTGATATTAACTAAGGCTCTTACTTTTCTCCTAGTTTGGTTTTCTTGCCTTGGCTTTAGAACAGTACCTCTTTCACAGTTAAAAGCGTATTATCTCCAAGGTAATTAATTGCAAAATAGAGTGTATAGGTGTATTATATAGCAACTCTGTTCCTGGCTCGGTGCTGTTCAATGTCTTTTTCAATGATGTGGAAGAAAATTTTAAAATTATCTATAGGGAGATTGAAATGAGAAATGAAAGAGCAAATGGTAAACGTTGTAGGGAATTAACCACTTTATCTGATAATGCCGATTTTTTGTCATGATCTCATTACTGTAAAGTCCAAATTCATCGTCCTTCTAAAATAGTGCAGAAATTGCAGTCACAATGCAGGTATATTTCTGTGCAAAGTCAGACTAGGTGCCTTCTGGCACTGAAAAGCTATCAGTGCAATGGAATATATTGTTTAAAAGTGCAGGCAGGAAACAGTGGGCTTTCATGGGGTGCTGCAGAGAGGTAGGTTTAGAAAGGAGCAATCCAATGGGCAGCAGTTCAGCGCAGGGAGGACATTCTGGAACCTGCAGCGGGCACTTCTTGTAAGTAGTTTTGTGCAGAATTCCTTGAGCGTGTCGGTGTCACAGTGCCACAGCACTTAGGAAATACTGCTTTCATGTGGCAGTGTGAGAGGCTGGGGCAGAGCCATAAAGTGATGCTCACAGAACTAGGGGTGCAGCCAGCGACAGAGCTGAAAGTTAACTCAAAATTCCTGCCTCAGGTTCTCTTGGCTTCTGGATTATTCTCTTACAGT
Organism: Excalfactoria chinensis; assembly: GCF_039878825.1. Classification (NCBI taxonomy): domain Eukaryota; kingdom Metazoa; phylum Chordata; class Aves; order Galliformes; family Phasianidae; genus Excalfactoria; species Excalfactoria chinensis. The sequence continues at coordinate 4,679,990 of NC_092827.1, forward strand.
GCAGGAGGAGATGGAACGTAACAGTGGGCATCCAATTAGCCATGTTGTCATGTAATTGTTTGTGCTGAAGGGTATGGCAAAGTCTGACTCAGTATCTTGTGAGGTTGCAACCATAGTCCTGGTTTCTTTGATGGATCTGTCTTTAGTGAGGTTGCATTAGGCTGGGGAGGATTTATGATGGAAGAACAGCAGTTCTGACTGAAAGATTTAAAGAGCTAACCTTGGATAAGACTCAGCAAAGAGAACAAATGCAGTAATCCCAAGTATTTGCAAGATGTAAAACTAGAGAGGGAGGAATTATTTAAAGCAGAATTACAAGCTTCTATGGAAAGCGTTATTTTATTTAACCATCATTATTCTTTGCTGCTTATCCGTGATAAGTGACTGAGGCTTTTTCACTGTAGAATCTGGAGTCACTCCTGCTTTAGTGCAGGAGCTTTGGGGAAGTATTTTTCCGGGAGTCTGTTTCAAAGGTATGGCTTTGTGTGATGCTCAGCTGCTCCCAGGCTGTGCAGCTGAAGGGCTGCCCTGCTTGTCAGGGTGGTGCCATGCTGTGCTTCATCCATTTAATAAGGGCAGTTGTTGCAGAAATAGAAGATGCAGAAGGCAAAGTCCTCAGGAAGAGAAGGTAAGAACATGGTGAAAAGGCAGGAATTTTTTGAGAAGGCATTAAAGGAAATCTGGGAAGGTCTTAAAATTGTAGAATCATTCAAGTTGGAAAAGACCTCAAAGATCACCAACCCCAACCCACCCCACCACGCCCACTGACCGTGCTGAAGCTCATATTGATTAGCCTCAGCACATCAATCAGCCTGTCCGTATCCCTCTGTAGGGCCTTCCTGCCCTCAAGCAGATAGAGCTTAGCATAGAAAAATAAGAGTAGAAAGCAAAGTGGAGAAGATCAGCTCATTTAGAATACATTTGCAAAAGAGATCACAGTTTTAGGTACTGGAAACACGTCTGTGCTGATAGTGTGCCAGTTCTGGGACATGGAAGGAAGGAATTCACATGTTGTGACCAGGAGGGACAGCAAGGCCGAGCAAGGAGTGAGACATGAGGAGAATTAAGAAATCGATGTTCTTAGAAAAGGAAGTATCAGAGAATCATGGAATTCTCCGAGTTGGAAGGGACCTGTAAGGAACATTGAGTCCAACTCCAGGCTCCACACAGGACCACCCAAAAATCAGACCACAGGGAAGAAGGGGTAAGATGAGGTCAGAAGTTTGGGATGAGGGACTGGAATTGGCTGGAGGACCAGGAAAGAGAAATGTGAAGCAATGGAAAAGGAAGACCTGGTGATAGCTTAGGAGGGGGATTCAGGAATGCAGAGAAGGTGATGGGGTGATCAGCTCAAACGACAGCCACGTTAATGAGTTCAGAAATTTGAAGCGGGGACTCGCAGATCAAATTAAGATTGGCTGCCAGTGAGTGTAGAGGTGAGGAGCTGGAGGATGAGTAATCAGTGTGGAGGATAAAGCCCTCAAGTAGCAATGTGAATGCTGCAGAGTGAGGAGAAGAAATAGGACTCGAAGAGGCGGGCTGCTGGAGGAGGGCTGAGAGATCACAGCAACATGAAGAGTTATAGCCGTGTTGTTTTAAAGAGAGGGAAATCTGAGGAAGGAGAGCAGAAACCCACGTGTGGGGTGAGGGGAGACCTGCATGAAAGAGGGCAGCTGTGAGGTGGGTGATCAGCGTGTGCTTCGCAAAATGAAGCTGCAGGGGACAAGAGGGGAGAGGTTGTGGATCACTGTGACGTGTTTCAAGATGGAGTGGTAAAGCAGGCATGTTTTCTGTTACAAATTCTCGGTGCTTCTCAACCTGCCTTAAATGTTTTATAACTTCTTTTTGAAAGATCTTTTGTCTTAAGAGAGAAGGACCGTTTGTTTTCTTTTGTTTTTCCCTGCTCTGGCAAACATAAGAGAAGTGCCCAGCAGATTGTAGTTGCTTCTGTCTGGCTGAATCCCCGGCAAAGTACATTCTCCATCTCCTACCCCAACATTTTATGTCATAGTTTTAATTTGTTAAAAACAGCTTATTTTTATGTTGTGCTGTCTAAATGTTATCTCCTGCTGGTTAATATTTGGACACTTCCATTGCATAAAAAAATACTGTGATAACAAACAGAGGAACCAAATGGAGAGCATCTGTTGCGTTCATGCAAGAGTCCTGAGCTGCTCATCAGTGGAGTAGTGCTGTGTTACACAGATTGGGATTGCTTATTCCTCTGCTTCACAAAGATCTTTATCTTGCTATGAGATGCTTGTAATTTTGGAGGGACAAAGACAGCTGCACCTGGTCGAGGATCCCTACCGATTTTTGCTTGCGTGGTATTTCTAACTAGGTCTAGAAATGTATTTGCTGCGATGCTAACTTCTTTTCTAGCCATGTGCTTTTCAGAGCAGGGAAAGGTAGGACAAAAAGGAACCGAGATGACTTTAGAAGGTCTAAACACTGCCTTCATAACCAGTTGATATATTAAGGATAGAGGTTTCTCTTGGGAAGATAATAACTTGCTGATTGTGCTGACTGCGTACTAAAAATACTGGGTGCTTCTTCAAATTGAACAGGCAATTACGGTGTCAGGAGTAACATTGCTTCTGTCCCTCATGACCTATTGATTTGGAAGTGTAACCTGCTGCTCGCACCCAACAATGAGGTCAGTTACTCTTTTGCCGGCATATCAAAGTTTTGTTTGTGTAGAGCAACTGCGTTCCTGAAAAGCATATTCATAATTGTTTAGAACTGTAATTTATGGATAGGACTCAATATATTAGATCTGCCTTTCGGTGTATGTATGTATTCTCTCTTTGACAGTGAGTGGCAGGTGGGTGGCTTTCTGTCTGCCTTCATTATGAAGATTATTATGTTCTTTTCTCCTTTTTTTCTTAACCAGAGTGGATGCGCCAGCTCTGTGTCTCAGCTACCTTGTGCTTCTCCACCCTCCTTCCCCCTTATCCCTTTTTTCCCCCCATTACCACTGATTCTTTTTATAGCCTCCGAGGATTTCCTTTCCACTTCAGGTCTTCTCGCTGCATTCCAACCACAGAAAGACGCCGCAGGAGGCAGCATGCTCTGCTTCCTCTCACCACCCGTATCCTTGTGCCAGGAAGGGAGGTAGCGTGCCCACATGCGTGCACAAGCAGCCACACGCACACTCCGCTGCTCACTGTTGGCAAACGCGAGCAGAACAGATAAGACCGCTTTGCAGTGCCTCACGTAGCAGGTGGTCGGAGAAAATAATTAGAATAATAGCTAGAATAAATCAAGGGCTCAGCGGGAATAATGGAATTGTTACCAGAGCAGACACCTCATTCTGTGGAACACGATAAACACTCAGCTCTGCTCTTGTAGCACGAGAGAGATGAGGTGACTCTAGGGGTAAATGGTTGGGAGGATTCATGAATCACACTTGCCAACAGGGCTACCAAGCAGAACTTTAGGATTGAAGCAGAAACTTTAGGAGGCTGAAGAATTCCCAGTATACCGTTGCTAATTCCTTGTTCTGTATCTGCAGAGTCACTGAGAGACAATAGTGTAACCAACAAACTGTATCTGTTGTATAATAAATACTGCTAAGGTAGTAACATGTGTTAGTGCAGGATGTGTTGCTGTGTTTGCCTTTATTTTATGACCTTTGCCAAGGCACGGTTTGCTGTTGCAGTTCCTCTTGGTGCTTTGTGAGAGATGGCTGCAAGCGCATCTCAAATGACTTTGAAGGCCTGCATAAAGGAAAAGAACAGGGAGGAGGACCCAAAGATCATAGGATCATAACATTGTTAAGGTTAGAAAAGACCTCTCAGATCCCCATGTCCAACCCCAACCCACCCCAACCCCATGCCCACAGCCCACATCCCTCAGTGCCACATCCCCACAGTTCTGGAACACCTCCATGGATGGTGACCCCACCACCTCCCTGGGCAGCTGTGCCATTGCATCACTGCTCTTTACAAGAAGGAATTGTTCTTAATATCCAACCTGAGATGAGAAATTTCAAGCGTGAGAGATGTCACAGCAAGCCATTGGCAGAACCTTCCAGCTCTGAAGACGTGCATTGCATAAAGTTAGGAGATGCTGGTTGGAAACGTAACATTGGTCCCTCCATGCTGAAAAACTGTTTATTTCATTGAGGAAATCCTTGAGGAAGCCTTTTGACTTCAGTCTTTCCATCCAAAGTCTCATCTAAATAAATGTATGAGGGTCAGAGTTCAGGAAGGGCCCATTACTGCTCAGTGCTGGGGACGAACATCGGACTGAAGGGATTTGGTTCCATTCAGTAGAGCCATTCTTGAATCTTTAAATAAAACACAGTCACTGGATTATTTTGGTCCGATAAAAAAATCATCCTTTTCTTACAGTCATGTGTCAGGCTGTATTTTTTTTATCCTAAAGGAATTGCTAAATAAGCACTTCTCAGAAATAGACTCACTTTAGTGAAGTGCCCGATGAATCCGAGCTTCGGTAAGCAGGAGGCTGCAGCCTCATTTTGCTGTGTTGAACGTCAGGGAGAAAAAGAATGGCTGAGTGAGGTGATGGCTGTTCCTTCTCATTCTCATCTATTTGGTGTTGTAAAACTTTAAATACTGTTGTATCACCTTTAGCTGTAAATAAGGAGATGGTTTTCCCGAGGGCTTTCATTTTTATTAAGGAGCCGAAATTCATAATGAAGGTAATATATTACAACTCTATCAGGAGCTTTTAATAACTGTAATAAAAAAAATAGGTAGGCTGCTGATCTCCATTGATTTTTATTTTTTTTTTTTCCACTCATTTGGGAAGACAATTATCTGTGTTTTTAAATATAGCTCTGAAATGTTTAGTGGGGTAAACGATTTTCCTTTCAATTCCTACTAAGCATCTCATTGAAGCACCACTGCTGGCAGGTAACCAGCATTACCTCCAAAACTTCTGTTGCTTTTTCTTTTGTGGGCACATTTGCAGAAACAGATTAGGAGCTGTTTAACCATCAGCCCTTCTGAAGCAGCTCCTGGAGCTTCTCCTGGAGCTTTACTAAATGTTAGAAGAAGAAAGCTCTTCACTTTGGAACCAGTTCTAGTTCCACGAGCGATGGCCAACGTTGTGGTCATATTTATGTTAATGGGGATCGTGGTAGTAAGGAACAGGCTATGTTTAGAAGCTGTTGTCACAGATAATTGCGCTGATATTTCTGTGGATAAAATACCCAGAGAAAGGCCCAGTGTGTGCCTGCTTCTGCAGATGGTCAAATTGTGTGCACAAAGCTGCTCTCCCTCTCCAGTGTCTGCGTGGAAGCAACTTTCATTTGCTCACTGGGTGTGTTTGCAGCAGCTCTGGGTACGCTGTCTCTGAAACACACCAGGTTTTGCTCTTTGGTTATGTGCAAAACAAGGAATAAGTGAGAGGTAAAGCTGCAGCGCTGTGTGTGACGATGTGCAGGAACAGAACCAACTGAGCAGTCCAACTGGTCTCTTCTCTTCTGCATCACCTGGGGGACCCACACGTAACGTGTATGTCCCAAACTGCAGAATGCAGTGGGTGAGGATCTCAGGGGCAGCGCAGTCTTAAGCCCATTGCATTGCACTGACAGTGCATGCTGTTACGACTTTGTATGAATATGATGAACTTGCAAGGCTCTGCGGGGAAAAGCCGCGCTTATTATGGGTCTTGGATTGCTTCCTTTGTCTTTCTGAATTAGTATTTTGTCCACACACGCAATTTCCTGCAGCGTGCTGGCCATAAAAGTTATGATAATAACCACTGCTATCTTTATAATAGCCTCCCATTCAGAAAAAGCTTCTGCTAAATATGAAGGTACAGATGAGACCCTTTTTCTACCCGAACTAAAAGGCCATTTTGGCGCTTCATCCCCCAACAACTGCGGGTTGCGTAGGCTCATGCGGTTACTCTGTCTGTTCAAGTGGCGGTTTTTAAGCCAGCATTCTGCAGTTGTTTTCTGGGGCTCTTTCGCTAAGGCCCCTTGCTGCTGAAGTCAATAACGAGCATATGTCTGGGAACATAAAGCCAAATGGAAAGGAATACATAACATGACGCGTCTTGAGTGGGGAGTGCAGATTTTCCAGGCGTTGAGGCAATCGCTCAGTAAGATATGTATTTCAGCACAACTCGGCAGCAGCAAGCTTACCACCAGGGTGGGCAAACCATGTGAAGTCCAAATTAAATCCTAAAGGGTTCTCTTTTCTCTTAAGCATACTGGAAAACCAGAGTGGTTTTGCTGTGAACACGGTAACAGGGAGAATGTTTTGTAGGGCTGCGCGGAGTGGGAGAGAGCGCACGGTTGTATTGGCGCTTGTTATGGAAAGGAGAGTTCTAATGAAGGAGAATTAGATTGTCCAAAACACTGTAGAGTTGCTGGTCTCAATGATTTTTCGGGTAGAAGACATTCTTTAAAGTGATCTGTGTTGCAGAACTTGTGTACTAATTTAAGACAATGAAAAATGCTTTATTTCCTGTACTTAGCCCTAGGGGAAAGCTGACCCTCCCAGAAACATGAAGACCAGAGTCCTGTGCTTGGTAAAAGTGAAGGTGAAACTTCACAGCAAATTGATTGAGGTATTCTCATGGGTTTCTCCAAAACTGCGTAATAAATGGAGAGTCACTTGGAGCACCTGCAAGATGGAGCAGATGGGGCTGCTCGGTGCGGTGAGCACAATCTGGAGAGTCTTGTCTGGTGTTCACGTAGGTACGGTGTTCAGGAGTCAGAACCGTGCTCCAAGGTCGTGCTGTTGATGCCCAAGGCGTCTTCCAAATGTTAAATGTCTCTTTTATTATTGAGTTGTATTGCAGTGCCTGGGACTGTCACAGACAAGGATCACGCAGAGCGCGACTATCCAGCAGAGCGTTAGGCAGGAGGCAACCTGTAGATCCAAACCAGGGATAAAAGTGACTCTGGGAGGTACAGGATGGCAGTCAGGTTTTCCTTGTTCACGTGGCAGCAGCAGTTCCCTGTGCTGTGTGTAGAGTTAGGGTATTTGTGACACTGAGGTTCACAGCGCTGGTAAATAACTTACTGAAGGCAACGTCTCATCTGTAGACTAAATGCTACTGAAAATTAGTTTGTCTCCACTATCATTGCGATGTTGGACCCCAAGGAAGAGCCGTTTGTTTCTTTGTTTGATGTTATAATGCTTTCTTACTCATGCTGACTACATGTCTGACTTGTGTTAGACACTGCTGGATAAGTTCCCTTTAGTATATCCAACCAATACGGGGATTAGGATATTAGGAAACATTTCTCCTCATATGAAGCAGTGATGCAGTGGCACAGCTACCCAGGGACGTGGTGAGGTCACTGTCCATAGAGGTGCTCCAGAACCATGGGGATGTGGCACTGAGGGACGTGGGCAGTGGGCATTGGGGAGGGTGGGCTGGGGTTGGACTTGGGGATCTGAGTGGTCTTCTCCAACCTGAAGGACTCTGTGTAGGTTGTGTTTTTGAAGCTACCAGGGAAGGTGAAGGAATAACAGCTTCCTGCACCTTGAAGGGTGAATTAGAGCATCTTTTATGGTGTTTGCTCTGGACGTTGGCAGGCACATCCACTTTTCTGATTTGGAACTCAAAGTCTGCGTATGAGGTGTTACAGAACAGCCTCAGGTAGGTGTGTGGTTACTCTGTTTAGTGGCAACTAAAAAGTACATTTAACTTGAGCTACTGTAGTAGTTCAGTGTGAGATATCAGGGTCCTCTGTGATGTCCTGCTGATAAAATTCTTTACTATTGCAAGCCTGTACCTGCCAGGATTCAAAGACAAAGCAAAATGAATGTGCAAGAAATTTACTACTCTGCTCCAGTGTGCTCCAATGTGCTTCTTTCTTCAGGTGTTACTGTATACCATTCTTGTAGAAATTGGCAGACAGGTGAGCTAAGGAAGGTGTTAATCATCTTCACAGAACTGACCTTTTGTAGCAGCTACATTGGGCATTACGGCACTGTTTACTACAGCTTAGTAGTTCCCAAAAATCGTATTTTACAAAATATGGTGAAATTTGAAAGCCTGAATATGTCCGGAACAGAAAAAGGTTTTATTACATAGCTGTCAATAGGCAGGAAAATTATAACAATCAACTGGAAAATGGGCTTTGTTCTCTTCATGACAGAATGCTTTACAGCTGCCCTCCGGACAGCTGGAAGTTGGGATCATCAGCTTTGGAACCTTTTTGCCCCATGGCCACATCTGTAGGTTTTGTTGTGAGTGCAGCCATCAAGCACAAGTGACGTGGTTCCTTTGACGTGGTTCCTTTCAGCTTTAGGCCTGCCTCGATTTGAATCAGTTTTATAGGGATTCTTTGTCATATTTATCTGCATTTATGTGTATGTCAGTGTATTTGTTTAAGGGGAGGTTAATTAGGGATGTTGCCTCGTGGTACTGTATTTCCATCAGGCATCAGTGACACAGCAAGAAGGATTGGATGAGCATGGAGTCAAGCCCCTGAAGAACTGAGGATGGGTAACACTCCTGTACCTCATGGGTCTCACATTTCCTTCTCTAGAGACATTCAGAACCTGCCTGGATGCTTTTCTGTGCAACCTGCTGTAGGGAACCTACAGCACAGAGGGTTGGATTGGGGGAATCTCCAGAGGTCCCTTCCAACCCCTGCTGTTCTGTGCTGCTGTGATTTGGCACGTGTAATTTCTGTGCGTGCCGTTTTTATATAAACCCAAAGAAAGTTTGGAAATTCCCAAGGTTATATTAGAAAAATATTTCAATTGTCTTTTAATTATATGTATTTAAGATAAGTGCCTGTTAAAGATACCGTGAAGTGTGGGTGTGCACACTCAGCAGAACAAGCTCCAACTTGCCATAGGTGAAATACCTGAGCATTTGCTTTTGTCTTTTGAAGCAGACTGATCTGCCTTATTGTCACTGTGTGTTCTGCATTGTCTCTGTGTCCACATAGGCTTGGCTAGCTTAGCGCAGAAGGTATTTGCAGAGTTATGGCATAGTTGGGGGCTGGAGGCACCTTTGTATCCCTCTGGTCCCTGCCAGCCCCAGCAGGGTCATCCAGAGCAGGGTGCCCAGTTCCAAGGCCAGCAGCTGTGGGAGATCCCACCAGGAGAAGCCCCCACTGCTCTCCGCTCCCTGTGCTGGGGCTCTGGCACCACCCAGCACAGCAGTGCTGCTGATGGGCTGCTCCTGGGCTCCAGGTTGTGCCCATCTCTGTCACTTTGCACCTCCTGTAGGGATTTATGGCCATGGTGGGATCCCTGCTCTGGGCTGAGCAGCCCCAGCTCTCTCAGCTCTCCTCTCAGCAGAGCTGCTCCAGAGTAGCAATAGCTTTCTTAGCAGCAATGGTGGATGTTGGTCATATGGCAGTAGGGACTTGCCCACTGATATCCCATTACATCTTGTTGCTGTGTGACAAGTGACAGCAGAGAGGTAATCTTACAGTATGGCATCTGACATGGAGGTGATGACTGTGTTGAAAAATAGTGTTTTGTAGATGAGAATTTTCTCTATCAAATGATGTTGTTGTGCTCTCTGTATCTGTTGTAGTTTCCGCAGAAATAAATAGGAGGCATTACTTTTGGAGCAACCAACATAAATAAAAGCAGCCTATTCCAGCATGCAGTAAAGAGGCACTGCTTGGTCTCTCCTTCTGGGTCAGTAGGCCATTGTAAGTGTCAGTGAATGCAGATCCTATCATTACGTTTTAATTAGACCAGCATTTACAAGAGAGAGGGGAAAATGCAAATCTCAAGTTAAAACGGAGCCACATTTTTGAGCCACGAGCTTCTATTAATGCATATAATTAAACTACTAAGTGATTGTTCATTCCCTGTAGAGTTGGAAGTGTCACTCAACGCAGTAGCTTTCAAGTGTTACCACTATTCATAGTTATAAATAATACAGCTGGTGGAGATAAGGAATGCTGTAATATGGAGAGCGAAGATAATGTTCATCTTAATGCAGACGGACGTGAATTTAATCATCTGCTTAATACGGGGGCTGTACTAAAGGAACCATTTCAAACATGTGCATGGAATTAGACGGCGAGGCACGTGATTTCTAGTGGGCAGTCATTAAAATATAGCTTTTGGTGACCTTTATTTTTAACAGAACCTGACATTTTTCTAAATCGCTCAACAAGAATTGCTTCACTTATCCTACATCCTATCTCCTCCTACAGCTGAGCATCTTGAGAGCGGGAAGATTAAAGGTGGCAGCTGAATGTTTGGTAAGAAGGTGAAATGGAATCCCACAAAGAAAGGGACGTTATCTTTTTGGACCAAGGGGAAGAACTGCGGCTCTGGGGCCTTTTCCAAATGCGTTTCTAATTTCTCTGTGCTCGGCACAGAGCAATCGGATTAAAACAGAAAGATGCAATCTTTTAATATTGGCTGCTGTGTGCTACGACCAAACCTGAAAATGGGACCGAACCGCTGCGTGGTCTGATTATGGTTCCAAATTGTTTGACCTTCCTGGTGCCGCCGTGAACAGATATACGATGGGCAGACAGGTCTGTAATATTAAAAGGTTGCTACAGATGTGTATGGAAGTGAAAGATTTGAGCACAGGTCTTCATCTCTTTATCCCATCTCATATTCTAAGCTCTTCTGGGGGTCAGGTTGGCATTATGTTGACTTTACTTTTTAATGTCAGTGGTGTTGGGCAACAATTACAGCGTCATGCAATTTTCGATGCTCAAAGCAATCGATGGGAGTTGAACAAAAGAATTCTATCGTGCACTTTGGTATGTGTGCCGTGATGGAAAAATCAGTGGCTTCTTGGCATCTAAATGACTAACTTTACACTCATCGGGCCCTGATTACTCATAGTGGCAGGGAGTTTATGAGGTGCTGGATGAATGGATCCTACAGATGCCGTTAGCTTTAATAACAGGGAACTTTCTTCAACAAAGGTGTATGCTAGTAAAATCAATTACCGTTCTCATAAAACACGTTAGCAGCTCACTTGTATAACCTTGTAGGCTGAATGTGTGCTGATGGGTTCTTATTAAGATTCATTGTTTGTAATTCATAGAGCAGCTGCTCCTACCAGGAAAGTACATTTAATGGAGCTCAGGTGAAGCACAAAAACATCTGAATTCTGGTTACTTGGTATATTATTTGTTGTGAGAGGGCGCCTAACTTTTCTCTAACACTGCATAAATAGGGCAGTGTTACGAGGGATGTAATTTTAGGGTATGAGAAGATCTATGTTTGCAAGCCTCCAAGTTTCAAAGTTCGGGCTGATCTTAGTTTTTACATATATATACATTTCTTAAAACACAGTGACAGTCCCTCCCATCCTGTCTTTGCACATGCGTTGTAAATTCAACTCTAGCATCCGTATTCATCATACGGGAAGTGTTAAGTGCTCCTTGACTCCGTCTTTAGCTGGAGGGGGGAAAAAGTGAAGTTCAGAGAAGATGAATTCAGTGGCTTTGAAGCTGTTTGTATTTCCATTTGGAGTATTCATGTGAGAGCGCTATGCCACATCCTCAAGTGATTAGAAAAGACTTGAAATCTATAATTATATATTAAAATAGGGATCCTTTCTCTATTAAAATAGGGATCCGTCCTCCCCAGGTCTTCTTTCACCTCTTAGCAGATGTGGGTTAAGTCATGATCGGGCACTTGCTGGGTCTGATGGAAGCCCTGCTGTGGACTCCAGAGGTCTTTGGACGGTGATCTCTGGCACAAATATTGTTCAAGGGATTTAAGTTGTTTTGTCTGGAAGCTGTTCTGAGCACTTTTATCAGTTGAAGACACCTTTTAAGGTGTCTAATTAACAACAAAAAAGGAAAGGCTACAGTTAATGGTAAAGCTTTGAACGTGTCGGCGTTTTATAGTTCCTTTGTTTCGTGGGAGACTTAATCAGAACTGTTTACAAATGGGAAAAGCAGAAGCCTTTAAATGTTGGGGTTTAAAGAAACCTATTCAAGTTTACCACTGAAAAAAAGGGGGCTTAGGAAGAAAGGAGACGCTGCTTTGCTGTGTCTGCCAAATCCTTTCAAAAGTCCAACGTGATGAATGTATTGAGAGATGGTTTAAGAAATAAATACGGACTGCCGTTCCTATTTCAGTGTCAATGTTACTGAGATATGATGTAGCATTACCAGCTCATGTAATGTATTGGCATCAAATAAGCAGTATGTAGGAAGTGGCAAAATTCATGCTGTGATTGGAAACCTTAACTTTGACCTTGCCTTCGACTGCTGGGTGATTTTAACTTCAGAGCTGCGTTGATGCGTTTGCCTTTAATCTGCAATGTAAATCAGTGGTTGTTTTAAACATTCTGACTGGTGATTCATAGATGCTTTTGCATTCAGTTCAGTGTTGTTGCAAATAATAATGCACAGCCTCGCTGGAAGCTTTTTTCCTTGCTAGAGTGGCGTATTTACCTTCCCATGGCTCATTGTGGAAGCATCATTGCCTTCTTACTGTAATGTCTTGCTCTTCTTCAGTGCTGCTTGGTCACATTATTCCTCTCATTAGAGCAGTCACTTCTTACAAGATCATCTCATTCTTTCTTTCACAGTTGATTTCTTTTATGCTAGAGCGCCTCTAACCACCCACTGAAGTCCATCCTTTTGGATTCATAGGATTGTACAATGGCTTGGATTGGAAGGAACCTTGGACATCATCCAGTTCCAAACCCCCTCCATGGACAGGGTTGTGACCCACTAAAGTCAGACCCCAGCTGACCCTTTGGCTCCCACCTTCAATATTTTTGAGGAGAAAAGCAGGGTTTGACAGCCCTGTAATTTTGTTGCAGCAGTGTGGGCTCGACCCGTGGTCCCTGTCTTGTTTCAAGCTGATGCTTTGGTGGAGCTCATGTCTCTGTCTTGGTGCATACCAATGGCTCGGGCTGCTGATGGCATTTGCTTCCAGTATTGGGGCTTTATGCCCATCAGCAGCAGGAGACCTTGCAAAGTCTCCAGGTGAGGCTGGGACACATGAGTGTACTGGGGGCATTCAGCACCAAAGCTAGCACAGGGCTGTCATAGCCAGCCATCAGCTCAGCTTCAGGAATGTGAATTTCCTTTTATTACAGTAAGGACACTGTGCTGTAGAGGGATCAAGCTGTAGATTTCAAATGCGAGGTAGTCTAATCTAGTGCTTGTAGCTGTTGTTAGGAGGAGGGCCATGCATTCCCTCAAGGCTGCTTAATGGTCAGTTCAGAGTTCCCTGCTTCTTGTTTTTTTTATTGTTATTATTTTTATTATTGTTATTACTGCCATTTTTAAGCGATTTTAATTGTTGTTACTGAGATTTAATCTGAAAAAAAAACCCCACAGCACTTGCTGTGGAGTGTAAGCTAGCATTGTTCAGTTTGCATCTCTATACTGGAATTTGGTCACAGGCATTTGGTCATAGCAGGAGATACGGTTTGTCCTCCCATTCTCCGGGATTGTTCAGAACTTCATTGTAGAATAAATCTGTTTTTCTTCATTGCTATTCAAATGATGTGTCCCAGACACATTGATTAATCTCTAAATGTGGCCTGCTGAGATTGAAGATAAGTATGCTCATTTCTATTGTTCTAATTCTGAGCGGAGTCTGTTGCAATAAATGGAGCGGTATCTATTGGATTCATGCTGAAAGGTGGCAGTAAGGCACAGACTTGATTCATTGCACTGTCGCGTGGATTTTCTTCTTTTGCAGCTTTTTCTTTAAATCTATAATACGCTTTCATTCCTAAAAACATTGGAAACAGATAAATACTAGGAATTCAGTGCAAGCCTGTCATCCATAAGTCACGCTTACAATCGTGTTCTACAGAGCCTGGCATGGAATTAGTTTTTGGGGAGCACCAAAGCCCCAGGAAATCTAGTTTGTATCTCTCCGACTCACACTTTCTTTCTATGTTTGCAGGAGTTCTTTGAGAACCCAGCCTTTCGTCCCGATGGCATGAAGCTCTACCCAACGCTGGTGATCCGCGGCACCGGGCTGTATGAGCTCTGGAAGACTGGAAGATACAAGAGCTACCCCCCTAGCACTCTTGTTGATCTCGTGGCCAGAATCCTGGCTCTGGTCCCACCGTGGACACGTGTGTACCGTGTTCAGAGGTAATTTTCTGCAGTGGGCTTTGCGTATTGATTTATTGCACTTGGAGGGATCCTTACTTTAATTACAGCAAGATCTGACTCAGCCTGTTAGTATTTTTCAGTCGTGATCGTTAATGCGCTAAAGATTTTTAAACTGCTTCCTATCTATTCAGAATGGGAAAGGCCATATAGAATGAGAAGCTATTTAAACTGAACTGCCTCTCTAATGCAGCCATAAACTTCAAGATTTCTGGAGGCCCCATTTTCACAGCCAGTCGGATGAGCATAGGGTACAGCACACGTAGTACTCTAATGGTAGTGATGGATAATTGCCTCTTGGCTGTGGGCGAAGTTTCCTATATTTATTACAGGAGCTACAAGACATTTCATTTTTTTTGGCTCTGAAGACTTCCTGTCTTCCCCTGTGGGCGTTGCAGAGTTCTCATAAATATATTACAATGGTGTTGTTATTTTCATTCAGAAGCCTCACTTCCCGGGGCGATAGGTGCTACTTGCCCTAGCACTGTGTTTTCAGTGTGGGGTCCCTCTTGGATTATTCTTCTTCTGTTACCTCCTATGTGTCTAATGTTAGGGAAGCTATAGCGTACTTACCTGGTTTTGCATGTCCAAACCGTACTCTGTTGGCTTCCAGCTATATGAGCTGGAGGCAGTGCCAGTACCCGGCTCTTTGAGAGTCCAAACCGTAGAATGGTTTGAGTTGGAAGGGTCCCTTAAAGGCCAGCTGGTCCCACATTCCTGCAATGAACAGGAGCACCCACAGCTCCACCACGTGCTCAGAGCCCCTTCCAGCCTGACCTTGGCTGTCTCCAGGTAAGGGGCATCCACAGCTATCTGGGCAGCCAGAGGAGGAAGTTTCTATTGTCTTGGTCTGTAATATAAATAAGCCACTGTTGAATGCAGCTTGGAAAAGCATTCTTTTCGGATGCCTTTTTAGAGATGTAAGTTTTAATGCAGACAGGCTTTCATAAGACCTTATCTGAAATAATCCCCATTTTCAAGGAAATGAACTGTGGAATTACGTGCAGGGGCACGTCAGTTCTTTATCTGAAGGACAGATGCAAACAGGAAATCCCTGCAAACCTATAGGAGAAGGAAAATAACGCTATAAGAAATGGAAAAATTGATTTGGGCACAGAAGTAACTAGGAAATAGCCCTGCATAAGGCAAGGCAGGGAGCTGAGAATTTCCTGTCAACCAAAGGAATGAGATTCTGGAGCAGCTTTGCAAAGTTAGCAAAGAGAAATAGAAGAAAGGATGAATACAGTAAAGCTTGATGGGGTTGGTAAGCATGGTGGTGATCCAGCCGTCTGTATTAACAGAGACATGGATGAAACTAGTGGCTGTAGCCAATCTCTAAAGGATGTGGTACTAACGAAGGAGGCAAAACATGTCTTATAGGAAACATCTACTTGTTTTTGCCTCAGGCTTTTCATGTCAGTCACAGAAGCATTATTAAAGACAAATTTCTGTCTTTTTTTTTCCTCTCTGCATGTCTGTCTTCCTCTCCCTGGTGGATTCCGGCATAGACAGAGTGTCCCATTTGTTCACGATGCTGTTCCCATAGTGTGTATCTGAAACAAATGGCTTTGTTCTTAGAGGGCTGCAGGAGTTTGCTGCCTGGCAGATCTTCCCCTGAAGAACACAGGCCTGGAAGAGTGTCTGCTTGGCATACTGGTTTCCTTGAGCTTGACAATGGGTCTCTTCGGTCACCAGCAGCAGCCTCCATCCTGCTGTCATCCAGCTGTCAGTCATTATGCTCCAGCAGGATAACTGTTTCCTTGCTGACTGGCTCATGTTATCTGAAACTTGTTTATTATTATTATGATTACAGAGTTGTACACCTCCAGTGCAAAGCCCCGAATCTATTTCTTTAATAGATTATGTCATTGTGTGGCTCTGCAGCACAATAACAAAGTCCGATTTCTGAAACATTTATGGTCTCTTCCCAACACTGCTTTGCTGGGGATAGTGATGGGACAAAGGGGAATGGTTTTAAACTGAAAGAGGGGAGACTGAGATTAGTTGTTAAGGGGAAATGTTTCACTCAGAGGGCAGCGAGGCCCTGGCAGTGCTGCACAGAGAGGCTGGGGATGCCCCATCCCTGGAGGTGCTCAAGGCCGGGTCGGATGGGGCCCTGGGCAGCCTGATCTAGTGATTGGCAGCCCTGCTCACAGCAGGAACAAGGTGATCTTTGAGGTCCCTTCCTACCCAAACCTTCCTATGATTCTCTTTAAACCCTGTGGGATTCTTTCTGCTTCAGGAAACACCGGATTAAAGGTGTTGCATGCTCAATGCTTGTGGCTGGTTGGAGAGGGGAGATTTCTAAGAGGGCTGCTTCCTAACTATTGAAGATGCTTAATACTGTATTTATCCTGAATGTCTGTGAAGCTGATTGGCACCTACGTCCTTTGTGTGGAGAGGTGTGAAATGACAGCAGCAGTGCCACGTCTTGAACTATTTCCTTTGGTGGATCTCAGTGTTTTATTTGGATGTTATTTTCACTGTACCGGTGAGAACGTGTAGGTATAAGAAAATAAAATGCTTAACTGAGATCCTACAACAAGTCGCAGCTTAGAGTAGTAAAAATATCTCTGTTCATTGCAGGGGAGTTGGACTAGATGACTTTTATAGATCCCTTCCAACTCAAATGGTTCTGTGATTAAAAAGGGGCTTTGACCCCCCACTGTCTATTCCAGCCAGCTGGTTAACAAGTGTCCTAAGTGATGCGGAGTATTAGAAAGACAGAAGGTGTGATAGGCCCCATTGGAGCTTCTGGCAAATGGAACGCTGAAGTTAATAAGGTGAGGATGTAATCCCCCATATCCCTCAGTTTGGTGAGCATTTGAGCAAGTCCTGAAATCACTAGGACAACAGTTTGGGGTCTGTTCAAAATAGGCTGTTATGCGTACACTAAAGATGCACCCAGGGTATTTATTTAAATGCCTTGCCCTGATTTGAACTGGTGACAGAAAACTGCTTTCTTTTTCTTAAAAAGCTTATTTTCCACGCTCACGTTTTAATTTGGTTTGTTCCCTAGCGGGCAGATGAGAAAGGCTCAAGTTACTTTATCTTGTAATCTTTCATTTGTTTACAGTAGATTGTTTACAGTCTCATACACCACTCTGGATTTAGCTGTAGACTTGGTTCTAGAAGATGTCAGGGCATTTTATCTGTGTCCCTCCAGGGGAAATGCATACAGTCTGACTTGTTGGAGTCGTTCCATAATTAGAAGCAAGGCGTTTTAGTTAGATTATCACCGTAGATCTAACATGCCCCGATGAAAATGCTGTTCTCCTCTGGTGTGTCCTTTAGTCACAACGTGAAGTGCTCATTTCCTCTAATTGAAGCTCTTTGAAGTATGTTGTGTTGGCTCTATGGTTTCGTATTTAGTCAAAGAAACCCGCTGAATAAATGAACTGGTTAGCTAATTGTATTTTGCCTCAGCTTTTGGCACACGAGAGGTGAGAAATGTTTCATGTATCTTTCGCTTCATAGAAAGAATAGCAAGGGAAAGAGAGTGGGGAAGTAAAACTCAAGACCCCTGTGCTGCTCAGCTTTACGCTGGAGAAAATTGTACTGAAATCAGAGTGTGGTGCTGCCCAGGAAGGTGGTGGGGTCACCAACCCTGGGGCTGCTCCAGAACTGTGGGGCTGTGGCACTGTGGGACACAGTGGGCCTCATGGTGGGGTGGGTTGTCATTGGACATGGGGATCCCAGAGGTCTTTTTCAGCCTTCATGGCTGCATGATTCTATGCTGAATTGGGAGGAGGTCCCTGAAGTCTGAAGCATGATTCTATGCTGAATTGGGAGGAGGTCCCTGAAGTCTGAAGCATTCTGTTTGCATTCTTGACAATAAAGGAAAATTCCTTTCCTTGTCCCCTTGCCAAGTGTCTCACGCTTCTGCGAGACCAAAGCAGCACCAGGATGAAGTCTTTAGGACCCTTGAAGACCTTTTCATTTTATACAGCTGATGCCCAAACCAGTAATTGTTAATGATTTGAATGCAAGTCCTCAAGGAACTGAATAGATCAATTAATACGTTTTACAGAGGTCATCAGACAGCTGCTAGATGGTGATGAGTTTCAATCACTACTGAACCAAGATGGATTAAGCTAATTACATTACCAATTCCCTGAGCCATCCCGTTCTATGTGTGTTTTTGTGATGCTCTCTTCTTTTCTTTGTCTGTGCAAACATTCAGAAGAGTAAGAGGAGGAATAATGGCCCAGGAATGTATATAAGCCTCATTTTAAGACCAACCTACTGAAGCTCTTCCACACCTGTACAGTCCTTGTTTCTCTGTGGAGGATTTTGAAGTATTTAGTAGTGCTAAATGGGTGGTGTGTCATGAGAAGTGCCATGGTAGAACTTTAGCAGGAAGGGGGTGAAGAAGGGTTTGAAGTCGCTGCGAAATACTGCATTAGGCAGAAGGGGAGTGTGGTTGGGATGTCCCACTGATCGTCAAGCTTCTTTTTCTGCTTTGTTTGGTTGCACAAATCCTCCTCTTCCCAGTGGGCCAGTCTGACAGTGGAAACAGCAGAGAAGCCAAATCTGGCCTTTCTTTCCAATTTCATTTTAGAACCTCCCTTGGAGAGCTCGAGGAGAGCGTCTTGCCATTGGCAGACTCACTGATTTATGTTCCCACAGGCAGACTGTAGGTTTTCTGGCTAGACTTTGCTACCCATCATTGGCTGAACAGGACTTTCTTTCTTAAACAGCGAGCTTCCCAATATAAACAAGTTGTAATTCTGATGAACTTTGCCTGACTGTAACTGAGCTCACAAAGACGCAGTCTGGTTCCCAGTTGCTGATCTCCAGCAGAAGACACCATGAAGAACGACTGACCTGGAGACCTACACTAGGCACAGGCTGGAAGATCCTTTTTTTTCCCCTAGTGAAGAACTAAGGGCAAAATAATAACCTATGTCTCATGGTTGTAAAAGCCTACTTTTGTCCTCAATCTTATTACTAAGCATTCTCCATTCGTTTTCCTCCTGCTTTCAGTTGATTTTCCCCCATGTTATTTCATGTTCAGCCAAAGACTTGAAACAAGCGTAATTCAGATAAGTTCTGTGCTTGGCTATTTGGGATTTTGGCCTAGATGACCATAATGGTGACTTGTGGTGTATTATCTGCTAATGCAGTTGCTTGAGGTTGTTTTGTTTTCCTTTAATACACAGAGACATCCCAATGCCGCTGGTGAGCTCTGGAGTGGAGCATGGGAACCTGAGGGAGCTTGCCTTGGCCAGGATGAAAGATCTTGGGACACAGGTGAGATGTTTGTCAGTTGCTCTGGGAGGAGCTGCTTGGTGACATCACACAAAGAAACATTGGTTTGGAGATGAGAACACTCAATAGGAGCCCGTTTTATTGCTGGATTAAAACAACCTGCCAGCATTTTCCAAAAAATAAAACCCAAACCCAACCACCTGGTTGATGTTTCAGTAAAGCTGGACTAAAACTTGCCCTATCCCTGACGGCTCGTGGTAATAGTTGGTAATATTCTATTTTATTGTATTTTACTTCTGACAGGGAGGAAGCCTTTTAAGCTAGAGAGAAGGATTTGTTTTTAATTTACGCTATTAGAATTTCTCCTTCATTTCTTTTTCCCACGCATGCACTTACTTGACTGAACAATTGCAAGAAAAGCTCTTAGTCTGAGGCCAGACAAATCTTCCAAGAGACATCTCAGCACAAACAAATGAGACTTGATATTCCTGAT
The DNA here is from genome assembly GCF_039878825.1 of Excalfactoria chinensis. NCBI lineage: Eukaryota > Metazoa > Chordata > Aves > Galliformes > Phasianidae > Excalfactoria > Excalfactoria chinensis. The sequence goes on from NC_092827.1 coordinate 4,699,717, forward strand.
ATTTGTAAGGTCAAATAAAAATAGGAGCAGGGGTGGGGAGGAGGAGGGGAAGAAGGAAGTGCATTTATGTTTGAAGCCAGAGGCAGAGGGGTGTACTCAGCCTTGATTTGTCTCAGGAGGTTGCTGTGGCAGTCAGCATTCGCAATGCCCCACATTGCCTGCTCTGACACCATTTGCTGGTTGAACCTTCCTCCAAAACCCAGTCATCAGCCACAGTGTGCAGGTCCTGCAGCCTCCAGTACAGTTATGTCCAGGCTCTGCCTTTCCTTGGGACAGCCAACTTGTTAGGCAAAGCATCACACAAATCCTGGGTTCCCTCCGACTGCTCCAAAGGGCTTTCATTGCTTTGGTGTCCTGGTGCAGAGGCAGATCCTCATTGCAGCAGTTCCATGCATCTGTGATGTGACTGAGCTCTCCCTCCTTCTGGCTCACCTTTCCTTAAAGAGGTTTTTAAGGCATTGCTGCATCCGATGGAATGGGAAAGTGGCAAGAATGGAGCGACCTATTCTATAGTGAGAACCTGGCTTTGCTAGGAGGGAAAGGAAAGCCAAACCCAGCTGTGTGGCCATGTGTGCTTCTGGGGATAGTGAGCGAGTTAGATTTTGTGTAATTCCCACTGGGGCACAGGGGATGGGATGGGGAGGGTCTGGGGGGAAAAAGGAAGTATGAAACAAGTAAAGGAGTGGTTTGGGGCAGTGCAGTAACGACAGGTTTTGCAGATGGAGCTTTTTTGCTTAAATACCAACAGGGATACTGAAGAAGCAATGATAAACGCTTTATCTCTTAGTAGCTCCACATAAACTTGTGCTGCTGAACCATATGATTGGTGTTTAAAGTGGATAGCTCCTGACTGCCTTTGCCATCTCATTTGGATCTTGCAGCTGCAGTGCAAAAGATCAGCAAATAAACTGCGGTGTCTTCCTTCCTGCTGGGCTTTCTTTATCTACTTAATCACTCCTAACCCGGTGCCCTGGTCTTCCTCCTTAAATCATTCTTCACAATCTCTCTCCAGTAGCAGGCCAAGATTTGCTGGCCACAAAAGCTCCCATCCCTCCCGCTGGTTTTTCACTTCTAAACCAGGCAGGGGAGACAACCTGCCTGCTGCAGCAAAGCCTTTTCAAATGAACTCTTTAGGGCTACTAGTGAACCCTTCCTGGGTTTGATGCTAAAAACCACATCATTTCTTCTGAACTTGATCAAGACCAGCTGGAGAAGCAGGGATATCTGATCCATGACACTCAGGGCTGAGCCCAGTAACAGAGCCGACCCATTAAGGGCTTGTCAAGCTGTCAGTCTTCGCTGTTAGAAGAACCAAATCTATAAAAAAAAAAAGTCGTTGCTGTGCAGATGATTATAGATTTTAATTTAGTGAGGCAGAAACACTGCAGCTGGTGGAATGAGGGAGCAGCCTGCTGCAATACAGCTTGAAATATAAAGGACTGCTGTGATTTTCTTGTGTCGGAGGGGAAAGCAGTAGGTATACTTTGTCCTTTCTCTTTCCTGAGCTTGGAAAAGGAGAGAAGGCCAAGGCAAGGACCTTTAGGAATTACATATTTGTAGGCTTCCTAGTGAAGATGAGCCAGCTGTGGCAGTTCTGGCTTATCCCATCTATGATCCCATCTTTGGGGTATGGCTTAATGAGTTTGTTTAAGGGTTGGGGATTAGTTATGCCATACACCATGGTGTATGTGATTGTGGGAAAGGAGTTACTCATTAGTACCCTTGCAGGAGGCACAGGGTGCTCAGCCATTGGGTGCAACTGGAGGTACATGAGCTTTGGATTGAGACATGGAGTTTTAGAACATCTTCCCGGAATATGTTGTCCTGTGGTCCTTCATGAAGAGTGGGTGTTATTCAGCCTTACCTTGCTGTCTGTGTGGTCCAAAGACATAAGGCAGAGAAGAGTTTGTCTGCAGAATCCTGGTACCCCAGTGAATCCCAGTTTCACCATAGCCCACAACAACAACACTTCTTTTCCTGCAATTTGGGTGACTGTTGTTTTGTGTTGACAATGGAATTCAAAAGCATTCAGAGAGGAATGGGGCATGAGATAGAGCTGTGCTTGTGCTGGGTATCCTGAATTTCTGTGGGAACTGGATTATTTTCATGCGTTCTGTTCCTGTCTCCAAGTCTGGCTTTTGGAAATGCACAGCCAAGTAGACATCATTGCTGATAGAACGATTACAGCCCATTGGCCAAGGTTGTCTTCCAAGTGCTGCAACACAAGTGGAGTGAGCAAGCATTTGGAACAGCTGCTTTGGGTGAAAGTACTGCCTGCTTTGGGCTGCGCTTGGCTGACAAAAGTTGGATTAACATTCACTTTGGGTGTTATGACAAACTTGCTAAGATGTGCACGTACTTGGTCTTTGCAGTAATAGTACTTATACTATCACAACTGTTCACTGACGTGAGTGGCTGCCAAATTACTCGGCTTCCATTGGTTTTGCTGAGATGCACAAAAGCCTATGCAAGCTATAACCCATCTCGGAAGCACTGAGCTTGGAGGCTTTTCTCCTCATCTGTCTGACTTCTAAAAGAAGGAAGATTTTGGTTGTCCTCATTTTCTCTTTTATTGGTCCTAAGCATCTGTGATGCACTGTGGAAGCCAGATTAGCATTATACTTGGGTAGGACTTTTGCAGCAGTTCTTGTGTGATCATTTAAGAGCAAGAATAGGCTTGCTGAAAATTGAAAGAGGATTATTTAAAGACTGTAACACCTTAGCATAAATTTGCCAATGTTACACCTTTATAATGTAGGGTAAAAATGAATTATGCCAAAGCCTTTCTCTGTTCTTTCATTTATGTTGACTTCCCATCCATACTCTGCTAGTTGTGAATCAAAGGGTGCGTTTCCTCATAAACCCTAATGGTTGCTTAGTGAAGTTATCTTTTACCTGCATGTCTTTCCTTTTAGCATTAAGACCTCTTTCCAAGGTGTATTAGGGTTGCATTTTCATTTCAGATTCATCTTTGCAACTACATGCTATTTCAGCTTAGGTTGGGGCCCAGTGGGTGGCTGGAAATCTGTGCATTTTTGAGCCTAATGTATTTGTTCTTTGTGTTTCTTTCCGTTTCTGCTCCAAGTGTCGTGATGTAAGGACCAGAGAAGTTGGAATTCAAGAAATTCACCATAAAGTGAGGCCATATCAGGTAGGTTTTGTCTCCTTTCTAGGAGCTTGCTTCAGACACCATTTGTTATGTGCATTTAGTGTGGAGGTGTTGGGACCCATTTGTTGCACATCCATTCCTGTGGTTTGCCTTTGTAACTGGATCCAATTTTCCATTTATTTTCTCAGCAGCTTTGGATGCCTTTTCTTTAACTACTGTCACGTGCTGAAGTTTATGGACCACCATGTTCAATGAGCTGACTGTAGTCACTCGCCATTTGAGTATCTGCGCTACAACTCTTTCTTTTGCTTCTCAACCTTCCCTTTTCTCCCCCATCATTTAAAAACAACAACAACAAAAAGATGCAGAACATACCAAAACCACAGTATATGCATACTGAACAGGAATGAATATTTAGCAAGATGAATTCACAGCCTTTTGTGGGAAGCTACGTGTTTGTGTAGGCAAACAGTGCATGTATAAATCCACTTCTGCACGTGTATGTGTATATTTCTGAGTAGTTCCATTTAGCATATGACACATATGCTGTGTTTTTCCTTCCTAAAATAGTCCACAAAAAGATTACTGGGCTTTTTTTTTTTTTTTTTTGGAAAGGAAAATATGTGCTGCTGAATTTCAAATGTCCAATTCAGGAAACCAATTCTGTGTCTCACTACAATTACAAGAAGGGATCCATCCTTCTGGGAAGCGGTCAGGATGGCCATGGCCATGTTTTGGACCGAAGGGGATGAACTTTCTAAGATCACATCAGCTTGAAATCCATAGAATGGAACCACTAAAGTTGGAAAAGACCTCAGATCCCCAAGTCCAACCCCAGCCCACCCCCCCATGCCCACAGCCCACGTCCCTCAGTGCCACATCCCCATAGTTCTGGAACAGCTCCATGGACGGTGACCCCACCACCTCCCTGGGCAGCTGTGCCATTGCATCACTGCTCCTTATGAGAAGAAATGTTTCCTAATACCTAATTCCTAATACATCACCTCTCTTTTGGCAAGTGAATATTTCCTCATATCCAGCCTGTACCTCCTGTGGCACAACTTAAAGCCATTACCTAGATGCATGCTGTAGCCAATGCAGCATGGAAGTGTGTAATGATCCCTGACAAACTGTCTTGTTCTTACCAACTTTTGTAAGAACTGAGGATGTGCAGACTCATTTATCCATAGGCCATGCAGCCTTTCTGCTCTCTTCCACTTACCTGATCTGTGGTCACGTCACAAAATATCTTCCGAAGATGCCCACTGCCAGCAGTGATCTAAATTGTACAGTTCTTCTCTGCAAACGAGTGGTCAGGCAGTGCAATGGGCTGCCCAGGGAGGTGGTGGAGTCACCAACCCTGGAGCTGTTCAAGGAACGTTTGGATGTTGTGTTGAGGGACGTGGTGTAGTGAGAACTATTGGTGATGAGTGGATGGTTGGACTGTGGATGATCTTGTAGGTCTTTTCCAGCCTTGGTGATTCTGTGATTCTTGAGTAATTAGCGAATAGTTTATCTCAGGGTTTTCAAAGCAGTTTTATGTTGAATATTCCCTTTGTTCAGCTCATCTATCTGAGTGGCAGGAGGATGTCATTATGTAGTCGTAGCAAAATTTATCATGACAGCAAGCAAGAGAAATATTCTGAAAATGGTATCATTTTTCATGAGCTGTAGACTAATGACAAGGTGTGATGTTTTCTTGGCTTTGTAAGTAAACAACACATCTTCTTGATAAGGGAGGCTATCATGTCGGAACAAAAATGAATTAATTGTTCCCTATAATTAGTTGTGCTTTATGCAGCTTCTTTCTGCTAAGGATCAGCGGGCTGTATGTATTTCTGTAGCAGTGATGGTGTGTCTGCTTTTAAAAGTCTTAGAAAGGGAAAAAAAATCAATTTGGAGTAGATTACTTGCCCATGGCTGCTTATTTACAGAGCTGTCTCTGAGCTCCCTTTTCAATTAGTGGCGTTTCTCCATAGCTGTGGAAGATGCTTGCTTGCCCTCAGAGTGGTCAAAGCTGTGCAGTGCTCCATAATAGTCTTAAAAGTGCTCCAGTGAATTGTTGCTGTAAAGAGATGTTGGACTGGCAGCTTTTGAAGGGCAAGAGGCAATGACACTTGCTGCTTTAACACTCGTGTAGGTTTGTATCTGTAACAGGTAGAAGTGAATGTATCTGCTAAACGTGTCTTTTTGTCTTTATCAAGATAACGATCTTAATGTGGAGGGAGAGCAAGGCAGATTTCAGAGCTCCTTTAGGTTGAGTGTAATCTGCACTTGGGTTTTCCCTTTATTTCTCAGGGTAGGTTTGGCAGTCTACCAAAAGTCTGCATGTTGAATATGGTGGATGTCCTTATCTACCAGTCAACCTGGTGGTGACCTGGGCTGGCGTTCTCCACCTTTCAACCAGTATCTATCTCAGAAGGAAAAGGCTTTGACCATCTCATGATCACTACGACCTTTTTAGAGGAATTTTTTAATGCTAGAACCCTCTATTATGTCCAGAGAAGTGGGGAGTACAAAAGACGTGATTGAGTAGGGACTTCTCTGAGCAGTTCAGGTTGTCTGGTACGTGCCATCCAATGCATGTAATGCAAAGTCTGCTGGTGGAGGTTCCTATAGGCTTAGTTCACTTCTGCCTACCAGAGCCTTTTGGATGGGCTGTGGCCATTATGGGGCAACTGGGCACTACTGAAGAGCAAGCAACAGAGCCACATTTTTGATATTTTTTTGAGTTTGCTCTCAGGAGAAATCAAAAGTTTTCCAATCTTGCTGTTTTGGACTCTTTTTCTGCTTTTGTTTTGGAAATAATCATTGGGTTGTGGTGTTTTTCCACACAGAGACTCTTAACAGCAGAACCTGGTCCTTTAAAAACCCTCATGCTCTCCCATTCCCCTGTATGTTTCCATTTTCCTCGTGGCGTTAGGTACGCACCAGCAGACCTGGATCAGCCTGTGCCAGCTGTCCTCAGCAAGCTGGAGCGTTGTTGTGCTTGCAGAGAATTTGGCACGTTGGCAGACATCTGTTTGGGTTCTTACCCCATCAGTGTACATCAGTGTTGAAAGGAGCCCTGCTTCTGTAGTCAGTACGGGATTTAATTGCGAGTTGTGTTCACCCGGGCTTTGTCATGAAGCAGAGCAGGCAGGAGACAGGTTCCCTTATGGCTTTTCTGTAAACAAATCTTTAATTCATGGGTCTCTGTGTATTAGGGGATTTGTAGAAGAAATTCGGAGATCCTTTGCTTGAGTCTTTATAGTAGTACTGGGAAGAGCATGGCAAGGTATACACAAGGATCATGAGGTCCAACAAATCCAAATACAAGGTCTTGTACTGTGGGGTCATCAGGTCCTCAATCCCGCAGGCTAGGTGAGGGCTGCCACTGCTCATCTGTTGGGCAATGTGGGAGAGAATGTTGGTCTGCTTAGCAGCTGGGTGTTGCAGGTGGGCAAGGGAGCCCCTGCAGCAAGGATGGGTTTGTATTCCAGCTATAGCAGCTCAATTCAGAGCACGAAGAGAGTGACTCATCGTGTCCCACAGATGTGCCTTTATTATCATCAGCGACAGGATACATCAAATTAACTGAGAACTCTGCTACAAAGAAATGCAGCTACCATTGTGGGAGATGGGATCAGGTCCCATGTTGCTAAAAGTCTGAAATTTTGTAGTTTCTTGGGTCCTGGAGCTGCTCCTTGGTGACAGGAGGTCACAACTGTCTGAAAAAGAAGGTTGTTTTCTTCTTTCTGCTCCCTTCTCCATCAGTTACTCTTTACCGCTTCTAGGTGCTCTGCAGAACTAATTTCTTCTACCCAAGCGTGATCTGTGTTGTATTCTCCACAGTCAGCTCTCACCTTGCTTTTCCATTCCACTTGTTGTGATCTTCAGAGCTGCCTTTATCTAAATAACCATCAAAACTGGTCAGCTCTCAGGGAACCCACCCCTGAGGTGGCTTTGTTGCCTCCAATACCATCTGAAGGAGTGAAAAAAACACTTCCTACTGATTCTATAGAAAGTACGTGTGTAATTTATGACGTGTTGCAAAGAACTCTGGAACTCAGTAGGTGCTCAACGCCAGCTGTTTCAGATCCGCTCCCATTGCAGTTTGCACTTGTAGTTATATCCAGTGTGTTTGCTGGAAGGATCCAGTTGATACTTAGTAAGTTGGCTGGTTCACAGACACCTTAGGTATTTTCTTTTGCAAAGCAGCAAAGACATGGTCCAAAATGCAGGTTTGGTGAAGGCAAATGCAATGCTACTCACTCTATATTAGCTAAATTTGTCACCAGAATGGAATTTCAATTATAGCAATCCCTTGGTTACTGCAAAGTGTTGCAGTGCTTAGGAAGCTCAAGTAACTTAAAAAACCTGGGTTTAGGTTGCTGACTTACCAACAGGTAGCCATCTGGGTTACCAGCCCTTCTGGAAAGCATGCAGGTAGGCACTGAAGACTAGTTCAGACCCACTGATAAATACATTTCTATTGAAGTAGCCCGTGTCTTTAATGTGACTACAGGAATATCAGTTCTTATCCGGCACTGCTGAAATCCATCTAGGATTCAATTAGCCCAAATTGTGTTTTCTCTAAATCATAACAGTACACAAAATTGGTTTTTGTCTGTTCAATGTGTTGCTTAAGTATTTTAACAGGCTTTTCTTTTCTCTTCATACTCTTCCTTACTTCTTCTCCTTGACCAGATTGAATTAATTAGAAGAGATTATGTGGCTAATGGTGGCTGGGAGACCTTCCTGTCCTACGAAGACCCGGAGCAGGACATTCTCGTCGGCCTCCTGCGACTGCGAAAGTGCTCAGAGGAGTCTTTCAGACCTGAGCTGAAGGGGGGTGTTTCCATTGTGCGGGAGCTGCACGTGTATGGGAGTGTGGTCCCAGTCAGCAGTCGGGACCCCTCCAAATTTCAGCACCAGGTACCTCAGGCCTTCTTTATTTTTCATCTATACCACCCCCCACTCCTCCCCACTCCTCCCAGTGTAATTGGAGGAGGACATTCATTCGTTGTTCAGATTATAGTCTTCTGCTCCATCTCCAAGCAGTTGGAAGAGAAGGTTATCAAAAGTAGTTAACATGAATTCACTTTGGGGAAATCATGCTTGACCAACCTAGTAGCTCTCTATGGTGTCATCACTGGCTGGATAGATGGGAGAAGAGCAACGGATGTTGTGTACCTTGACTTCAGCAAGGTGTTTGACAACTCTTGTAACATCCTCGTTATGAAACTTAGAAAATGTGGGATAGATGAGTGGATGACGAGGTGCATTGGGAACTGGCTGAGCTCAGAGGGTTGTCATCAGCAGTTCAGAGTCTGGTTGGAAGCTGTGGTGTTGCCCAGGGGTCAGTGCTCGTCCTGGTCTTGTTCAGCATCTTCATCAGTGACCTGGGTGAAGGAATAGAGTCCACCCTCAGCAAGTTTGCTGATAACACAAAGCTGGGAGGATTGGCTGACACACCTGAAGGCTGTGCTGCCATTCAGCAAGACCTGGACAGACTGGAGGGTTGAGCAGGGAGGAGCCTGATGAGGTTTAACAAGAGCAAGCGTAGAGTCTTGCACCTGTGGAGGAGTAACCACATGCATCAGTACAAGTTGGGGGATGACCTGCTGGGGAGGAGCTTTACAGAGAAGGACCTGGGGTCCTGGTGGGCTGCATGTTTGCCACAAGCCAGCAGTGTACCCTCATGGCCAACAAGGCCAATGGGATCCTGGGATGCATTAAAAAAATAAAGTGGTCAGCAGAGGAAGGAAGGTGATCCTCCCCCTCTGCTCTGCCCTGGTGAGGCCACATCTGGACTACTGTGTCCAGTTCTGGGCTCCCCAGTTGAAAAAAGACAGGGATCTCCTAGAAGGAGTCCAGCAGAGGGACACAAAGATGATGAAAGACCTGGAGCATCTCTGTATGAGGAAAGGCTGAGTAACCTGGGTCTGTTCAGCCTGGGGAAAAGAAGACTGAGGGGGAGATCTGATCAATGTTTGTAAATATCTGAAGAGAGGTGGGAGGCAAAGGGATGAGACCGGGCTCTTCTCAGGGGTGCCTAGTGATAGGACAAGGAGCAATGGCCTAAAACTTGGATATAAGACACTGTGGAGGAGCTGCTTTACAGTAAGGGTGATGAAGCACTGGCACAGGCTGCCCAGAGAGGTGGTGGAGTCTCCTTCTATGGAGACATTCAAGACCCATCTGAATGCCAACCTGAGCGACCTATTGCAGGGAGCAGCTTTAGCAGGAGGTTGGACTTAATGATCTCTTGAGGTCCCTTCCAACCTCTGCAATTCTGTGGTTCTGTAATAGAAATGCAATTGAATTTGAGCCCCTTCTAGCATTTCATGTGCTGAAATCCTGCTGCTTCTGAGGTTTTGCTGGTGTGACAGTGTTTAGGCAGTTGCTGCTGCTCTGATATTTAAAAGAAAAGCATGGCTGAAAACTATCTGCCATGTCTGTATGGTGTGAGAGCCCATCTATGCTGGTGCTCATTTGGCTTTCAAGTGCTAAGCATCTCTGGTTCTCAAACATCTTTCCTTTGATATCCTGTACCGTCCATCAGACTTCACTGCAAAAGTAAAGGGGATGTGTCGGCTGTGTGGGTGTTGGGTGTTGTTTTCCTTCTGTTTTCCTTCTAAAATGGATCTTGTTCAGCAGAGAAATTTCACTTCTGAAGCCCAAAGTAGTTATGGGTGGGAAGGTGAGCAGTTTTGTTGCCTGCCCAGTTTTCTTTCAAGGAACCATTTACTGAACAAAAGAATGTCTGTAATTCCTACCACCAAAACAGAAGAAATTCAGCTTTGGTTCCGAGACGTTTCCTGGCGCAGGTGGTTTGGGGAGGCTTTTGAGTAAAGCCTCTTAGTTATACCCAATGGTTTATTTTCGCTTCAGAGCCACTTGTGAGGCCATTTCGTCTCTATCTTAAAAGCATGTGAAGAATGGAGTGGAAAGCTGTGTTTCTAATTCCTCGCAGCGAGTCGTATGAAGATTGCACATTATGCCTCCGCGGACTATAACATGCTGTGGCTTGCAGTGAGCAAAAATGGGAATTACATTTTGCCCTGGTAGATGTTGAACCTTTCGAGTGAGCTTTTAAGAAAGCAATCAGTTTGTCCTCTGTGCCAGAACTGCTCAAGGCTGATGTTTTAAATTAACTTCCTTGTATTTATTAATCATTCCCTGAGTATGTGTGCATTAAGATGGAGTTTTGGCTTAGACGCTGATGACGTTTAGCCGTGAGGCAGAGACTGTTTAAAAACAATAAATAATAAGGGCATAATAAACGCATCCACTGTAAAATAGCTCACATTTCAAACATTTTGGAAGGGAAAAGTGGCCATCCAAAGTATTAGAAAATAATTTAAAACCAAGTTGCCAACTCCGAACATTAAAAGAGGCTGGAAGTTGGTACATCATGGCGTATGACTCACCCGATGTTCGTTTGCAATAGTCAGTTGTCGACACATTAAGCAGAAAGAGCGCTTTGCAGTTGTGGGGACCGTTTCTGATTAGAACAGCACTTCAGACTGAAGATTTCAGTGTGTTACTTAAAAATGCCTGCAAGTGTTAAGTGTTGTTAGAATTAAATCGCATCCGCTTCAGTTTCAGCGCAGCCCGAGTCTGTACATTTTGTCAGGAAAACAGATGAACCAAGAGCCGAGTGTAATTCCTGCATCCTAATGTTAGAAGTGAATTAATCCAGTCAATTATGCCCAGATATATAGGACAACTAAGTTGTTAAATAGAGTGGAAAGGCTATTCCCTTGTTTCGAAGCGTTACTTTGATGGCAGTAGTGCTCATGCTGTGCAAGATTTCCAAAAGCAAATACAGGCATGGATCTGAACCAGAATATTAACATGGTCTTCTGCAATTCCTTTTGCCTTGGCATCTTCCACTCTATGAGCTGAGCTTCGTGGCTGTGCCCTGAGCTCTGGAGAGTGGTGTGGGTCTGCAGGAGGCACGTGAGCACTTGGTGCAGGTTTTGAGGATGGCCCCAGGTGGGTCCTGTGGATGGTAACAGCTCCTGGAGGGCGGTGAAAATAACAACTGTGAGGCAACAGGGCAGTTGTTGTACCAAAAAGCCAGTGGTTGTATCAAGAAGCCAGTGGTTATATTGGAAAGGCCAGTGGTTGTGTTGGAAGGGCCAATGATTACATCAGAAAAAACAGTGGTTTCATTGGAAAGGCCGGTGGTCATATCAGAAAAGCCAACAGCAGCTCTCTGGCTCTGCCACAAGGTGCCATGATGTGGCCACATCCTTTGCAACTGATGTCAGACTTGCAATTCATCAGCCTATGCAGCTGCATCCGGTGTCTGTGCTCTGGATTTGTTTAACTCCCAAATACAAACCCAGGTACAGCAAGGCAACCGTCAGGATGGGTGATGGAGTGATTGCTGTTTGGTAATCGGAGCAGGGCAGGCCTGCTCGGTGCCAACTTGGCTGTCACAGGGTTTAACTTCATTCCATTGCTTCCACTGAGAAGCTGTTGGGTGCTGGAGCTGCCTGTGAATAATTTCACATTTAATAAACCCAACCCAATGGTGAGAAAGCTGCACTGTGAAACTCACCATTAACACATCTCTGCTCAGTGCTCTTCCTGCACTAAGATTTTGGCTGTTCCTTTGCCCGAACTTAAGAAGTCTCCTGGAATTGTTCTGATGCTTACAGTCTGACCTTGCTTTCTGCTTTCTGTTCTTACAGAACTTACATTCTTGTTATTTCTTCTGCTAACAGGGATTTGGCATGCTACTCATGGAGGAGGCGGAAAGAATAGCCAAAGAGGAGCACGGGTCATGGAAAATTGCTGTAATTTCAGGTATCTTTGCTTTATTTCCTTGCCTCCCCCCCCCCCCCCCCCCTTTTTTTTTTGCTCTTAATCTGAAAACAAACCCACTACAGCCAGCACCAACTGCTGTGACCACTGCAATGAGCATCAACTTAGTAACTGAGTTGAATTCCAGCCTGGCTCCATCCATTGCAATGCTGCCATGGTGAGCAGTGTGCCAAAGGATGCTGCAGGGAGCCATGCTGCTCTGGGTGTCAAGGAGCCATGGCCATGGGTGCCTTCCTCCTCCCAGGGCTGCTGTTTCTGAGCTCGCTGCTTTGGCCCTGTCACAGGTTGTTATTGCTGAGGGCTCACTTTCCAGAGCTTGTGAGGATAGAAAATTGCCAGCCTCCATTTTAAAGCCTTTCTGCAAGTGCCATCATTAGGGTGGACAGATGTGCTTTTAGGATACATTAAGCATTATCATGGAGAAGCAAGCTGTATAAGAAAGAGCTGCAGCCCTTTCTCCTTTTTCATGTGCAAGGCACTGTGACTGAGGAGAGCAGCGGCAACTCATGATGTGTGTGTGAAGTCAAGGTCAGGACTGCCTTTGTGCATTAATTTGTTCTTATATTAGTGGTTACGGTGGCTATGGAAAGCTGTTACAGGCATATGGGTAACAGAGGCGGCTGGCCAAGTAGGTGCTAAGGAACTTGGCCAAAAGAGCTTTAATACAGACCTTATACAAAAATAATAATCCTCTCCCACCCCACCAAAATAAACGAACAAAAAGCAAAAAACCACCAGTTTGATGCAGGCTGCTGAGTGCTGAACGAAGAGCCTGTGTGTGTGTGCTTGCTGCTGGGTCGTGCCACGGGCTGTAGGACAACTGGCGAGGGTCATCTCAACAAGTGCCTGCAATGAGGGCCAGCATCTGAGCGAGGGTGAGGTGCAGGTCACAGCCTGACACTTAGCGTGGCAATGCGGTCCTGAGGAACATGGTTAGTGGGAGGTATCGGTGTTGGGCCAGCAGGTGGACTCGATGATCTCAGAGCTCTCTTCCAACCTTAATGATTCCGTGATTCAACAGTTCTATGAGCGTGCGTGTTGATGATGGGTTGACAGTTGGACTTGACGGTCTTCGAGCTCTCTTCCAACCTTAACGATTCTGCATTCTCTGCATTCCTCGCTCTGCAGACATGAGGCAATCACATTTCTCTATTTGCTGCTGCAGAGGAGTCACTTTTGAATCCCATGTGGTTGAGAAATGCCCATACCTGGTATTTCCTCAATAAAACAGAGAAAGTAGGAACGCTTTCTTTTTTACTAATAACATCCTGACTCGGGATGCGTGGGGGGATGCGTGGTGGAAATCCCTCTGCAATAAGGAGCGTTTCAACAAGAGCAGAAAATGTACAGCAATTACTTGAACAACAACAAAAAAAAGAGCCCCGTTAAAGCGTTCGTGTTGCTGATTTTACCTGTAGTTTAGCAAACTGATACACAGAATGTTTTCTTTGCGTTGAAACGCAGAGCCAGAAGTCTGCCTTGGTGTCATCGCAGGAAGATCTCAGCTCTGATTTTTATCTTCGTTTTCCCCCGGCCTGTAAAATACAATATGGTACAGTTTGTCTTTATAACAGAATACTGCAGCATCTGCAAAGAGCAGTTTTCCAGCTGTTTCCTTGGAGATGTTATCACTTGAATTTCAGTTCTCCCCTAAGTTTTATCTGAAATACAAATGCAGCCGGAAGTTCTTTCTCTATTGGAGGGTGAACTTGCTTTTGCTACTTCTGCTTTCAAAATTCACTTTAAATCTGGGAAACCCATCGCAACGTTTCCAACACGTTGCAAAATCTTCACTGCCGTTTGGAGAGAAACTCATCAGAGAAATCTGCTTTGAAGATCTCTCTCGTTTTTGTACGGCATGTTTTATTAATGCTTTGTTGCAGTGGTTTCTTTAACGGTGTCCTTTCTTCAGCAGTGTTTTCCAGTGTGACATTTAATGGCTACATCAGTACTAGTTAATTACATAGTGCCAGAACGCCCAGCGTGTGAAATGTGGGAAATGGGTACGTCAAGTGGCTCTAGGAGTCATAGAATCATAGGGTGGTTTGAGTTGGAAGGGGCCTTTAAAGGCCATTTGGTCCCACTCTCCCGCGCTAAGCAGGGACACCCACAGCTCCATCAGTGCTCACAGCCCCCTCCAGCCTGACCTTGGCTGTATGCAAGGATGGAGCACCCACCACATCACTGGGCAACCCGTGCCAGTGCCTCACTGCCCTTATTGTAAACAACTTCTTCCTTATATTCAATCTAAATCTCCCCGCTTTGAGTTTGAAACCATTTCACCTTGGAAATGCGCTGAATTCCGACAGATTAAGATAACTTCTAAAGAAAACATTTTCATACAAAATCCAAAAGAAGTCAAAAAGAAAGAAAAGAAAGAACAAAGCCCTGTGCCTAATGTGCTTTCAGTGATGTTGCAGCAGAAGCATTGCCATCCTGCCCATGTGGCTTGTCATGTCCCCACCGAGCGCGGATGTCCCTTTGCTCAGTCAGGTGCCATGTCTTGCACTTCACCTCATCTTGCTTTGAGGAGGGCTGAGATTCCTCCCCCCGCAGCACGTTTTCCTCTTCTCTATCGGGCTCTGCTATCAAATCACTGATACAAACCTGCAACTGGGAGACGAGTGAGTAATTTACGATTGCCTCCTGATTAAGATCAGTGGGACTGTGATAATCCGTTTGGGGTGACAGATCCCAGCGTCCTTCTCCTAAGCCAGGCACCCCCAATCACAGGGCTGTGAATGGAAATGAAACCAATCCCACCCGTTTTCTGCAGTCCCCACAAGAGCTGAGGTGGTTCGTGGTTGTCGGTGACTCATCCCGCAGTCTGTTGGTGCTGCTCCGGCGTATTGTCTCATGTGTTTAAGGAAACTGCTACTCCTGCCTTTGCCTTTTGCAGTTACAGATGATAACAGAGGTTAGGAACTTTCTAAAAGTAAATCTGATGCATCACACCGGCGTTAAACTCACCTGCAAGGAAAAACACGAACCGAGCTGGCGTATAAATCAGAGGGAAAGTTCCAGGGCACATCTGATGGTACTCTAAAGTATCTTAATTTGCTCATGTAAATAGCCCTCTGGCCTCCCTGGATGTAATAAATCACTCAAGCAATCAGCGTCCCATACTTCATCTTGGATGTTGATTCCTGGGCTGTCTCAGAGCTCGCCGACTGGCAGGGTGTGCTCTGGGGGCCATAGGATGGAGCTCTGAAGCACTGCAGGAGGATGGATGGGGTTCAGCAGGGCTCCCAGCGGCTCCGCTGCCGTTGTGGGGCTGTTATCCTTTGAAATGCCAACCACACTGGATGTTAGTAAGAGAAGAAGTGGCCTGAGATAAGTGGGAACATGGGAATGGTAATGAATTGGCTCTGTGATGATTGCGTGCTTTAGCCTTTGGAAAGAGATTAATCAGATGAGTTTGGGAGAAGCCAAGGATAAACCCATGCTGGTGGATTGGTGCTATGGAATGGCTGCTGTGTGGTTCTTAACGAACTTCAGCTTTGAAGGTTTAGTAATGTAACGACTTTGAAAATAGAATTAGTAGTGACTTAACTGAGATTTCAGTGTAGGCACGAACAAGAATATTGTTGTCCTTAAGCAAGGGCACAGCCACAAACCCCTGCACTCTGTGGTTTGGTAGGAAGCTCTTCTGTTTTTATGTACACATGCAGACACATGAAATATCAAAAACCTTTGTAGCCTGTATTAAGGTCACATGGCTCAACCTGCATAGCATGGACCGAAGACTTTCACCTTTCTTTCGTCAGCTGTCCCAGCTGAACTTATTTTGGAAAATGGGAGCCAGTCGTTATTTATTAAAGCTGTGTGCGTACGGATGGTCCACAATCTCTAGGCAATCATGCACTAAGTTTTAAGTTGTGGAAATCCGATCATTCAGAGGTGTGGAGCTTTCTGCCTGTTCCTTGCATGCCTTCCTTGAATCACAGAATCATTCAGGTTGGAAAAGACCTCTAAGATCCCCCAGCCCAACCACAACCCATCTGCCCACATCCCTCAGTGCCACCTCGCCACGGCTCTGCAACACCTCCAGGGATGGTGACCCCACCGCCTCCCTGCTCCAGTCTCATCCAGTTGAATGGATGGGGATGCCTTCTTTCTGTACTCCCTTTCCTGAACACCCCTTTCCCCATGCTCAACCCAAATGATTCCCTAGCCCGCAGAACCCCAATGATAACGATCGCAACAATAATAATATCAATAGAACACGCAGGATTAGTCAGGATGTATTTAGAAGTCAGACTCATGAAGAAACGGAGGTGACTTCCACACGAGTGACTTGCAACGCACGGCGGTATAAATAGACCTGAATCAGAACTGTGAGCAAGAGCAGTCTTTAAGGATTTAAAAATAAATAGTTTTCTTTCATGGGAATCTTCCTCTCTGACCAGCAGCGTTCCCGCACCGCCCACCGGTGCTAATCCTCCTTTTCAAGGCTGCCAGAGGTGAAGGGATTAAAGCTTGTTTTCAGTGAAAGCTTTGAGTGTAGATTTCCTCAAGTTGCGGGTTTCATAGTTATAACCCGAATTTGATGTGGGCTCACTGTCCAGCTCTCCAACTGCTGCTCTAACTGCTTTAAGGCTTCTCTGCAGCACACCATGCTCACTGCTGGATGCTGATGGGGAGTGGAGCCATCCTGCCTGGGGTGCCAGCCCTGAGCAGAGCAGGGTGAGGACTTCTTCCTTTGTCAAGAGCCCAGTGCTCATGAGGGTTAGATTTTCTTTCTCAATTACATGCAAACCATGTACAAACAAATGCCATCAGTGCCTGCGCTCCTTCAGAGTACATTTGCTTACACTCCTAGGAATGAATTTCAGTGCTTCCCAGCGGACTCCTACCAGAGTATTTTGTTCTCCCTGCTGTTCTTGGAATAAGCAGGTTCAGCTGAACCTGTCTTCTCATAATGCGTCTCTTTGCTCTTAGAGGTGTTTAATCTACAGGCAGAAAGGGGAAAAGGCGCAGCAGGGTTTAAGCGGGTTGCCGTCGCTTATTACGGCGGTGCTTAAAAACCATGCAAGGTTACTTCCAAACAAAGGAAAATCTGAGGTCCCCAGCATTGGGAACCCAGGAGCCATGGCAGGCAGTGAACCGGGGAATGATGCACTGAGCAAGCTGGGCTCCACAGCAGCTGCCTCACAGAGCATCTCGTTAAATATCACTTCATTTGAAGAGGGCCGGTGGGAGCAGCGCATTTAATTGACTATGGAATCAATGAGTGCTTTTGTAAGGGAAGATGAGAGTTCGCAAGGCAGAAAGGGCACTTTGGGTTCTGGTACCGCGGAGGGAAACGATGGTACCGATGTGATGGGGAACGAGAGAAGTCATTGCTTTGGGTGCTGGCGGTGCAGTGTGGTGTCTGAATCCAATCTTTGCAATACCAGGGCAGAGCTAGCTCTGCTCTCCCTGCTCCTTCGTGCCCCCCGCCACCTAAATCAAAGAGCAAAGTGAAAAAAAGCCAGTGGCTTGTTTATCATGAAGTCGTTGCTCATTTAAGGTAATTTTCTGCATGAGTGGTGCCTTTCTACTCTTCTGATGTGAGTAGTGTATTAGTATGCAGGCTTGGGTAGCTGAATGGTAGACCCTGGAGGCATCACTCCATTATTCAGAGCTCTGGGGAGGTCTGATCTGAAATGTCTGTTTTTCCATTTTCTGGTGTTTGTAATTGCATGTGTGTTTTCTTCGCCTTTTGTTGTTGTGTTGTTATATATATATATATATTTGTCAGTGTTAGTTGTGTTATTTTCTTTTTCCTTCTAGTTGTACCTGCTTTGAATGCACATCTTCTTCCCCTCTAAAAAAGTCATCATGTCCTCACCCCACCAAGCTCTACTAAAACACTTGTAAAAGCATTGCTTCTCTGATGCCCACAAGTCGTTCAGGCACTGGAAGCGTTCAAACGTGGTGCTTGAGACCAGTGGCTGGGCCAGGGAGCTCACTGTGCTTCTCCCTTTCTGGCAGCGGTAAGAGCCTGAGTTCTGAGTTTGGTGCTTGAGTTCTGCAGTCAGCATTTCCTCTCCTGTTGGAAGGATGCTGCTCTTCCAATCCTTTCTGCTCCTGTTCCACCATCCAAGTGGCAGGTGGGATGCGGGCGAGCTCAGTGTGGAGACTCCATCTCCCTTTCTGCACTCCGTAGATCTCAGCACTTTCCTTTGGGAGTCAGTGAAGAGCAGTTGCATTGCAGTGACTCAACCATTGCAGGGTTTTTTTTCGGTCAGAAACCACAGCCAGCATTCAGGGGATGATTTAGAACAAACAAGCAAGCCGAGCCGTTGTTATCCGTGTTCCTCCCAGCCCACAGTGTAAGCACAGCACAGCCCTTGTACCTGTTGTTCCTCTGTCCCATTTGCAGCACATGTGCTCCAGATTTTGGCTTTGCAGTTGGCCACGTGAGTGTCACTGTGACACTGCAGTGCTGAGTGTCTGGGGAAGGGAAGAAATAGTGGGTAGGGGTATAACATCTTCTTGCCCTCCAGCCGCTTTCTGCCCAAGGACTTCTGGAGCTGCAGAGAGTGCCTTTGTATTTGATAGCCCCCAGGGACTTCTTGCCTTGCCAGTCTGTCTGCCTGCAGCAGCTGATAAACTTCTCTCCTCGTCCCTTTTTTGTTCCCCATCCCTTTCTGTGAGCTTTCTGCTGTTGGTTGGAACGCCTCGTGTTGTATCTTGATCTTGGGAGAGGTCATCCTTCAGACTAAGTCAAGGTGGATGAAGAACAGCCCTCTTTGTAAGCTTTCCTGGTGTCTCCATGAGCATTCCTGTTAGCGTCATTTTGACTTTGCTGCTTGCATCCCAAAAGTAGCCCCACAGATCCCTGAGCCTGTAAGCAATCGCACAGGTTGTGCACGCCAGTGACCCAAGGTAAGATGTGGGTTAGTGGGCATGGTGGGGATGGGTTGGGGTTGGACTTACTGATCTTAGAGGTCTTTTCCAACCTCAATCATTCTGTGGTTCTGTGACAGCTGGGCTGGGTTTTTTAACACCTGAGTGCTTTGGTTTCAGGAAGATTTCATGTTTAAGGAATTACACCATTTCTTTAACACAGCACCAGCCGTGAGCTCATGGAAAGCAGTGCATAACAAATACTGAAAGATCAAAAGTCCCAAGGGACAAACCTGGAGGGGATCCAGGCCAGGTTGGATGGGGCCCTGGGCAGCATGCTGTAGTGCCCACAGCTGGGGTTGGAACTGGGTGATCTTTGAGGTCCCTTCTGACCCAAGCCATGCTACGAGTCCTCCCCCTCCTAAACAGTAGAAGTGTACAGCTCTTGACTCGATGTGCTTGAACAAATTCATCCATTGTGGGTCCTTTCTTTTCCCTTTAAGCACCAACATGATGACTCTGTTGTCACCCTCTCATTTGGGAGGCTGCCTTTTACAGTAGCGATGACCAGACAGATTGAAGCTGGTGCTTTACAACTACTTGAAACATCCGAACAATAACATTTCAAGGATGGTACTCTTCCCTTTACAATACAGTAGTTATGCATCATCGTGCTGCAAAACAGGCAGCAGAAATGTTTCTCCACTTCCTTTTAAAAGGAAAAGAGACAGCCATGTGTCAGAGGCTGTGCGGGCAGCCTGGCTTTGTGCCACACTCCTCCAGGCTCCAGGCTGTTGTGCTTTGCCATCGTCTCTTTGCCAAGCCCTTCAGCTCACACTCCTCTTTGTGAGAAGGGTCCAGGCAGTGCCAAACCCACATCCTGCCCTGGCACTGTAAGCACCTTGCTTTGCCTCTGGGTGTAACGTTGCTGCATGCTTTGGGCTTTTTGTTTTGTTTTAGAGGATGTGTCCCCTCCAGCCTCAGGGCTACGTGCTGACACACGTGTGGTTTTCCACTGGGATCATCTCAAAAGACTAATGGTACCACCCAGCACTGCCTCTCTGTGCCCTCGACATACTCTCATACACCCCCATCTGCTCTGTGTGACAGCCACTGAACTTCACAGCAGTGGCACGTGCAGAGCCCTGCAGGCACCAGCTGTGTGTCAGCACAAGCGACTGCCCCCTCCCAGCCCTGGCCATGGCAGGAGCTGGGTGCCATTCAACTGTGATGGCACTTGGCTTGTTGGTTTTACCTCCACAATCCAAGTTTCACCTGCCAAGATGAGACTGTGACTGAGGATTCCTTTCATTCCCAGAAGAGGAATGACAGCTTCCTCATAGCTGTCTCCATCCACCTATCCTAAAGCAGCTGCTAAAAGAAGGGAGACAACATTATGTTCCCACCTCATCCTTATGGGACTGGTGTCTTGCTGGCTGGCCCTGAGGGCATGTAGCTTGCAGCAGGTGCTTGGCATGGTGAACCTGGAAGCTGCTGTGCCATAGGTGAGGCCAAGGGCAAGGGCCAGGAATGCACAGACAAAGCAGTTATGTGTTGTGAGGACTGTAAATGACTTTTTCCAACGCTAAAAGCCAGCTCTATAAATACAATGCTCTTGCACGGAAGAGCTTTTTCGACTGCAGCGGTTGCTGTGACGTCTGTCAGCGTTATCTGTTTATGCTGGCATCAGGAAAGCAGGCTGGCTTGGCTTGTACCAACAGGATTGTCTCCTTATCTCTGTGCAGAAGATGCTTGTTCGGGAGGGGTGAGGGATGAGATTGAATTCCCCCACCGCAGGTGCTTACCCTGTTAAAACCAAACACTCCGAGCTCCATTAACAACCACCCTTTCCTTTCTCCTTTCAGTGCAGGCATTTTGTCACCTGTGCGTACACCTTCTCCGGTCGCCTTTAAGCAAAACTCATTGATAATTTGCTCCCAGGCTGGGAGAGGCGTCTGGAACCACAGCCAAATCCGCAGCGGCACACCCCAGCTTCCGAAGCAGCTCTTTAATGTCTCCCTGCAGGGAGATTGCTCCGTAGCCCCGCTCGGTCCCGGTGACGTCGCAGCCTTATCGCGGCGTGGAGGTCTGGCACCGCCGCCGCTCCCCGCCGTAAGCTAATTACTATGCGGCAAGATGATCAGTTTTCCCCCAGACCAGGTTTCTATTTGTGTGCTGTCAAGTAGAAAATTAACATGGACACAGGCCAGGAATGTTTCACGCCCGAGTGCGCCGGGGCCGGAGGTGGCGAGGGGAAGGCAGGCTGGATTTCTGAATGGTGGCGGTGTGGGATCAGGTGGTGCCGGGTGTCCTTAATGGGAGCAGCAGAGGAGCTGAGGAGATGGGGAAGAACCAGAGCGAAACGCACACAGCCCTCACGAGCTGCCCAGCTCTGCCTGCTTTGTTCAGAACAAAGCCAGACGGTGTTTCGTGGAACCATAGCATCGTTTGAGATGGAAGGGACACTTAAAGGCTGTCTGATCCCACTCCCTGCACTGAACAGGGACACCCACAGCTCCATCAGTGCTCAGAGCCCATCCAGCCTGACCTTGGCTGTCTGCAGGGACATCCACCACCTCTCTGGGCAGCCTGTGCCAGTGCCTCACCACCCCTAGTGTAAAAATCTCTCCATACGTTTCTGCAGAGCAGGTGGGGGCTGCACAGTTGTGAAGCAGTGTTCATTCATCAGCTGTCACACAAACACTCCTTACTCTGCACAGGTGGAAGCGAGGCTGGTGTCCACCCGCTGTACTCCTGGGGTCTGGGCGAGCACCCCAACTTTTTGGAGCAGTATCAGGGAATTTGCAAGAAGTGCCCAAGAAATGAAGTTCAGTCATAATGGACTTTTCCTTTCCTGGTGTTTCTCGCTTGTTCATCAGAAGTGGTGTGTTTTGGAGGGTGTTGGTACTTTTTAGGAAGAACACGTCAGTTAACCGCCAGGCAAAGCCTCCACAGCCACTATGTGGGCCTGTTGCTTACAGGAGCTTATCACAGGGATCCCTGCTGGCTGTGGGGCTTTCTGCTCTTTTCTCCCACCGGTTTTAGTCACCAGATGTCATCAGTGTCTGATTGAGCTATTCAGCTGCAGCTCCGCGGCACCTTTTAGCTGTTCCTCAGCATGGAGATATTTGTGTACAACATCCTCCTCCTGGCTCTGATGAGCAAAAGAGGGAGCTGAGGAGCAAAGGCTGATTTCAACCCCTGCCTTCCTGAGCTGGGCAGCTGCTGGTGCAGAGTTTGACAGCTGTATGTGGAGAGAGCCCCTTAGGGGTTCCATGGGGAAGGTGGGGGCACAGGTGGGCTGCAGTGCTAATAACTGGGCGTCTCGCTCTCGAGATTGCCAAGTCTTCTTCCTCGGCTCTGAAAGCCTCCCAGGCCTTCGGAGAGAAAATTGATGGTGAATTCCTCCGGTGCTTGGTGAGTCATCCCAAATCCCCGGTCTCTCAGTAATACTTTGCCAGATGGGTTGAATATTTCAGTCAACCATCTCTGGAAGGAGCCTGAAGTCATTACGCAGCCGGTGCCTCTAACATCTCACAGACCTTGAACTTGACAAGTTTGAGGTTGAGCAGCAGAAACATTTCACTGCCTGCATCTCTCTCAAGGCCTGGTGGTTGCACCGGTGGCAGAACTTTGCTCAAGTGTAAGAGAAGGGTTTGCATGCAAACATTTAATTGTGTGTGGTTTAAAGTCAGGAGATGCACGAGCTCTTCATCTGTCACCGTAAAGGCAGTGCTGGCATGGTGGCTGTGGACAGAAGATGCTGCCAGTGCAGCTGGGCTGGGCCAGACCTTTGTAGTCATTAATGAAACGTTGCTTCTGCAATAAAGAGATCAATGAGATGGAAGCTCACCATCTGGAAGCTCCGCGATGGTTCTTAACTGATTGTTAAACGGTGAGTCTGCAGCTCTAACCAGAACCAGGGCGTCTCCCGTGTGCTGAGAGGCACCCTAGAAGTTGGATGCTGCAAAACCAGTGCTTTAGTTCTAACTCTTAGTATTGGTGACAGACTTGGGTTTGAGATTTGGCCTTAAGAACAAATAAGAGCGATCCATTTGGTGATATCAGAAAGCTTTTGCTGTAGTTTTTCCTTGCAGAGACCTCTAAGACCAAGTCCAGCCCCAGCCCATCCCACCATGCCCACGTCCCTCAGTGCCACATCCCCACGGCTCTGGAACACCTCCATGGGTGGTGACCCCACCACCTCCCTGGGCAGCTGTGCCACTGCAGCACTGCTCCTTTGGAGAAGAAATGTTTCCTGATACCCAACCTGAGGTCTCCACGCCATCCTCAGGGTCTTCCCACAGAGATGTGGAATGCAGAGAGGATGAGGATCCTGCCTGAAAAGAAGGCTCCCATCTCATCCAGCGTGTGCCCCTCCACCTCAGCTTTCAGAAGAGAACTACAGGTTGAGTAGGTAGCTGATCCCAGGGAAACCTTTAATGCTATTTAAATTAAATGTGAGACTAAAAGTACTTCAGAAGAACTGGACTTTCGTGGTTTAAAAGCCAACGTGAAAAAGTTACTTCGAACCCACCTGAAATAAGGATGTTGATGTAGCACTTTGCTTTGCTGAAACTTGGTAAGCAGTTCACTGTGTTATTCTATCAAGGTACCAAAATGCCCTCCCAGAGCAGCACTGCTGCATTTGCACCTTGCAGGCACTTGGGTGTGCAGGGCTGTCAGGCTCCTTGCTGCAGACCCTGTGGTCACTCCAGGAGTTAAACATGAGGATATGGGGGATGCAAAAGAAGAGAGCTTTTCAAATGGGCTAGGTCCTAAACCAGGTGAAGGTATTGTAGAATTTAATCGGCTTCCATTAAACTAAAGGTGTGGTGCATGAGGAGCAGGCTGTAAAAGGGAGAACAGAGGTCTGTCTGTTTGTTACCTGGAGGTGTTTCTCCCATCAGTTCTGTTTATCGAGCAGGAGGGCTGACCATGAGCTGGAGCTTTGTCAGAAAGGGGCTGATCTCTTTGCATTTGCATCAGATCCACAGCGTTGTTCCTTCTGACGTGGGCTCTCCTGGCAGAGGCTGGATGTGGCTGCGGAGGAGCCAGGGGATGCTCAGGGCTTTGGGTTGTGCCTTCAGGAATAATCCCATCTCCAATCTGAAAGCGTTCCGTAGCAGAGAAGTGAGTTGGGGAGCTGATGAAGGGAGACCCCGGGCTTCAAAATGCTTCTTATTGCAGCTGTGATTGGAGATCTCAGACAAATTACTCATCTGCTTGGGATCTCGGCTCTTCTTATGGGACGTGGTGATGGCAGTACCTCCCTGCTAGGCAGAGGTGTTGTGAAAACAGCAATTTAACAGTGCTGGGAAGCAATCTGTGCGGGAAGAAAGCGAGGCTCTCATTTGACAGAAGAAATAGAGGCTTTCAGGTGTGGGTTTCTCCTCCAGGCCCCTAAAGCAGCAGCATACACACTAAACACAGGCTGGGGACAATTGCTGCTAGCGGGTTTGGTGATGTTAATCACTTAGCCCTGACTAGAGAAAGGATTACAAAGTGCTTTGCATAATCATGTAAGTACATAAAGATGTACCTAAATCACAAGTCTAACTGCGACGCTAATTAGCTCTTTGTGGTTGCTGCGGCAGGAGGAGGTCACGAAGTACTGAACTCTCCCATCCTGTGCTGGGTCCCTCCAGAGGCTGCTGAAATGGATGGGAAGGATGGCTCTGCAGGAGAGAGCCTCACAGCTCTTCCTATTTTCCCTTTGCATTTCTCTGAGCGTGTTTTCCAATGGCTGCCAGAGCATCAGCAGTTCTACATAGTTCTCCATAGAATCCACTGTTGTTAAAGAAGTGAGCATGGTTGCACCTCCTCTCTGTGTTAATCTGAAAATGGAGAGCATCACATTTGTGAGAAGCCGGGTAACGTTTCCAAACCCCCCTCCTTGTTATTCCCAGAGGTTTTTATCTCCTGGATCTTTAGGAGCTTTTGAGAAATAAGTTGCCAATTGTCTAATCTAAATATATGTATATATATATATCTTTGCTGCAGGGATTGATGTAAGGGCTGTTCATTGGCTTCTTAAATTAACGTTTCTGATTGCTCTGAAGTGCACAGGTTTCCTCAGCGATGTTCCTGGTGCTGGTTTTTTCCCCTCCCCTTGGTGCTGATGAGGCGCTGTGGTTATCTCACATCCTTTGCTTTTTCCCCACCGTTGCCATTCGCATTGGTTGGTTGGTGGCCATTCACATGAGGCGGCCTCGTGTTTTCCCTGCAGATAAAAATCCAGCATTGTGAAAACTCTAAATGCCAAAGCAAACTGATCGGAGGCCACGGATGGATGTTCTGTGCATTCTTAACTCATGTATCATTTTGGAAAGGCGATGTGGTTTTCTTGGTTAGCGTCCAGTACACAAGAGAGAAGAAAAAGTTCTCTCATCTCGTCTTTCCCATCTGTGAGGTATTTGAAACCGTGGGTTGGGCCCTTCCTCATCTAAGTAGGTCCTACCAATGTGAGGAAGTCCCTTTGCTGGGCTCTGGATGGTCGCTGGGAGGCTGCCAAGTGCCATTAAATGCTGGCTGTGCTTTGAAGTCAAGACCGAACAGCAGCAGATTTCACAATGAGGCATTTTCTTACAGCCAGCCAAGTTTCTTCTTGGGTTTGGTGGAGGTCAAGGCAAGAAGTATGAAGAAAAACCTAAAACTTCTCTCTTAGAAGCAATCCCAAGTCTCTACTAGTGTCCACAGGGAAGAACCTCCTTTGTGTTGGCTTGCACAGCACTCATATCACTCTCCAAGTCACCCAGCCACATGTGAGCTTTGTGATCCCTGACTGACGGCCTTTGAATGCCCCTCATGCTCTGGCAGCATCAGTCTAACCACAGGAGATATTCTTGGAGAACAAAGGAGGTTCTCAGAGCCTTGGCTGCCCCAAATCCCAGAGGCTGGCTTGGGATTCACTGCTAATATGGATAAAGTTCATGACTCTTCAGCAAGTACCATTTCCTGCCCCATTGCCTTCGGGAACCAATAATCAGCACCCTTGAAGGACAATCCTACTCAACAGAGATCCCACAGCCAATTCATGTGCCACGATGTCCCTACCCAACAGAGATCCTACAGTGATCTGGGTGCCCATGCAGCGAGCCCAGGGCTCTCTCTTCCCAAATCAAAGCACGGAGCGAGGCAGTCAGTCCCATAAAACTTGGCAGAGCTCTCACTGCCAGCAGAACTGCAGTTGGCACATGGGTGGTTGGAGGCAATTTGGAAGGTTCATATGATGCGGGTTCATGCTGCGTGGCATGCAGGGCTCTGGTAACTGCTTCTAAGATATGGATGGAGGGGGAAGGAAGCTGTGAGATGCCGCATGCCCTGACTGCACTGCTTTGGGCTGGAGTTCAGTGGTTGCCAAAAGATGTGGAGGCCTGTGTAGAGATAATTCTCTCGTGTGCCTCGTTGGTAAGTCTCCGCTATGGAAATTTTATGAACTATTAGTGGCTCTTTAATGAGCCTGAAAACAATCTCATTTTCACTTAGTTCTGTGCCCAGTGAGCCATGGTGAAGGAATCTTTGAGGATACTCGGGCTCTGCCGCTGCACTGCAATATTTCTGTGTGGCAGAGCTGAGTCAGAAGGGTGTATTTATGGGCTTTGCATAGAAAGGTCACGGGCAGGGGGCTGCATGTGGGCAGTGAAAGCTGATTTCCTCCATCCTCCTTCAGGGCCAGAAATGTTTAACCCTGACACGGCGGTCACCTTCCACCACCCTCTGGTTGCTTGGTTGGTTGGTTGGTTTTAACTTCGTTTTGCAGTTTGAACGCTACGGTAAAAAAGATTTGGGGGGTTTTATCAGCAGGCTTCGCCGTTATTCAGCCATCACCAAAAAGAGAACAAAAGGCTATGAAATGAACAGGCAGGCGGTGCCAGAGGATGTGTCATCAAAGATTGCGGCGAGGGATGCTTCCAAAAAGCCTCAGCTGGCTGTGGGTTCTGCCCAGCAGGTGTGATCTGAGCCCCTGTGCTCCCAGGTTGTCCAAACTGAACTCACTGCTAAGTTTGGTGTGGAATGTTTAACATTTAGAAGCCCATTTAAAAAGCAACTGATGATGGCTTTGAAAGTCGAAAAGCTTCTTGTGACAGCTTCCGGCTGTACTCTTCCGTTCCTGTGTGTTATTTCTTCTGTGGTACTTGTGGAATGGCGCTGCTTTTCACTGGGGTGTGACTTGGAGCTGTGGGTACACGTGCTGTAAATCAGAGCTGCAAGGTATCCCTGGGGCTGTTCAGGGCCAGGTTGGATGGGACCCTGAGCTGCTGCCTGATTTATTGGTTGGCAACCTTAGCCCGCAGCAGGAGGGTTGGAACTGGATGATCTTTGAGGTCCCTTCCAACCCAAGTTATTTTATGATGATGCTATGATTGGGAAGAGAACTGGTGCCTTCCTTTCAGGACTGTTAGGCATTATGGATTGTTTCTCCAGCCCTTACCCTGGCGTGACTTGAGAGCAGACGAGATGGCACGTTGGTTTGATAGCTCTCATTCTCTTACTTCTTGCACACTGATGCTGTCCTGATAGAAGCCAGCAGCGTAACCCTGCTCCTTCGTCTATTGTTTGGGCTTTGCGTTCATACGGAGTTGTGATAATCTCACAATGGAGATGATTTCTTCATGATTTACGGGCAGTCATTCGTGCCCCACGGATCTTTTATTCCATTCAGCATTGCCTTCTGAGTTCTGCTTCTCTTGTGGGTGAAGGCAGCGTGGCTGCTGGCTGTCAGCCTGCTTTTAATTCCATGTCTCAACGCCCCATTTCTTTCCCAGTTGTGTCACACTGATTGAAAAACATCCTCCCTTCACCGTGGCTGTGATTTCCTGATATTCTCTGACTACGGAGAAGCGCCTTTGTATTGATAGCATCCCAGTGAATTCTGTAGGCTGGCTTTGTTGCTGTTTGGGTTCCGAGCAGCTGAAGTGAATCCTGAGCTCATCTTCAATTGCTGCGCATCGTTTTAGTTCACAGGGCTCTTGCTGCATTTCAGCACAGTTCCTTTCAGAGAAAACTAAGCCACAAGCTGTTGCTCCAGTGGCAGATCCAGCCCAGACAACAAGGTCTGGATTGAGCTTTGCCCAGCTTCAAACCAAGCATGCAATGGGGAAGAGGAGCCCAGGGAACCAAAAGTCAGCACAGTGCAGATGCATGGGCTGAGCACCAAGGGATCCCGTCTGCTGCTCTGCTCCTGCCACACTAGGTTGGACTCCAAGGAGTCTTTGCACAGCAGCTTGTGCCTCCCACCTGCCAGTCTCCCCCCTTCCAAATGCAGATCCCAATGCTGCAGTAGAGTGCAGCTTCATGGATGGGCTCAGCCCTCTGCCCTGTAAGCAGCACATGGCTGCCTTTTTCTCTCTGCTTCTTTTTTTTTGCATCCATGTGTTGAATTCCCAGCTCTGTTAAGAACTGATGGTCCAATGATCGTAATCCCACATGCTTGGCTTCCACGCTTCTGTACCTGAACCCAATGGCAGCTTCTTGGGATATCTTCACGAGTGCTTTTCGCCTTAGCCTCTCGCCTTAAAAACGTTCCTGCAGTGCTGGAGCTCGCAGGATGCCCTCAGGATCTCATTGAAGCACCTCCTGCCTGCTCCTTTCCATCTTTCTGAAGCTGTGGATGCCCCTGGAGGTGCCCAGGGTTAGGCTGGATGGCGTCCTGGGCAGCCTGATCTGGTGGGTGGCAGCCCTGCCCACGATGGGGGTGGGAGGGTTGTAAGGTCCCTTCCAACCCAACCATTCTATAGTTCAGTTGAAGGACAGTGATTCTGTGCAGGAGGTTTTGCTGTGAGCACGGCTTGATGACGACAGAGGTGCTTCACGAGGCAGCACCGCGTGGGACCCCAGGAGCACGGGGCTGCCAACTGCATCATCAGTCTTGTTAATGGCTCGAACCCATTGCCCTCTAACGAGGAGGAGCTGGCACTTCACTAGGGCCACTTAATAGCTCTGAGATTAATGGAGGCAGCACGCGATGCTGCACTGCAACCTCAGCTGCCTTCTTTTAAAATCCACACAGTTCCCAAGAGTTTGAGGGGGGGGGAAATAAAAGAGGAGACAGTTTAACCAACTCTAATCGAGGTGGTTTTAAAACCGTAATCCAAATTCCTATGTTGTCTTTAGCTCTGAGAGGATTCTTCTTCGGCTTTGATTTCACTGATCCTGTTGTCTGAGTTCTGGGCTGCAGGTGGAGGCTCTGCTGTTTTCCTGCCAACTTCTGTATGTCACATCCCAGTGTCTTTGCTAATGAGCCCTGGGGACTTGGGGGCACGGTGTTGATACAGGTGATGGTTTGTTGCAGGTCAGAGATCCGGATCCCTTGGACAGGAATCAGAACTGTTTGAGTTGGAAGGGACCCTTAAAGGCCATCTCATCCCACTCCCTGCACTGAAAAGGGACACCCACTGCTCCATCAATGCTCAGAGCCCCATCTAGCCTGGCCTTGGCTGTCTGCAGGGACATCCAACACCTCTTTGGGCAACCTGTGCCAGTGCCTCAACCACTCTTAGCATAAAAATCCATCTCCTTATATCCAGTGTAAGGATCAGGAGGAGGGACTGGCTGGAGCTGTGGTGCTCAGGTACCTTGTAAGCACTGCAGTGTGCATTGGGGAAGGCATTACAGCTCTCCATCATGCTCCTGGTGGTGAGGTGGCTGCAGGTGCATGGACAGGAAGGGGTTACACCAGGCACCGCGTGGTGGGGACACGGCCATTCCTGGAGAGCCATTTCCAAGTGCCACAGTTTCCAGGAACTGGCTGGAGGCACTGAGATTAATCATAGAAGCACAGAACGGCGTAGGGTGGAAGGGACCTCAAAGATCAGCCGGTCCCATCCCCTGCCATGGGGAAGGAGAAGAGAGGGCTGCCAGGTCAGTCCTCCTATCCCTGCCCACCGGCTGCAGGGACAGCAGTGCCATGATGCTGAGTCCTTCCTCTGCTGATGACTAATGTCTGCATATGTGAGTAATTAGATAAGGTGAGGGGGGGAGGCTGCCGGCACAGACTTGTCCTGCTGCAGGATGCGGCGGGGTTCATTAGGAGAGGAAGACGAGGACCAGAGGCACACAGAGCCTCCATTCAATGAGGAAATTGGATTGCGGCTGCAGAGCCCACTTGTCGAGCTGGAGTGGAGCTGAGCTCATTTCTAGGAGCGCTGGGACACAGCCTGCTGGGCTCTAGAGCCCTTCAGTTCCTGGTAGAGGTGCCTGCAGCTGCGCTGCCTGCTCCTGGGAGCCCACCTTTGGTTTTCATCTGAGCTCCCAGATGTGGTTCACTGCTGTTCCCTTCTTCTCTCCCTTGCAGCTTTTCTCAGCACAGAGGACAGGGTAGATAAAACGCTCCATTAAAGCTTTGTTGCTCTCCTCACAGGTGTTGGCACAAGGAACTACTACAGGAAGATCGGCTACGAGCTGGAGGGGCCATACATGGTGAAAAGGCTGCAGTGAGCCCAGCAGGTCCTCACCCCACCTGCTGCAAGGAGAGACCCACGTGGGGTCACGGTGGTGGCTGGAAGCTGAAAACCAAAACCTGCCAGCTGCAAAGAACTTGTTTGTGCCCTTGGCAGCAAATGGGGAGCACGGTTCTCTTGAGGAGTGCTTTGCCCCAGGACATCACACACGCATCCAGGGCTGGCTTTGCTGCGTTGCAATATGGGACTGAATGACAGGTGAACTGAAAGACACCCTGTAAGGGAGTCTAGTGTGGGAAAGCACCCATTATTTCTAGAGTGCTGCCGTTGGGCTTTTAATGTGCATTGAAATGGCGCGGGTTATTCTGCAACATAAAGGAATTCTTGCTCTTTGCCTACTTCCTTATTTACACTGCCATGGCTGCTTTTTGTCCATCCCAAGCAGTGCACTGGGATCCTTCTGTCAGGGGTTGGAAGCCACTGCCCACCTTGCTGGTGGGGACACGGTCACATTCATGTCTCTGAGGCTCCAGCCCCTTAAAGCAGGTTCAAGCAGGTGAGGTTGTTCAGCAGATGTCCAGCCAACGCTTACATACCTCTGTGGTAGGAAGCCTGCAACATCTAGGTCCCTATTTCAGTATTTGACCCCTTGTATGGTGAAAAGGTCGGGAAAATAGCTTACAGGAGGTTGGTACTTTGACAGTTGTGCCACTGCCCTGTGACCTGCCACTGGTCTCCCTCTTCTCTTTGCACATGGTGTACTCCTGCACTGTAACCAGCCTCCATTGGCTTCACTCGAGGTCTCTTCATTTCCACACTCGATGTTCCGTTCCTCCATCCTGTAACTCAGCACTCTGGGCACAAGAATGAGCAGAAGCCTTGCTCAGGGCAAGGTGTCCAGCACCCCGTGTTCTCCCTTACGCCACTTTGGGACAGGATTAATTCATCAGGAGATGATGAAAGGTGTCACTGGTAATAGGGGCACATTAAGCTTCTGCTACCACAAAGCACAGGAGATGAAAATGGATGCACTGCGATTTCTGTGCTGAATCCTCCACGTTCTCCCCGGAACGGGGCTGTTCTGGTGCTGCCATGCGCTGTGAATCACACTGACGTGCTCAACTCCACCTGCCTTCATCTTTTGGTAAGCAAAGCCCAGCACTTGGTATCTGAAAGCTCAGCCCTCTGACAAAGCCAGGACATGCCTGGGGATGTGCATTGGGGCTGTGGGCACTGAGTGGGGCTCAGCAGTGCCGAGCCGCTGGCACCAACCTCATTGCAAAGAGCTGTCTGTGCTTATGTTTTCAGCCAGGCCATTCCCTCCAAGGCATTAGTGCTGTCTGGTGACAAATTTCGCACATTGAGGTGAAGTGCAGCTGTTTGGGACCTGTAATTTGCACTTTGCTGCCTGCCTGTCATGTGGGCTTCGCTGCCGGAGGGCTCGGAGGAGATTGAAGGCTGCTTCGACACGCATTGCACCATTTGAAGCCTTTATGTTGGTATTAAAAGAAGCAAGCCTCACAGAAGCCTTTTTCTGCAAAACAATGTCGTAAGATTTTGATTATGAATTGTAAATTTAATAAGCATGCACCGATAGAACAACGCATCAGGTCTTTGCTGGCAGACAGCAGCACTGTGCAATAAAACCGGCGCTTAACGACGGCTGCGCTGAGCAGTGCTTAGTGCACGAGGACATGGCAGAGAGCAGCACCCAAAGGTGGCAGAGCCTCCCCATCTCCCTCCAATGAGGATTCTTTGTGTTGGCCCAAACATTATCTCTTGCACTACCTTGAAAGGTTGGCTCATCGCATCACTTTGTTTCCCCAGCATCTGAGCGGCACCTGCAGCAGAACAGGTAGCTCCTTCCAGCGGGGGAAGGAATCAGCTCATTGCATCCTGCAGTTAATTGCAAAAGGGAGCGTTGCTTTCAAAGCCTGGAACAGTCACACTTTGCTGCAGGTGGCTGTTATGGGCAGCCCTGCCTTGTCTTGTGGTGGCCCAGCACAGCACCTTCTGCATGGGACTCAATTTAAGAGTGCAGGGATGCCTGGAGGAAACGAAACACATTGAGGTGAGTGGGGTGGACAACCTGCAGCTTCCTCTCCCTCCAAAGTTAGAGGCAAAAGCATTAGGTTAAGCAAACAGAAGCATAAGCAAGCCGGCCATAAGTCGAGCAAAGTCAAGAAAATGGGATTTGCCTGTAAAACCAAAGGGCAGTGTCTGCTCCCACAGCTGTAGCGAGGCAGCCCAGGGTAGGAAGGCTCCAAGTTGGATTTTTGCATATTGAAGGGCAAAATCACATCAACCCATCACAGCCCGGGTCAGGAAGAAGGGTTTCCAGGCTGATGCCATCCAAGAAGAAAGCACCAGGAAGGGCTGTGCCTCCCCACCTGCAGCCATCACAACCGAGGGGAAAAGCAAGCAAGCCATAAGGAAAGCAGATTGTTAATGGTGCTGCTGGAGCAGCAATCATGGCCTGGGGTGCCCGCACTGCTTCCCTGACTGCAGCTCTCTGCTTTCTGATCTGCAAAGCGGCCCTGCCAGCTTCAATATTTCTCTTGCTTCTATTTATATGCCTTTCTTCGTTGCTTGAAAATTACCTCCTGCCCTGCCTTGGTAGCGCTGGAGCGCTTCACAAGTGCCTGCTAAGTGCACCTCTTTGCACAAGGGCTGCACAGTGGGTTCCTTTCCTGCTGCCCCCAGCTTTTGCCCCTGCTGTGAGTGAGCTCTGAACGAGCAGCACAGGGACAGGCAGGGACGTGCCTGCATTTCTGCAGCAGCTCCTGGCCCCTCTGCTTGTTCCCTCTGTCACCATCACACTGAGCCACCCTGCTGCTGCTGCTCTGCACTGCTCCAGTGCCCAGCCCCAGCCTGAAGGACCCCACAGGCATCACTACAGCAAAGAAGTGTGTGCACTTGCACATCATACTGTATCCCCAGAGCAGTGTTGCATGCAGCAGGTTGTCTTGATGGGTGTCATGGTGGACAACTCCAGAACAGGTTGCCCAAGGAGGCTGTGGATGCCCCATCCCTGCAGGCATTCAAGGCCAGGCTGGATGTGGCTCTGGGCAGCCTGGGCTGCTGGTTGCTGACCCTGCACACAGCAGGGGGTTGGAACTGAATGGTCATTGTGGTCCTTTTCAACCCAGGCCATTCTATGACTTTATGATTCTGTGATTCTCTGCCTACAGCTTTGTTGGCTGCAGTGGTTTCTGCCCCCAGCTTCTCCCTGCGGCCACCTGCCAGGTGATGCACAGGGTCCCCCATTCCCACAGGTGCTCAAGGCCATGGATGGGTCCCTAGGCAGCCTGAGCTGGTGAAGGGCACATAGCCCAGAGTTGTGGGCCCACAGTTAGGGCTGGAGGGGCTTTAAGGTACCTTCCAACCCAACCATTCAGTGACTCTATGAAACAAAGCACCACGTCTAAGGAGATGAACATAGGAAGGCAGCTGAGCTGCTGTGCAGTCATTCACATTAAAGGCAATCTATACATCCAGCAGGACCATCTATGTTTGAAAGGGGTGAATTTAGCAAAACAAATGTTATTCAGCTTGGGGGGGGGAAACGAAGAATATCCATTTTTGGCTTCAAGTTGGCACCTCCTGTGTCCAGCTGGTCACCCAAAGCCACACTGAGTTGCGCCGCTTCCTGGAACCCCAGCAGCTCTATCCAGTAAGAAAAAAAAGTGAACTGGAAACAAACAAATAGGAAAAAAAAGACAAATAACCCAGAAAATAGCCGAGGCCAGCAGGCAGAGGGAAGTCTCCTGCCCTAAAAGCAGCAGGCACTGAGTGCAGTACAAGCAGCGATGCAGGGCAGCACCTGACCTGTGCCCAAGGAGCGATGCCTTCCTGCCACCTTGGGATTTGTTCTTTGTTGGCAGCCTTGGTGTGGCAGCAGGAGGGGCTGCCTCCTGCCTTTGGTGCAATAAGCGTCGTGCCAAGGGCTCAGGGAATCTGCCACGACTCTGCAAGGAAAGAAAATGGAATGAAGAGGAACGGGAGACAGAAAGGAGCTTGATTTAACAGACAGCAGTCACAATCAGCTCTGTTTAATGAGAATAGGAAGCAAGTGGTTTGAAAGAACATCAGAAACAAAGCCAGACCTGAGGTAAGCAGCAGCACAAAGTCCTTGCGCTCCTCCAGCCCTTTCCCAGGCGGAGGAAGTGCTTTGCCATCGATTTATTGATGCTGCTGCCTGTCTG
The DNA here is from genome assembly GCF_039878825.1 of Excalfactoria chinensis. Lineage (NCBI taxonomy): Eukaryota > Metazoa > Chordata > Aves > Galliformes > Phasianidae > Excalfactoria > Excalfactoria chinensis. The sequence continues at coordinate 4,734,087 of NC_092827.1, forward strand.
CCCTGCCATGTCTCAGGGGTGTGGGTTTGCTCAGGGCGAGCTCTAGCAGGTGTTGTAGCACCCATTGATGTTTCCTGGGTGCCAGAACCAGCTCCCAGCCCCATCCACAGCCCTGTGAGGGCTCAGTGCCTCCCACAGCCCTTTCAGATCTCCTCCTGGCCGGGGAAATTCGAGGTCCCACATCTTCCTGCAGGAGCATCTGTAGGAGATTCTTCCTCCCTCACACTGGGACCTCAAACCCCCCATCACTGCGTGTAGCAAAGTAGTTGGAGGGATTTGTTTCCCGTGGGTTTATTGTCTTGCAGTAAATCCTGCTGCTGTCTGTGTCGGCAGCTTCTCTAGGTTTGCTGGGATGAGGGGAGGTTGTAAAGAGGAGGCGGCAAGGGCACGAAACCAAGTCCTGATCCCAGCATGGGGTGTCAGTATCACCTGTTATACAGGGCTGGAATCCATATCATAGCTCGGCTTAGGCGAAGCATCTACAAACCCAGTAGGAAAACTGCTGTCTCACTGATTTAAAAGATGCAAGAGGGAAAACATTGACAGGTCGTGGGTATTAAACCCATGTCCTGTTGCTACCACACCAGTACGTGCCCAAATGGAGGCTTTCACCTCCCCCTGGCCTGGCCTGCAGGGCAGCCGGGCTGCTAGGAGGTGTGAATAATGCCACAGACTGCACATTGTTTCCATTTAAAACCAATTTAATCTAAATTCTCTGATCCTGCAGCTCTGTGAGAGGAAAAAAAGGAGAGCTTAAAGGGAGAAAACCACTGCTTCCAACTTCAAAAAGCCTCAGCAAAATCAATTAAGAGTGTATGAAGAATCCTGAAAGAACAACAGGGACTGACAGATCGAACTGTGCAGGCTCATTACCTTTTCACATCCAACTCTTGACGATGTTCCTGCACAACATCAGCCGGGGCACGTGGGTGTCTTTACATTTTGGCTGCCAGTACCTGTATCATGCTTTGCAAATAGAATGCAAATACACTGGTTGTGTTATGCGTGCTACAGACGCCGGGCTCCTTTGAGAAGGCAGCAGCTATTTAGAGGAACAAAAGAGGAATGTATTCAAAGTTGGGGGGGAGAGAGGAGGAACAAGGTAGCTTATCTGAGAACATGAACTGAGCACCAGAGGTACAACTGCTTGATGAGGCTGCCACAAACATTAGCTTTCTCAGTAGGAAATAGCCTTTATCCTCCAATGCACGAAGCAGCAAGGGTGGGCTTTGTTCCTGAGGTAGGTTAGGACGTATCCACAGCTAAATGCCACTGCAAAGCTCTCTTTCCAGGTTCAGTCTGTGTACCACACGCCTGGCTCACACCGCATATAAGCTTCAATGCTTCGCTCTTACCAATCCATCCCAAAGAAATTGTGGTCCTTTTCAACTCAGGCCGCTCTGTGATTCTATGAAATTCAGTTGCTCACCTGGGCCCTCTGCTCAAGGCGGCGTTTCTGGCTGATGAATCAGAATCACGCAGGGACGGGCACTTTGCAAAACAGATCCCAACAGCAGATGCTGGAGAATCGGCTCCGGCTCATCGCTCCCTCCTGCCCCAGCCGCACGCATGGGTTGGCAGATCTGCTCTCCTTATCTCATCTGCAGCCCCTGCTGAGATGAGACACCGAATCCAACCCGCTCCCATGCACCTCTTTAGATGATGCATCTCTCAAGCTGCCCCATCTGCATGTTGGCTGCCCGTAGATAACTGCTCGGTGACAGGCATCCGGAGCGCCTTCATTATTCTCTGTGATAAACAGACCTGGGCATTTTATTTCCCCAGCATCTTCCCAGAAGCTGTAATAGTAACAGCTACTGTGCTGTATTTAACAAGCACAGAAAAAAAGACCTTCTGCTTCTGCTGGCTGCTGAGATGAGCTGGAATTTGTGATGAATGGAGGGTGCTGCTGGTGAATAATTTGGATGCAGCACTTAATTTGAGAGACAAACAGAATCGCATCAAACTGACTCCATCCTGCCTGGGACAGTAGCGAGTATTTAATTCTTCCCTTGTCAAACTCAGCCCCTTAGATACCTCCTGTCTCCGTGAGTGGTGAGTTTTGTTCTATTGAAAAAGAAAGTTAACTAGTCTGAAGCATCCTTAACCCAAAGCAATCGATTTCAGCGCCTGCCCGTGATGGACAAATGGCGTTCAGAGGGCTGTTCTAACCAACTGCTCTGATGCACACCAGGCTCGTCGCAAGAGAGAAAAATGAGGAACGACTCACCCATTTCTCCCAGTCACAGCAGAAGAACGAGGCTTCACCCTCACTGCCGGCCCTGCTGAAACACGAAGCTGAATCACAGCTCCGCATTCCTCTCCATTCTTTTTTTGCTTCGAGACAGACTGACTGCAGATGATAAATGGCGGCACATCCTTCGTCACCAGCATCTGAGCTCTGACCTAGGGAAGAAACAACAGCACCAAAGCACAGGAGCAGGGTGCTGAGCACCCACCGCAGCCCCATTACCCAGCGATGCACCGGGCAGCATTGCTGCTCTCCCGAGCACTCTCTTAAGAGTCACTCCAGCAGCTCTCACCACCACCGAAGCAGCAGCTTTCACACAGCAACTTGGCCACAAGAGGAGGGAAACACAAGAATATTTGGTGTCTGATGTTTTATTGGGCTCCCTAAAGGGTCTTGAGCAGGAAGAAAAGCTGTTTAGGAGCAGGGCACCTTAGAGATAGCAGCAATGTAGGAACCCCCTTAACGCAGGGGGGTTCACACGCTCCCATTTTATTCTGTTCCCTCCTGGTTACAGACATTACACTTCCCCTTCTGATCACTATTGAATAGCAAGCTTGTTTCTAAAGAGCTACACCCAGCAGCTCTAAGATTCTCCCCCACCTTCCCCGAGCAGTCATTTAAATTAGAGGTTGTCATTGCATATGTTCGTTTAGCAATTCACCGGGTGTAAGACCCACTAAATTGTCATCACATACGACACTTCCTCCTTCAAAAGAGGCACTAAGTGGCTAATGCATTAGTAAGAAAACACCAGCAAAAACAACCGCTAAACACACGGCATTTTATTAATTTATAAGGTACAGAGACTCGAGTGGCGTACAGGTAGCTAAAAAAAACAGCAGCAGCCGTGAGGATGATACCCTTGCATGGCAAAACAAGGAGGGAAAGGAGTAATAAGCAACCGTTTTCACAGCCCATTTTTTCCTAAGTGGGGAAAGGGCACACAAACCTATCCACAGCCCAGCCAGTAAAGCCAGTGGCACTCGCCTGCTCTGACAACAGGGAGCAGAGAACAAGCAGTGGGTACAAGAGGGGAAAGAGATGAAAAAGTCATACTTCAGAACAGCAGCTCTGCAGAAAAACCCCCACGTACAGTTATGACTCCACGGCCAGCAAAGATGAGTTGCAAACCAAGGCAACAGCTAGAATTAGGGCGGCCTGTTGTGTGGGTAGATTTGGCTCCAAAGCAGCTGGTCTCATAGGAGAGCTGGGATAGAAGCTTTCTCCTGAACAGGGTCATCCAGCTCTTGGACAAGAGATGCAGATGCACGCCTACAGATCGCTTCTAACCTCCAGCAGAAGCCTCAAGAGCCAAACAAGCATCACAACACCTGGCCTTTCCTTGCTGCACACCCTGCACCCAGCAGCACCGCTGCATTAGGGCTTCTCTAAAACCAAACATCGAGCAGAGCTGAATGGTTTTAACTTATTTCTTATGTTCTCACAACAGCTGTTCTCAGGGAACACCATAGAGCCCCCCATTAGGTATCTGTTACAGGGGTAGAGGTCAACAGCCGCTTGTCTGGGCAGGACAACTAAAGGCTGTATTTTGCAGCCTGGGGTCAGTCCTTACAGAAGGGCAGCACAGCCTCTGGATAAAGACATTGCAGGAGGAAAGGTCCTCTCCATGAATCAGGCTTCTGACACTGCTTACACTCAGCCTGCTCTTACAGGAGGGAGGAACAACACAGCTCGCCAAGGTCTGCTGCATGGCAAAGGGGCTCCCCACGTTACCTTCCTTTAGGCAGTTTGGTCCTTTCCTAGAAGGGGAGGCTGTCCCTGAAGGACACGATTTCAGCTGTGCACAACAGAGCAGAGCAGAAGGAAGCATTGGGGGCTCCCAGCTCCTGAAGGAAACATCAGCATTGGTTTACAGACCCATCCAAATACTTTTCAAACAGGGTGTAAATTAAGAGTCGCCGTTTACCTGCCAAGATTCCAGTTCAATCCTTTTCATTTCTCTTGTAAGAACAGCTGGCACAAGCAGCTAACACAGCAGGAAGCACGATTCCTTAAACTGCTTTAAGTGTTAGTGACGCATACGTTCTAATCAAGAGTTGGCATCTTTAACATTCTTTGTATTTATTTTAAGAAAGCGTTTTAGTTCATCTAAGCAAGAATATTCAAAAGTGAGGAAAATACATTTTTGTTTCTGTTTCAACTTCTCAGAGCAGACAGGGAGCGCAGCGCCAGCTCATCCCACAGCCATTGCTCAGCTACGTGGCTCAGCAACGTGAGGAATCGCACACAAAGCTCCAATTAAACCTTGCAAAGACAACTCCTGTCTGCAGTGCCAAGGACAAGCAACGTCGCTTTATCAGCACCAAGACAAGGCCGAGAGCTGGTCAATGCACAGCAGGGCAGACGTGACGGTCTTAAGACCATCTTACCCATTTCTTTGGGGTCCCCTAACAGGGATAGCACAGAGAGGCAGCAGAAGGATGAATGAGGGTTCTCTTATAGGAAACCACTTCCAAAACTCCTGTGCCACGAGTAGCCAAACAAGTAAGGTCACCACAGCCAGGGTTTCACCTGTGCCACTTGCTGCATTAAAGGAGACGTGTTATAAAAGGAAAGCTTACATAGAAATAAAAACAAAACTTTGTAGTTCTTTTAAAATTACTGTACAAATAAATAAAGTTACTGTCCATTTAAATAAAACCGTCTGGGGGAACCGGAAGGCAGCAGGGTTTCTACATCCAGCTTTCACAATCCATCCGCTCTTTCCAAAGGAAATCAGTCATTCGCCATCTCCAGGGCCTCCAGAGCACGGTGGGACACAACACCTATAAATGAAACATGCCAAAGTTGCAAGGTAACATCCTACTTGGCAGGAAGAGCAGCCCAGCCCAAAGGTCCCCATGCCCACCATTCTGCCTCAGTAGCAATAGCACACGCTCAGGGAGCAGCACAGAGCAGGTACACAACCCCAGATCTCAGCATTATTTAACATAAAGACTCCTCAGATAATAGGTTATACCCATCTCCTTGCCTTTACATTAACAGGACAAAACTCTTTAGAGTTTTAGGTTATTCACACCACTCTGAGATGCCCTATGTCAGAAAATTCCATCAGAAAAGGGGTGGCCAGCAGGGACAGGGAGGTGATTGTCCCTCTCTACTCTGACCTCATGAGTTCCATCTGGAGCACTGCATCCAGATCTGGGGCCAGCAGCGCAAGAAAGACTGGGAGCTGTTGGAGAGGAGGGCCACAAAGATGATCAGAGGGCTGGAGTACCTCTCCTACAAAGACAGGCTGATGGAGCTGAGCTTTTTGAGCCTGGAGAAGAGAAGTGACCTCATTGTAGCCTTTCAGTACCTGAAGGGAGCCCATAAACAGGAGGGGAGGCAAATCTGTACAAGGGTAGATAACAGCAGGACAAGAGGAAATGGTTTTAAGTTGGAGGACAGAAGATTTAGGTTGGATATCAGGAGGAAGCTCTTTACAGAGAGAGTGATGAAGTGCTGGAACAGCTGCCCAGAGAGGCTGTGGATGCCCCATCCATCCCTGGAGGTGTTCAAGGCCAGGCTGGATGGGGCCCTGGGCTGGTATTAAATGTGGAGGTTGGTGGCCCTGCCTGTGGTGGGGGCGCTGGAGCTTCATGATCCTTGAGGTCCCATTCAACCCAAGCAATTCTATGATTCCTATGAAAATAAAGAGCTTTGACCAAACTGATATGGCTTATTCAGTTACATCTCCTGGCTGTGCAACCCGTTTTCTTCTGAACCTTGACCACAAGCCTACCTATGAAACAGGAAAGATCAGAAGAGAACAAACAGCAGTAAACCCAACACTGTGTTGCAGGAACCACTTCGATTTGTTCTTGCATATTCCTCTTTAGCAACCTAACCATTTCAGGGCTGCCCTGCCAACTAGTGGCTCCAATGCTGTGGCAGTGCCAGGCCTCCTGGTGCAGGTGGGACTCCCTAGAACTGCAGATAAATTAAGTGGTTTTCAGCAACAAAACCTATTTCCCTAGGTACCGAGTAGTGCTGGTCTTGTCCTCGGAGATTTCAGTGAAGCATTTGCTGTAGCACCACGAGGCAGCTTTAGATAAACAGGAGAGGACTGCAATTAAAGAGGAAAACGTAAGGCAGTTAACCAGGCCCAAGGGAAAACTGAAATGGATAATTCAGAAAAGAGGCTAGAGCAGAGTTTTATCAAGATTGGCACCGGCAAAGGACTTGTTAATGAAGTGTTTTCACTAACGTCCTCAGCACAATAGGAAATGAGCCAACGACACAAAGCTGGAGTTATTGTGACTGTAGGAAAGGACAGAGAAATATATGGTGTCATTCATTGTTTCTTCTCACTGAGAGGGGATGAAAGTGGGTAATTGAAAATATAGGTCACGCATCCATGAACTAAAGTCACTGCTGTAACCCAAACTGTTATTGATTTGAAACAACTCAAGTCGGAAGGAGCTTCAGGATACGAAGTAATTATAAGATGAATACAGATATGAAAGAAGTGATTCTGGAACACATCAGGAAGAAGACTTCCAAGTTAGATAGTAAAAGCTGATGTGCTTTACAAGGACCTGGAGTGATTCATCTGAAGGCAGTGCAGAAGATAATTGCATGTAACAGAGGTGGAGGAGCCGGCCTTGGTGGAACCAACAAACCTCAGATGGGAAGTCTGCCTGCCAAAGAAAACGCTGCTAAGGTTATCACTGTTCCCTATAAAGTAGTTCAGAATGGGTAAACACCTGGGAAGGAAAAAACACTTTGTGCTAGGAGGGCAAGTCTGGCACATGGTCAAGAGCATGAAAGTGATAAGAAACAAATTCCACTGGCACAGGTTGCCCAAGGAGGCTGTGGATGCCCCATCCCTGCAGGCATTCAAGGCCAGGCTGGATGTGGCTCTGGGCAGCCTGGGCTGCTGGTTGGTGACCCTGCACACAGCAAGGGGTTGGAACTGGATGATCACTGTGATCGTTTTCAACCCAGGCCATTCTACGATTCTATGTATTTGTATTGCAATGGACCATGTCAATTACAAAATGTCTTTGATCTGACTGTTGCTATTATACCTCAATATACTTCAGGTGCACAGCTACAAATACACTGCAACTCTGACCCTTTGCTCACTTGGGATTATATTTAGTTATCAAATATATTAGTAAATGAACCAACACCAGTAGCAGTAAATGCTGGAGCGATGACAGATCACTTATGGAAACTGTTGGGATTTGGGGTAAAAGACAGGCTGGCTCAGACACAGCTCAAGGGCCAGTGCAGCCAATTCCCTGAACACGCACCACTAAAGAGGCAGAAGTTTCTTTGTTAAAAGTAATTCAACCAATTTTTTCCTCCTAGTTTGACCACATCTACCCAGTGCCAAGATTTCCCGACTGCTACAGGTCAAGTTTGATTTAAAGGGCTTTGACCAGGAGGTCAACAACAAGAAGTCCCCTGTCTGCTCACGCCAGACAGAGAGGAGCTGGGCAGAGACACTAACCTGAATGCCCTTTGTCTCTATGAGAGGGAGCGCTGGCACTTCTTGCCATAGGAGATTTGCCTGATTCGGACTTCCAGCTGGAAGGAGTCCAATCGTTTCTTTGGGTTAAAAGCTAACATATCGTGCAGGAGCTTGCAGAGATCATCTGGCATGGACTTCTTGTTCTTCAGAGGAATCTGTAACTTCAGGTTGGGATTCTCCAGCAACGCTTCCCCAAGTGGAATAAGCTCCTTGCCTTGGCAGATGCAAGTTCCTGAATACAGGTGAGAAGGAGTCAGCTTACACAAGAAAAGCCTATACAAAGCACTGCCTTGTCCAGTACAGACAGACAGCCTGGGAAACAAAACATCTGAAAGATTACCAAAAAGATCACTTGTTAGAAGCGACTGCCAAGGCAAACATAGCAAGAGGCTGTTATCGGAACAGGCTTTAACTGTCCAACAGTAATCAAGATGTTACAGAAGGCTGCGTGCATAACCACGGGTGGAAACAAACCTCAGCGTGGCACGCTTGCCAAGCATTTACCAAAGTGAACCTCCTCAGTTTTCTACTGTTTCAGCCCCATAGCAGACCTGGAAGCTGTGGGAGAGGGAAGGAAGAAGCAGGCTGTGCTTGGTTCAGGTGACTTGAAAGAGTTAAACACGAAACTTATTTGCTCAGTAAGTCAAATAATTTTCAATTAAAATGACAGCACATGCCATTTACCGTTAGCCAACTTCTCCTCAGCGAGATTAAGGAAGGGAAATGTAAATTTACTCCCGGTAATCTAAATAATTTCACCGGTTGTTGAAAATGATTAACTGGCTTCCAAAACAGGCAGCAAAAACAGCTTTGCTCACTCAAGCTGTTCTGCCCCTGCACCAAGCAAAGAATAAATGTTTCAAAGGCAGTGACCTGTCTGTGTATGGAAAAGGTTGGCCACACAAGCTCCTTATCTCAGGTTGGCGGGTTGCTATTTTAATGGAATCTGTTGGCGCTTTGGTCTCAGCTGCAACCATTTGCTTGTTTTTGTAGGCAGGAACTAAAACATTTATCAGCGTTTGGCATTTTGAAAAGCAATAAATAGTACCATTAGAATTGAACCCGTTAAAAAATAAATAAATGTAAAGGAGCAACACAAAATCTTCCTAAAGTTCCCGCACAGAAATCCCTTTCACGTTAAGAATTCAAGCATTTAAAAGACAGAGAGTTATTCTATGATCTCAGGGACTGGGTAGAGGTCTTGAATTATTATGCTAATGTGCATGACTGGCATCCTCTCCTCTCGGGATGGATTTTCACTGCAATATATTTCTCTGAAATCATTTGGTACAAAGTATTTCAGGCGTGCTCGTATGTGGAGGATTTGGAAGGAGGAGGCGGACAGAGGAGGGCCGTCGGACGAGTCATCCCTGTGAGATTTTGCATCTCTTAAGCACAGGAAATTCAGCCAGAGAGCAGCAAAGCTCATCTAAACATCCCTTCCAAGTTTACAACTTAAAGTACTGGAAGGATGTTCCAAGGAGCCAGGTGATCCCGTCTCATAGAGGAGACTGCTCTGCACTTGGGGGAGAATAAGGCAAGATTGGTGCAAACCCCTGATAAGAGCCACATGCTAAAGTGTGACTGGTAGAAACCTCGTGGGGGATCCCTACCGAACACCTACACACAGCAGGCCAGCATTGATCCTCACCAAGCAATTCCTTCTTGGTATCTCCATCTCGGAAGGTGATCCTCTCCACCATAGCCCAGAAAATGATCCCAAGGGCAAACACATCAGCCTTGGCTGTGTAGTGACCCTCCCACACTTCTGGAGCCATGTAGAAGTTTGACCCACAGGCAGAGGAGAAGCGGTGCTGGTTCACGTTCCCTTTCCCCCGACACACCTTGCTGAGGCCAAAATCTGCCACCTGCAATACAAGATGAGAAGAAATAGCAGCTACTCACAAACACCGACTTTATAAAAGCACTTGCAAACAGCAGCTCACTCTGAAACCCACCATGGCACTAACAGTCATCAGGTGGCAACCCTAAGAGAACAGAGAGCTGGTATTCCCTGTGAGGTGCCCACTCCCTGTTCCTTCCATGTTGTTTGCTCTTCTCCCTGGGATGAAGACACCCAGTGTCTGGTTGTTCTCTTTCTGAGAAGCTCATTCTAATTGGGCACTAACATAACTCAAACTATAGCTATGGTAGAAGTGGCTCTTGTGGTTCCCATGTGAGCGCACCGAGTAACTTCCTTTACTGTTATTATCCAGTGATTAAGATGACATTGATTTAAACATCCCCCGATGGCTCTACAGGTCGAGGTATAAATACTGCTATTGATCTAGGTGGTCAAGACATAAATTATCTGCAATGCACTGAGCTATTATTTTATGTCCAGCTACAGGAGCTCTTGGGACTGAAAGTTGAGCAGCAAGCTGGCTCCCACATTTACAGCTGCTTTTTAGAGAGCTGTAACCGAGTTTCAGTTTGGTGCTGGTTATCTTTACCTCAGTCAGGGCATCAACCCACACGAACTCCCCACCTCCCCGAACATCAATATGTGCTTGAGGCAGCAATATTGGAAGCATTAGCTGTTGTAACAGGACGGTATGTTCTTAAAGTTTAAGGGAAGAGAAAATATTGCCTCATCTTTGGCCGTTGGTGATCTCTCTGATTATCTAGTGTGCAGAAGCGAGACAATCCTGAACTGCAGCCCTCAGCAGCACAAGAAGTATGTTACAGACACATGCCATCGTGATCTAAATGTCCTTCCAAGTCTCCTGAAAGCCCTCCCACACTTGACGTCAGATGTTCTGAATACATTTATTACAGGCTACAAAGTAGAGCATATCGTAACACTTACCAAAGACCGTTCCCCAGCACATAATGCAGAAGCATGCAGATCACAAACTCGCTACAGCCAAGTTTTATTCCCTTACCTTTACTATGGGATTCCCACGTTTATGAGAGATCAAAATATTGTCCGCTTTCAGGTCTCTGTGCACAATCTGGTTCCTGTGCAGAAAAGCCACAGCGCTGCTGAGCTGCTGCATGAAGCTGTTATTCAGCTGGGCATCCGGGCTGCGGGACAGCAGGTACTCGTTCATGTTCCCACCATCACAGAACTCCATCACAAACCACAGAAAACAGGCTGATCTGGGGTCCATGCACCTCCGCCCTTTCAGACAGGTCTCAATCAGCAGCAAGTGGCCGTCTGACTTCCCGTAACGGTGACTAATGGGCTGACAGACTTGGCCGTTCTGCAGGATACACTCCTCCAACTGGATCACGTTTTCATGTTGCCTCTGGATTCTTTGCAAGGCCCAGAACTCTTGCAAAGCCAGCTCTGCGTTTTCAGGCACGTTACATTGCATCCTTTTCACAGCTACTTTGCTTCTGGTTTTGTTAACGATTGCCTCATAAACCACCCCATAGTTCCCTCGGCCCACTTCCCCAATAATGCTGTACTTGGCTTCTGCTGCCATCTCTCACTTTGGCCCCCACGAACAGCAAATCAGAGGGCAGTGCTTGAAGTCATGACAATCAGTTGCCACCTGCAGCAAAATCCTAGAAAGGAAGAGGATAAAAAGCTTAAAACTCCCAAACCGTGCAGCTCACCGACTATCACGAGCAAATACTTCCAAGTGGAGTCGATTTTAGAGGTACGTACATCATTATACATTGCAGCTGCACAAGGACTGACAGCCAGAGCTGGGTTTTAAGAGGAAGCCAATATCCATGGTAACTACAAGGCATTATCAAGTCCAATCCTGACTGCACAGTAGGACACAACAACATGGGAAGTGACATTGATCCAGCCACAGCGGAGCAAGTTTTGTGAGCAAGAAAAAGGGCCAAGTGAACACGTTCAGTGAGCAGGGCAGGAAAGGGAGGAGGAGCCCTCCTGGGTAACAGCTGAACTGACTAGAACAGAACTGACTTTTAAAGAATAAAAAGAAGCCCAACTTCTCCTGTTTAACAGATCTTCCAACCTCACCTTCCCCCACATAACCGTACTGATCCCTCAATGGATGCAGCGCCTCCCTGCACCTTCACCACCACTCCAGGCTCAGATGCCAGCCTCGAGTCCCTCACTTGCAGCTTTTTAGCTCTTCCCACATCCCAGAGTTCCCTCCCCACCAGCTCAGCTCCCCCACACACCTCAAGACCAGCCTTATCCTATCACCCCCTCACCCATCACTAACCCACCCCTCACCCACCACTAACCCACCCCTCACCCACCACTAACCCACCCCTCACCCACCACTAACCCACCCCTCACCCACCCCTCACCCACCCCTCACCCACCACTAACCCACCCCTCACCCACCACTAACCCACCCCTCACCCATCACTAACCCACCCCTCACCCATCACTAACCCACCCCTCACCCATCACTAACCCACCCCTCACCCATCACTAACCCACCCCTCACCCATCACTAACCCACCCCTCACCCATCACTAACCCACCCCTCACCCATCACTAACCCACCCCTCACCCATCACTAACCCACCCCTCACCCACCACCAACCCACCACCAACCCATCACTAACCCACCCCTCACCCATCACTAACCCACCCCTCACCCATCACTAACCCACCCCCGACCCACCCCCCCTGCTTCCATCCACTGCACTCACCCAAACCTCCCCTTCCAACCTCACCCCCTGTTCCACATCCCCCAAGGCCTGATGCCCAGCAAACCCCGCTCTCTGTTAAAGCCCATCCCCACCACAGCGCCCCGCGGGCAGCCCAGACCCTCCTCGGCCCTCAGTGCCCCCCCAGCCCAGCTCCGAGCGCCCCCATCCCCATCCCGGCCGCCCCCATCCCCATTACGTTCCCGTCTCCCCGCTCAGGCCGCCATCCCGCCCCCACCTCTTTCCTCACCGCTCCGCCGCCGTCGCAATTCCCGCCGCCGCCTCGCCGCCCCGCCTATTAACCACCGCTGGCCAATCAGAAGGGAGGAGAAGAACGCTTGACCAATCATAAGGCAGTAAATGAGATGTCCGTCTTCTCGCCCGGACCAATCGACGAACAGTTCTCCTTACCCGCAGCTCAGTCAGGGGATGTTCTGCGCCTGCGCAGTGATGGGACGGTGCGGAAGAAACTACAAATCCCAGCGTCCTCCGCGGCGCTACGGGTGCCCGTTAAGGCCAAACCTCCTCAAAACGCGCAGCTCGCCCCCTGCTCAATTGAGGCTGTGATGGAAGGAATCCCCCAGCGCACGAATGACCCCGAGGGTTAAAACCACCTCCCTCCTCCTCCCCCATAGACCCCTTTTCCAGGCTGGAAAGATGTGGATTCGATTGGTTGGATTGTTCATTGGATGAGGAACAATCCCTGGGGACCTTGTAAGTGTCCCCATAGAGCAGTGCTGGTCAATGCCCCCATGGCCAGATGGAAACCAGTGACCAGCGGGGTCCCTCAGGGACCACTGCTCCCCTGTTCACTGCTCAGTTGGGCCGGATGGCCTTGAAAGATCCCTTCCAACTCAAGCCATTCTCTGACTCTATTTTAACGGGCCGAGCTAAATACATAAAGAGAACTGAAGGCAAATCCCAGCAGAGGGATTGTTAAGCACTCAACCCACCAGGGCAGTTTGGACTCTATTAAAACACGCTGCACATCCTCCTGGTGACTCAGAGGTTTTATGTGCAACCACGGCAGTGATGTAGCAGTTTTGCTTTTAGGAAGCACAACGTGCCAGCATCGGGGTTCGGGGTTTCGTGGCCCTTGGGATAGAACTGGGTGGGATGGGGAGAGTGGTGTTGTGTGGGATGAGCGATTTTGTTTCGCGGCGAGTAGAGAAATCCCTTACGGTTATTGATTGATTGGGGAATGCACTGTGTCTGTGCCTCGACAACCCGATCCTGACCCTGAATCCTGCCCCAGCCCCAAGGACAAGTCATGGTCCTCAACACCGCAGGAACTGCTTCTTCATTTAGGATTGCAAACACGCTGTGGGGATTTTGGGGCTGATGATTTGTTTCAATGGGAAGGAGCTCGATGCTGGGGGACAAATGAGGAGGTGGCTCTGACACCCCCCTATCCTGGTCCTTTGGGTGCTGGCCCCAGCGTTTGAGAATAAATAGGGCAATTTTGGGGCTGTATTTGTGGGGTTTTTGGAACCCAAACCAGAGTTTGAGCATAAACAGTGAAGCTCCAGGATAAATTTGAGCAGTTTTTGGACCCTGAACCCATGCATGTGTGTGTGTGTATGTGGGCCCATGCTCACCACAGCTCCTCCTGAAGTCCTCCCCTACAAAATTTCCTCCCTACCCTGAAGCACTGGTAGAGATTTGCATAACTTTGAGAGCTGTTCCCCCAAAAATTCATCATATGGCTCTTACGAGCCAGCATCCTCTGCTCCTCCCAGGCTCAAGCCTATCTCCATCATGGTGACCCACTGTTGGCATGGAGGGGACATACAAGGGACGATGTGCCATGTGTTGAAGCACAGTTAGTGTCAGCTTTACATTTTTTCCCCCTGAAAATGGGATTTCTTTAGCATCCTCCATCCTCCCCTTGTCTCTTTGTTGTCTCAAACACCAGAGCCAAAAACCAGCTGCAGCCCTCCCAATGGAGGTGAATGAAGAGCAGCAACCCGCGCCCATCCATCCATCCCTCCCCAAACCCAAATCCCAGCACTGGTATCCCCGTGGGCAGGAGGTGATGGGCTGCAGCTAATAAGTAGCTGCTGCACGCTTTGAGCGACAGCTAAATGAGTGTAATTGTGCTTTCCATAAAATGCAATTTGGAGTAAGATGACACAAATCCTTGTCGGTCCCACTGAATGTGCGCCAGTGGTGGATGCGGGGTTTGGGGATGGTGGGGTCGGGTATGGAGTAACCAGGAGGAAGGGTTGTGATGATTGTGCACAGAAGTTTGGGGGTAAAAATAACCCTGAAGAGTAAATGGAATGGTCTCTGATGACGTCATTTGTCTTTGTTACATGTATAGGGTTGATGTTTTGAGACCTTGAAACCAACACTGGAGGAGGGATGGAGACTCCAGGTCAACCCACAAAGCAGAGTGGACATCGGTGGAGGGTTTCTGGTGGGGTGTCACAAATTTCTTCAGCCTCCCCACCATTCAAGAGCCACCACAACACACCATGTGTGATATGTACAGTCATATATATATATGTCTGTATGTCCAAGAAATGTCCTAGCCGATTTCAGGTCCCTGCTGCTTCTCCCCTGCTTTGCTCAGAAATCATGGGGAGGTGGGATGAGATCTTCTGGGGAGCTCTGGACCAAGCCCTGCTAAAAACAGGACCAATCCAAATGCATGTCATTGGATGATGATGTTCTACTGTTTCTCCCATCCCCATCACAGCCCCTCAGAGCCACCCAACTCACTGAAGCAATGGAAACACAATGGTTGGGTCTTCTCATATTTGGATGAGAGGACAAATGGTGCCCATGGGAGTGTGAGGATCCTTCACCAGGTTCATCCTCACCCTACCAGGTGTCACAGTCCCAAAAGGATGGAAACCACGCGCCTTAATTCTGCCCTCATTCTGCAAAAGGGATGAATCCTCTCCAAATCCTAAACCTACTCCCTCTCATGGGATGTAGATTCTAGACCTGGAAATGCCACAAAATGGGCGTTATTCCCACTTAGTGTGATGGCAACCCCTCCCACCAATCATCTCCTCCCTCCCCCAGGTTAATTAGCAAGACCATGAGCATCCTCACCCGATGTCCTTTGCTACCAGCTCAGCCCTATCCAAATCACTAGATTAAAACCCAGCCTTGGAGGTAATTCCCTCTCACCAGGCTATGGTGATTCCTCTGGGGGAAATCCACTGTAAAATGCCCCCCAGAGGGGACAAGGTGCCTGCCCCCTTGCCATCCCCTTGCCTCCACCTTGGTTTGGTGAAAAAGCCTCTTTGTGAAAAACAACAGCAACCTGGATGGTTGAAGGAAGTCTGAGCAATAGGGACATTAATAAATAAATCAGCTTTCGGCCACAAAAGCAGTGAGGAGTGCTTCTCCCCCAGCTTCCCCCCTCTGCCACTTTCAGCAGTTCTATAGGTTTCTGGCTTCTGATGCCTGCCAGGGCATGCACAGAGCAGAGGTCTCAGGCAGGACATTAAACGCGCTGTTTCAGAGCCAAAGCGAAAACAAAAGGAGCCGTTTTGCTCTGCTATGCAGCCCTTCCAAGGGAGTTGTTAGGGGGAATTACTAAGATATGATCTCAGTGGTGCAGCGGATTTGATTATTGAATTGCCAGTGTGGGGTGGTGAAGGATGCTCAGGGCAGTGAAGGATGCTTGGGGCCATGCAGGATGCTCAGAACGGTATAGGATGCTTGAGGTGATGAAGGATGCTCGGAGTGATGAAGGATGCTTGTGGTCATGAAGGATGCTTGGGTCAATGATGGATTCTTAGGGCAGTGCAGGATCTTTGGTGGGGTGGGATGCTTGGGGCCGTGAAGGATGAGCGGGGTGGTACAGGATGCTTCTGGCAGTGAAGGATGATCGGGGTGATACAGGATGCTCAAGGTGATGAAGAACGCTTGGGGCAGTACAGGATGCTTGGTGTGATGAAGGCTTCTTGGGGTCATGCAGGATGCTTGGGGTGGTGTAAAATGCTTGGTGGCTTCAAGCAGGGTGATCCATGGGGTCACCTAGATGGAAAAAAGGGGCATTGCTGCTTGGTGTGGGAAAGGGCTGGAGGTGGCCGTGCCCCTGAGGTGGGAGAACTGGGACACACCTTCTTTAGGATGGACCCAATGGAGCACAGATCCACCCCATTTTGAGGCAAGGGAAGAGATCCCCTCCCTTTCCAAATGAAAAGTTCTAATTTTCCCCCCGTGTCCATTGAGCTGCCCCATCCTCCTGCCCGCCATCGATGCTGGCCACACTCATTAGCCACAATGGAGCAACAAACCTGATGAGCCCCTGTACCCCTGCTACCCGCCCCACTGAGAGCTGTTTTGGGGCAGGGGGACTCCCATCCCTGTCCTGGGGCTGCATCAGTGAAAAAAAAAAAGCAACATTTTAAACCCATTATGCCCTAAAAGAAATTATGGCGGTGGGTGCCCCCCAATGCTCAGTGGATGCTCCAGCTTCGCACCTCATGGCTGAGCCCCCCCAGCTCCATAACCCCCCCAAATTCTGCTCCCCAGGCTGCTCGAGGGCACTGCACTGAGCTCTGGCAGAAAGGGATCTGGGGGTGACACAGCCACCCCATATTCACGCACCAAAACGCAACGCCGGAGGACACCCCGCCGATGGGAACCGGTTCACGGCACAGAGGGGCTCGAAGGGGGGGACACACATCCCCTGTCCCCAGCTGTCAGTGCTGCCTCAGCCCCCGGGGGTGGGCTCAGCCCACGTGCTGGGGGCCGGGCGGGAGGTGTGGGGACGGGTGTGCACACCGTCTATATATACCACCGAGGCACCGGCGCCGGAGGAGGCACAGAGCAGAGGAGCCAGCAGCTGACAGCACACTGCAGGTAGGAGATGGGCTTCGGTTTGCAGTGGATCGGGGGGGGGGGGTGGAGGGAATTGGCTTTCTTTTTCTTTTTTTTGCTTTTTTTTTGTTGTTGTTGTTGCTTTTTTATTATTATTATTTGCTGGGTTTTTTAGCCCAAGCATCACCGGCGAGGCTTCTATTCATCCCGTATTCCCATTCCTCAGCAAGGGTTAAAGAGAAATATCTCCCCACAAAGCTAAATGCACGATGCTTGTCCAGGCGAGCACCTGCAAAAAAGTTTCACCTTCCCCCAAATATCCCTTTTTGGACCTAAACTGGACGAGGAACGCAACAGGAGCCCGATGCGCAGTGAGGCAGCGGGGTGGCAGGTGAGACGCAAAGGGTTTGGGGTTTGATCTGGCACAAAGCACCCGGCTTCTGTGCCTCCATCCCTGAGCCGATGGCCTGAAGGGAGAAACCACAGGGTTACTAAACCCCAAATTAGCCCTTTTTGGTGTTTTTCTCTTTTTTTTTGGGAGGGGGGTGATATAAAAGGGATAGGGAACTTCGCAACTTCAGCACCGTGGGATGCGCCGGGAGGTGCCTGGAGCAGGAGGCATCGCTCCCTCCTCTGACAAAGCACAAAAGGGAGGAAAATGGTTGGGTTTTCTTTCTTTTTTTTTTCTCCCCTTTATATTCTTGCCGTCCCCAACAGAAAGCAGCAATGAATGGGGACGGGCGTGGGGAGCAGCCCTCTGCCCAAAGCTTTTACCTCTCAATCGCTCCGTCGCTGCCCCATCTGTGTTGATCATCTCGACGCAGTCTGTAATTTTGGCCAATTATGGCCAATTACCTGATGGAGGGACTCAACAAAAGGAAGCGCTTGTTTTTCCGACGAGCACCGGGGAAGCAGGGGGGGGCTGCTTCCAATCCCCCCCAAGCCACCGGCACAAAGATTTGGGGCACGCTGGCAGCATTGCCTTCCCCTTCGCCTTTTCTTTTTGCTGGTGGCAACTTCACATTATTTTAATGCTGGAGGGGAGTAAGAGGGGAAGTGTTTTACCCGTGCCAGTGGGGGATAGTGTTGGATAATAGCGGGGTTTTGTGCTGGAAGCAGCTTCGTGCCTCCGGATCGGGCCTTGCATTCGTCTGGAAATAGTGGGATTTAGGAGGAAACAGAGCAATCACTGGGGCTGGCTGAGCTCTGGGAACAGTGCTTGTTCCCCACGTGGTGGGACAGACCCTAACCCTAATGAGAACATTCCCAGGGAACGCAGGGTTCAGCATCCCTGAGCTGCCCCGTTTCAGCTGATTTCAGCCCAAAGCTCACACTCTGCAGAAAAAAAACCCAATCAGCCCAAATCGAATGAATGAAAGCGCATCGCAGCAGCACCTGCTGCCCATCCTCCTCCTCCTCCTCTCCTCCCTGGCTATTGATGTCAGAGTCAGACCCTGCTGCTATCTGAACCACAGGCTGCATTTCCACCCAAATCCCTCCTTTTTACCCCAACGCTCCTATTAATGAAGATAATTCGATTTGATACTGGCGTATCCCAGGGCTGTGGGGCTTACAGTAACCTTTTAGATGATGCTGCATCCCTCCATCCCCCCAGTACCAGGCAGGTGCCCCACTTCAGATGGGCTGATTGCATTTTCAGGGGGCATCGATATGCGGTGCCACCCCTCATGCTGGGGCTCGCATCCTGCCTGCCCCATAGCATCTTCCAGTTGGCCATCCAGTAATCCCCCAGGCTCTACGCTCCAGCCCTCCCAGGTATACTGGAACACCTCCTTTGGGGCACTGTGGGGATATTGGGGTTTTGCAGTGGTTTTTTTTTGGGGGGGGGGTGTTGTCCTCTCCCGGGAGCATCCTGCCAATCCTCTGACTCACGCCGCCAGCCAGTTTTAATGAGACTCGGCAAAGATTAAGCCTTAATTCTGGCTCCTTATCAGCTTTCCCTCTAGCAAATGACAAGCAGCTCCGCGGGGCTCTGTGTCACTGAGCTCGAAGGTGACCGTGACACCGTGCATAGTCCCCAGTGCTTCTATCGCAAGATGCCCCCACCCTGGTGGAAAACACGAGCCCTGAGCCCTACCCACAAAAGCAAACCCACCCTCAAATCCCCCCCAGAGTGCCCCAATGTGCTGATGGAGCACAGGTCACAAAGCCATTGCTGTCACTGCTGAGGTCTTCGTTACCCACGATGGGCAAAGCTGGACTTGTGATTCCTGGATGCCCATCAGAATGGTGGCTGAAGACTGGAAATCACGGTTTTAGAAGGAAATGAGGATTTCTGGTCTGCTGGTGGAGCTTGTAGAAGGTTTTTAGACATCTTTCCCATCTCCTTGCCCAGGACATGTTTTGCATGAAGGGTTCAAGGTGCCACCAAGGGCAACTTTGCTGTCCCCGTGTCCTCAGCCTCACTGCTGGCACACAGACATCCTGTTTGGGGACAGCCTGAGACGTGCCACCTCACCACGTCCACCTGCTAAATTAAGCCCTGCTGGTACTCGTGTCATGAGATAGCCTGGGAAAATGGAGCTGGGGGCGGGAGGGAGGCTCATTCCCATTATGGTGAGGGCTGAGCGTTGCTCCAACCCATTTAGGAGTAGTGCTGGGGCTCACAGCTTTTGTCTCTGGCCGCAGCCCCACCGTTGTCACCATGAGGGCCGTGCTTTGGGACCTGCTACTTCTCTGCCTCTTTGCCCGGGCACGGAGTGACTGCCGGGGGGACTGCCTGCGCTGCGACCGCCACTTCTACCACGACGGCTTCGACCTCCTTGTAAGTGCCCCCACACCCCCTGTGGGGTTTGGGGTGCTATAGTGGTAGGGCATGGGTAGCTATGGGGTGGTGATGAGCCTCGAGGGTGCTGCTGTCCTTGTCTCTTCTTTTTGGGCACATCAAGGGGATGGATGCACATGGCCATGGTTGTCATTGCACACCATCAAAGTCTACCAAATTGTCCCCAAATTGGCTTGGGGAGCTGCTGGAAGTGATGGCGACAAGGCTGTGATGGCTATGGGATGGAGCTGACCTAACTGGGGAGGGTCCACGACCTGCAACTTGCCCTCCTGGCAACCCCATTGCATGCCCCTGCCAGAGATGCCAGCAGCCAAAAGGCCACTCAAAACCTGTGTGCCTCATCAGGACCAGCACTGTGCCCCACTGGGGCTGCAGATGTGTGGTGAGATGTAATATTTGGGGCAGGCAGTGATCCGCGGGGCTGCCGAGCCTGTGGGAGACGTGGCGACAGAGGAAATTTCACACTGCAAAGGGATGAATCAGCCCTGCCTGTAATGCTTTCCTTTCCCCTCCGCTGAGCCGTGGCCGGACTCTGGCCAGGAGCATTTCTTTCCTTCCCATTCCCCTCCACCCACAGGGAAGCATTGACCGCCTATTCATTAGCGACACCACAGTGATAAATCATGGCTTACTGTGACAGGGGAAGCCCCTGGGGCTGGGAAATGTCCTAGAACCAGTGGGGATCAGACATTTGGTGGGGATGTCACAACTGACCCAGTATCAGTCCGCTACTGTCACAGTGGGGGCAAGATTTGGGCTGTATCACCCTGCGTTTGGCCCTAAAATTTGAAAGCATCAAATGGAAATGTCCAAGGAGTTTTCCAAGGGCTGCAGAGCTGTGACTTCAGGGTAGGAAGAGGAGAGCCCGCAAAGTGACTGGCATGCCTGCACCATCCAGGAACCAGGTCTTCGAGATGTGGATGATCAGCCTGCATCCTGGTCCCCAGAGCCACTGAGGGGCCGTACTAAGCCAGAGTGGCACCACTAATGTCAACTGAGGTTTGGAAAGAGCCTCACCGGTTTCTTTTTTCACTGAACGTGGAGGAGCATTGGGCAGCGTTTGCTAAGGATGCCCCAAACACCATGAGTTGGCCACATTAGAAGATGTTTCCTTATGAATTAAGGTGATGGGGCGATGGCTGAGGGCCCTGGGATGCTTATGGGTCTGTGTTGTGAATGGGTGATAGGACTGCTGATGGCTTTCAAGACCTGAGTCACCTGGGGACAATTCTTTTTTCTTTTTATCTGAAGAGCCTGTCTGGCATCAGGCATGGACATTGTGTATTTCTGCATGGTTAGATGCTTGAGCTGTAGCTCTTAGATCCTGTGTTGGGATTTACAGGATCTCTCACCCATGGAAGCCAACGAACCCATGGCAAAGAATGGTTCTGCCAATGATTTGCCTTGCAGATGGCCTATCCTGGAAGCTGTGAGATGCACGCCAGCATGTTTCAGACATAGGATTCCCCACGTTGGCATCAAGAGACTCAAAGAACTCACTATGAAGAAAACACTGAGATGGAACCACTGCAGGAAAAGGGAAGAAAAGGCCCCTCTCCTGGAATCTCCAGTTTCTTGGGATATTTATTGAGTTTGGCTCTCCAAGGACCTTCTCCTGGATGGTTTCCCTGGGGTGGTTTCCCAGTTGGCTCTTGGGAAGGGATGGGATGTGGGTGCTGAGGAAATCCAATGACATGGTCAGGTCACTTTTGGTGGCTTTGGAAGGGATGTGGTGACCCTAACAACTGAGGGAAGGGCAAACTCACTCTTAACATCTGGGAAGCCAAGGGCTGGTCGGCCTCACAGCAATCCTGGGGCAGATGGCAGAGAACGTCATCCTGGAGAGCTTTTCCGAGCACACAAATGACAAGAAGGTCACTGGGAGCAGCCAGTGTGGATTTACGAAGAGTAAATCATGCTTAACCAACGTGATCACTCCCTGCAGTGAGACGTCTGGCTTCTTGTGACTTCCATCCTATGGCAGCTCAGCACTGGTGAGACCTCTCTTCATCACTACAGGGACTGGAATGGACTGGAGTGAGAGTACAAGAAACCAGAACAGGAGAGAACATGGTTTCGCTGTGAGGATGGTCACATACTGAGTAATTGTGGTCTTTTGAGATAACTCAGCTCCAACCTACCTGGGGTGCCCATGCTGGAAAAGCTCTCCAGAGGTCCATTCCCACATCCACCATCCCATGGAACCCTTTGGAGTTCATGCCTGGCTGAAGAACCCCGCAGCACCCAGCAGGGGGAGGTGGGACAGGAGGGTGGATGGCAGTGGGGAAGGAGTGTGAGGGATGATGTAGGTTCAGAAGGCAGTTCTCCAGCATCTCCATTACTTCTGTGAGCCTGGGGATGGTTGAAACCCTGAATTTGGGACTGAATGTTGATGGTAAGAATTGATGTGCTCCTGATGCCTTTCTGTGGTGTCTTCCAGCATGTTGGTTGGGCTAGAGGTAGAGAGAAGCCCAACGATCCAAGGGGTGATAGATTAAACTGAAAGAATAAAGGTTTAGATGAGGTACAAGGAACAAATTCTTCACAATGAGGGTGGTGAGGCAATGGAACAGGCTGTGGGTGCTCCATCCCCGGCAGCACCGGAGGCCAGGCTGGACTGGGTTATGGACACCTGGTCTATGGCAGGAGTCCCTGTTGTTGGGACTGGGTGGGACCTCAAAGTCTTTTCTAACCCAAACCACTCTGAGATTCAACGATCTGAAAGCCGTCCCCGTCTCCCCGCACAGGTCTGCATCCTGGAGTGCGAAGGCGAAGCCGTGCCGCGGGCCACCTGGGAGATGTGTGCCACCAGCATCCGATCTGCACCGCGTCCAGGTGCCACTGGTGTCCTCGGTGCCATGGAGCCAGCCGAGGCGGTGGCGAGCCCGCTGCAGGTAAGCGAGCTGCTGCGGCGCCGGGACGCCGAAGACGGAGGTGCTGGGATGGCGCCGGGCGCTTTCCCATCGCAGGACGAGGACATTTCCCGGCGGCTCGGTGGCGGCTTCCCACGGGAGACACGCGGCTCGTGGCCGGCGGCCCGTGGGGTGCAGAAGCGATACGGGGGCTTCATCGGGGTGCGCAAGTCGGCGCGGAAGTGGAACAACCAGAAGAGGTTTAGCGAGTTCCTGAAGCAGTACCTGGGCATGTCGCCCCGCTCCAGTGAGTACGACATGGCCGGCGACCTCAGCGAGCACAACGAGATCTAGCCGGCCCCGCGGCACCGCGCCACGGACACGTGCGCCATGGCCAAAAAAGTCAATCCATTGCCCCAACCCCAAAACCTCCATTAGGAAGGGTTTCTCCAGGAAGCGATGGCTGCTTGTTTTTTTTTATTTTGGCTTTGTTTTCCATTGTATCCTCAGAATACCATAATTTTACGCCCCTCAATCCCCATCCGTCCTTTGCCCCTTCTGCTTTTTTGGTTGGCACGTTTTGCCCAAGAAATGTCAATTTTTCCCCACTGAATGGCGATGCTGGATCTTGGGATGCTCCAGTGCTGTGTTCTCCATTCCCAATGGGTGTGTATTAAAATGGAAGGCAAAAAAATAATGGCTTGGAAACACCAAGCCCCAAGGCTGGGCTGTGAGTCCCTAACCTCAGTGACACCCCAGAAATATCCCTTTGCCATAGGTCACATTGCAATGCTAGGCAAAAGGGTTTCATCCCCAACACCATAAAAGCGTGCAGGATGTTTTGGCCCCCTCCTCCTCCTATTAAAAAAAAGCCACAAAACATCAGAAAGAAAAGGTCAGATAAAACCAAACCTGTTGCTTCTATACATGAGATGAATCTTCCCCAAAAGCATCACATTGGCAAAGCCCAGTGGTGAGTGGGGAGCATCCCCTCGGCCCTAGGAAACGGTGCCGGGATGCTCCGAGCCCCCAACCCCACACTTTTATACCCCTCCCTCCCTTTTTTTTCCCTCTTTTTCCTTTTTTTTTTCCTATTTTTTGTTTGTTTGTTTATTTGGTTGGTTGGTTGGCTTTTATTTTTGCTGCAAAGCATCTCCCTAAAACCAAGGGATTCCTCCCCAGCACTGCAGCCCCCCAGGGCAGAGCATCCCGGGGCAGAGCATCCCAGAGCAGAGCGTCTTAAAGCAGAGCATCCCGGGACTGAGCATCCCGGCCCCCTCTCTTGCACTGCTCTCAGCTGCAATTATTATTATTATTCTTTTTTTTTTTTTTTTTTTTCTTTTTTCAATTTTCAATTATTATTATTATTTTATTATTGTTATTTTTATTTTTTCTGTTTTGTTTTTGTTTTTGTTTTTGTTTTTGTAGCGTTCCGGCACCGCATCCCGGCACCTTCCGCCAGGCACAGGCAAAATTAAACCCTGCTCCTGTCCACCCAAGCAGCCTCCAACCTCTCTCTGACGGACCCCAAAGCGCTTCAGACTCTCACGCGTCCCGAAATCATTTTTCTCCCTTCTCAAGAGCAGCCAACCGGGTGCAATTTAAGCCAGGACGGGAAAGGATGAGGCCATCGCCGGAGCGAGGAGTCGTGGGGTGGGGAATGGGGCAGAGGACTGCGGGGATTAGGGGGGAGGGGGGAGAAAAAAGACAACAAAAAAATAATGGATTTGGGTAAAGTTTGCGCCCTGCTTGGCCATTGGGAACGTCCAACGTGGGAAAAGAGTGATTGAAAACGTTTTGTTTTATTTCCCCTCCCAAGTGGTTTTTGGGCATCTCCTCCCAGCATTGTGTGCCCCCTCGGGGCTCCCCCCAGGATTTTACCCCCAGCATTTGGGGTTTGGTTCCCAAAAAGGGACCAGAGCACGACCCAGCACCCAGGGCTGGGCAGAAAGCACCTGGAAATGGTGTTGGTGTTGTTTATTTTTTCTTTTATTTTCATTTAAAACATATATATATATATATATATAATTATTATTTTGGTAATTACTATTTTTTTGAGTGCTTTCCTTGAGGTTTTCTATGGACTCCGGGGCTGACTTCTTTGCTCAGCATCACAGCGTGTGTTTCCGTCGCGTCTCCCCGGCATGTATCGTGTCCCCGCTGCCGTCCTACCGCCGGAGCCCGGGTCTCACCCTTTGTACAAAACAATAATGGTAATAATGATAACAATAAATACCCCTGCAAAAAGAAAACAAACAAAAACCAAAACAAAAAACCCACCCAACAAAACACAGCAAAAAAAAACCCAACAACTCACCATCACCACCAACAAAACTCAACCCTCTCCCTGTTCTTTTTAATTGTTTCATACGAAGGTTTCTCCATTAAACTTGTACATAGCAAAAGGATTAATAAATTAGTTTACTGTTTCTACGATATCAGTGCGACTGGCGACCGTCACTTGGGACAACGCTTGCCCTGCTGCCATCCCCGGGGCTCAGCTGGGAAAAATAAACAGGTTTCTAGGGGAAAAGATGAGACCTTTTGCACGATTCTCAGCTGAGGTCTCCCCTTGCATGGGCTGCAGCAACGTGGCATTGGGGTTGACCCAGTGTGTGAGTGCCTGGCAGCCCTACAGTCAAAAAGGGATGGAGTGGGGTTGCTAATTGGGGGACTAAAAGAGCATTTCAGAACTTAAGACAGAGAGGGGATGTGCCCCCAAAGCAGCTGGAAATAACCCAACGGGGGCACATCAAGGTCTGTGCTGAGACTGTGTCAGCTCACTGCAGTGATGTCTCCATCCTGCAACATAAGAGGGGACCTCAGGGCTTTCTTCAGTGCCCCCGGGAGCAGATGGCAGGCAGCATTTGTCCCCTGCAGGTGTCACACGATGCCAGCTTCCATTTCTATCATGGCGGGGCTTCAGCTTCACTCCAAAGCTCCCCAATAGAAACACAGGGTTGGAAACGGGCACCGAGGCACCAACCCCCTGCTGTGTGCAGGGTCACCAACCAGCAGCCCAGGCTGCCCAGAGCCACATCCAGCCTGGCCTTGAATGCCTGCAGGGATGGGGCATCCACAGCCTCCTTGGGCAACACACCTTTCCTTGCAGCTTCCAGCTTGCAAACTTGAAGGACCATGCTGCCTTATGTGGAAAACCAACCAAAGGAGGAGGCACCATCGGTGGGCAGACACTGCTACCTAGTGGTGCCACAAGACGTTGTGCCACGGGGATGGAACAGCGCAGGGCACCGAGCGCCTCCACCTCCATGGCAGGGCACAGGGACACGACGGGGCGCAAAGACCAGGCAGAGCAGGTGAACTCTCAGGCAACTTTTCTTTTATTTCTTATAAAATATATTTCATATCGCTGCTGTAAAAATTACATTTCACATTGGCATTGGTTTAAAAATTTTTTCATACTTTTCGGGTATTTTTTTTTTTTTCCTTTTTGTTTTACAATAAAAATAATAATACTTGGAAGACAGCTGAGAAAAAGCTCCAAAACAGAAGATAACGTCCTCCCAGCCTAACCGGGCAGCGGGGTCCTGTGGGAGCACAAGGATGAGCATCCCTGAGCCCTTCCCCGTGCCGCCACCGCCTGTCACCACCCCCAGCATCACCCTATGGCAGCGGGGCACGGTGACAGAGCGGGGTCACCCTGCGCTCAGTTTGGGTGCCAGCGGGGCTGGAAAAGGAGAGCAGCCTCCAATTAGTGCCCAATTAAGAGGTTCCTATTTACATACATACAAACGGCAGGCAGCTGGAGTGGGAGATGGCTCCAAGCTGAGCTTGTAGTCGGGGTCACCCACGGTGGGAGGGGGGTTGGAGTTTGGTGAGACCAAGTGAAGAAATAACAAAGGGATGGGAAAGGGGGGAAAAAAAAGAAACAACGGAGAAATGGGACAACAGCCAACCTGACAAACCATAGAATGGCCTGAGTTGGAAAGGACCACAACGACCATCTGGTTCCAACCCCCTGCTATGTGCAGGGTGGCCAACAGCAGACCAGGCTGCTCAGAGCCACATCCAGCCTGGCCTTGGAAAACCACCACAACGCCTGCAGTCGCTGCAGCAGAAATACAAGGATTTGGGTTTTGTTTTTTTTCCTTTTTAAAGTGTTAAAAAAAAAAAAAGATTAAAAATCCAAAATACTCCCAAAATTGAAATAAAGGAAAAACCAGGAGCAAAAGGACAATTCTGTCCCGTTAAATCCGTACCGCAAAAGCCCTCAGAAAACAAAGCTGTGTGCACCCCTGGGTGAACACCACCAGCACAGCACAGCCCTGCGCAGGGTGGCCCTGGGGCTGGAAGTGCTATTGGCCGCAGAGGGAGGCACCGCACCCCACATCTCTGGGGTCCCACCGTGCGCTCTCACTCCTCAGGCATCCAGCCACTCTTTCCAGAGCCATTCCTATTCTTTTTCATCCTATTTTCAATATAAAAAATCGCTTTGAACAGAAAAAGCAGGACGTTCTTCTCGTTCCCATTAGTGGAAATTCAAGTTGCCATCAGTGGAAACAAAACACGACTGACTACAGAAGGTGGGGGCAGTGCGGATTGTCAGACGCGACACCCTGGTTTGGGGGGGGACATAAGCCCCAGGGGGGTGACACCCCATCATGGCTTGTGGGACATTTCCTGAGCGATGGGGACCCAAACGGGGTCACTGCTTGGGGGTTTAAAAAAACCAAAGGACAAGAAAAGCAGGAAGGGAAAACTTCTGGGTCTGAGTCGTGGGAGCAAAGGCACAAGGTCTGAGGGAACCACAACTAAGCCTTTGGGTTAATCATTATCTCCATACTCTCAGCGACCTGCGCCTTCAGCATCACAGAAACCCGTCTGTGCCGCTGCAGGGACCGGCAGCGAGTTTGGGTGCTGCCAGCTCTGCAATCCAAATGGTAGCAAACGCCCTGGGGGCTCTTTTTTCTTTTTCTTTCTAAATAAAAAATAAAATCCAAGAATAAATTCTTACTTTTGAGCAGTGCAATAACCCCAGCACACAACCCACTGCTACCAGGGGATGCAGAGCGTGAACCTGCAGAGCTGTTCCTGCAATAGACAGCTGTGGGGATGGCTGACGCCAATGGGAGAGAAGGGAAAGGGCTTTCCCAGCATGGCAACCCCAGCAGGGATGTGATCCTGAGCCAGCTGCTCTCCAGGAAAAAAGAAACAAGAGGTTTGAATCAGACCTGCACAGACACACTTGGGATGCATCCTGAGGGAGTTTTGCTGCTGCTTCCTGATTCTGAATCCACTCATTTGGTACCAAAGATCAGGTTTCTGGAACGAGATACTGTTTAGATATAGGTAACTACACAAAGAGGTTGACAAGCACCAGTATTACACGTTTACATCTATGCTGGAGCACCAACGGGGTGTGCATCCATCCAGCAGCAAAACGATGCTCTCCCAGCCACACAATTTACTTTCTGAAGGGAGTTTTTGTCACATCACGGTGCTGAATATCAGCCCAGGCTCGATTCTTGTGCAGGGATCACTCTTGGTTGGGCCTTACGGGCTGCAATTATCAAAAACGCAGCAAAAAAAAGGAAGAAAAAAAAAATATCCAGGACACAGATTTGCTGCCAATGGGGCGTAAAAGCAAATCTTAGGATCGTTTGCCAAACTGGGACCCTACTGTGATGCTGAGGGAAAGCTCTTCCCAGTCCTCCCAGCTGCTGGTGAAATCAGGAAGATCTCCTCCATTTAAAAACAAACAGCATTTGCTCTCAACCTGATTTTGATAGACACAGTGAGGGCCACGACATCATTTCTCATGGAACTAAGCAGAGGTACAAAGCCTAAGAGGAGAAGGAATACCTGTTTTTTTGCTTTCACAGCTCTCAAAGCTTTCCTGATTAAAGAGGCTTTTCCCCCAGATGCCTCCAAAACGGACAAACTGGAAGCAGAGACACGTGCAGGCTCCAGCTGCAGAGCGAGCAAAGAGCACATCCATGAGGCAACGAGGAGAGAAACCCATGTTTGCCGCCAGGAGAACCAGCCCTGCCTTGTGCTTTTAAAGCTGCAATTGTTCCTGATGTCGTCCTCTTCAGGACACAAGGGATTTGCACTTCATAGACAGTGAAGGGACAGGGGAAGCTGCTTCTACACCCTGCCCTGGCTGCACTGCAGCAGCTTGGGAGATCCTAGTGCTGACCTGGGCAATGCAGGGAGCTCTTTGGTCCCCAGATCACCTGTAACATCCCCCCTGAGCGCCGAGCCACGGCTTCCTCCTCCCAGCCCCAGTTTTTAAACTGTACGAACGGGAGATATTCTTCATATGGAAAAAACAAAAACAGATTTGGGGGAAAAATAAAGTGTTAAAAAACAAAAGGAAACAAAACTGAAAAGAGAAAACCCAGCTGATGTACAATACGCAGGAGGAGGAATTTACACGCAGCTCTGGAGGGCTCTTCTGGAGTCCCAGGAGGTGCCTCCAAGGTCCCTGGGTGCAGCAGTGAGGGACTCCAGTGCTCCTTGTGCAGGAGCAGGGAGGGAGGTGGCACTGCAGGGCCATGCTCAGTCCAGGAAGCGCTGACAGGCTTTTTTCCACCGGCATGCTGTGCACCACTGGTCCCGGTGCTCGATGCCGTACACCTTACGGCACTTCTTGGCTTCACCACGAACTTTCCTGTAAAGAAATAGAGAATGTATCCAATATTGCCAAGTTTCGGAGGTTTGTGTCTCTGCTGCACCTTGAGCATCACTGGGTTGACGTGCAGGAATGCATCCCCTCTTGCTCAGGGTGCGCTTTGCACAGTGAGAGCCTCACCTGGTGCCAAGGGGCACGCGGGGCGGCGAGGCGACGATCAGGTGGGACTTGAGCATCGGCGTGGGAGGTTGGGGTTCACTGAAGCTGAGCGACCGGCTCCGCACCTGCGGGGATATTGAGGGCCATGAGGGATAAGGATGTTTACAGCCAGGAGGGAGCCTGGGAACTCCCAAAGGCTCAAGGAGAAAGGATGAGGACTCACCGGTGACAGGGATGGGAGAGTCGAGGTGGCAGTGGCCCAGCTGATGCTGGTGAAGATGTGTGGGGACACTGGAATCTGGATGGAGGGTAACGCCTGTGGGGGGAGATGGGGAAGAAGGCGGTCAGTGTTAGCCCTCGTGGGTCCTGTTCCCATGTGCCCACAGGCCACCTCCTCCCTGCAAAGACCAGCTTGAGGCACCCTGAAGTGCCTCCCTTGTGGTGAGGAAGGAATCCCCCGTGCAATCCCTCCTCCAAGTGGTGCTGGAGGGCCAATGTGGCAGGGGACAGGGGACAGGGACTGCAGCTGGGGCGTCTCCAGGTTCACTGAGGCGTGGGATCTGGCATGGCCACATTCCATCCCCGGCTATCTGAGGCTGAAGGGTGTGTTGCATACCACTGCCACGTAACTGCAGGCAAGCCTCAGTCATCAGGCAGCCCCTGAACCCCTGCTCAGCTGCAAAGAGAGCAGGAGGTGGCACCAGCTCACCTGGTAGGCGTGATCAGCCTGGATGTGCCAGAAGGAACTGGGTGCAGACTGACTGAGTGCGCTGCTGGCCAGAGCGGGCTCCAGCACCGGTGGCTCCACCAGCAAAGCCTCTGGCTTGGCCAGGGCTTGCTGGATGATGATGGGGGCAGACACAGATGTAGGGCTGGTGTTGGTTGTCTCTTGTGCGGGGTCTTCCTTCACCTGCACTTCAGTGTAGTAGAAATCCTCTTCCCGCTTCCGCTGGTCAGAGTCGGCGCTGTCTCTGCCAGGGAGAGAAAGGGGAAAAGACTGAATATGCAGCTCCTGTCCCAGGCAAGGGAGGTTTCCAGTTTTGGAGCTCTCACACTGTAAAGCATCGTGTTGGCTGTGATCAGAATGGCCTCTACTTCTGTTTAGAGCACTTAGTACTTTGAAGGAAGATCAACACATCTTTCAGCACCTCCAGAAACTCTGGCAGGGTGACCAGGCACTGTTCAAAGCCTCCTGCTTTCTCACTGAGCTCATCTAGCATGGCTGCAGACAAGTTCTGAGGTTCACTGATCAAGAAAAAGCATACAGGATCTGACTGTTTTCCCACTATGATTATCTGGCACTGGATGGCAGTCCAGCGCTGCCCACTGTAGCAAAGCCCTTCCAATGTCATCTCTCCTGAAGCATCTGAACAATTACAGAGCCATAAATGTTGGAAAAAAACTTCTAAGATCAGCAAGTCCAAATCATCAAGGCAGAAGGAAAAAAATGCATATAAGAAAACATGTACAAAAGCACAAGCAAAGGGAGACTCGGGTGAGAACTGTGATAGGGCCACAAAAGACAGCAGCAAAGCAGCTCCCCGTACCCTAACTTGGTACCTAACGCAGACCTGAGCTAGGCAGATTAGCCCCAAGCACTCCAAGCTCTTGTCTGTGAAAATTTCCAGTCCTGAAGTTCAAGCACAACCCCACAGATCCTCTGCAAAGCCCAGGGCTCCCTTGTTGCAAGGTAGGGACAGATGACAGCAGTTCTAGTGGCTGGAAACAAGTGAGCTCAGTGCATTGGAACCAGGACATCTCTGATATTGAGGCTATTTGCTGAAGGAAGGGGAACTACTGGCTGCCAGCATGTTCAGCACAAGGGTGCAGGGATTTCATTGTTCAGCTGGGGCTGAGGAGGTAAAACTTGTGCCTTACCCGAGGTGCTGGGTCTTCACGTGCCGCTTGATGCCAACGATGGAGCGCAAGACTTTGCCGCAGTTTGGCCACAGGCACTTGTACATCACCTTCACTGAGTTCTGGAGGGGGAGACAGCCTGTGTCACCATCTGCACAGTGGCAAGGTCCCCTGCAGGGCCACACCTATGGTGCTGGGGTCCCCAGTACCTTTCTCTTCCGCGGAGCCGGCTCGTCGAGGAGAAAGGGATCGGAGTCAGTCTCGAAGCCATCGTCTGCTGGCGGGGAGCTGAGCGCCTCGCTGGAGTGTTTGGGGCTGCCCTCGGGATGTGGGGGAGATGGGGTGGAGATGTCACTGCCCCCACTCCAGTGCCCGCTGGTGGTGCTGCTGCCGCTGTCTGAGACGTCGCCGCTCTCCTTCCAGGGATCACAGGCTGCCCGTGATGCTGAATACAGGGAACATGCAGCCACTGTCACCACAGGGTGGTGAGACCAGCCCCGAGGCTGAATAAAACTAAAGCAGCAGCTTGCTGCTAGTTTTTAATGTTTTATGTGAAGTCTTTGCACCTCTGCTCAGTGCCAGGTCCCAGTTTTAATCCCATTTCCCCATAAGCACAACCCTGCAGGGGACAGCCAGCACTGGGGCACGCACATTTCCCACGGCTTCCAGCTGCTATTTTTATCCCTTCAGCTCCATTTGACTCCTTGGGAATGAAAGAGTCTCTAAAAAAAGGAGCAGACAGGCGGTGCTCCCCAGCCCGGGGCTCCCTGCCCCCCCAGGAGGGTGACAGACGGCAGGGTCACCCCAGTGGCACAATCCCAAGCATCAACAATGGGCTCATCCAGAAACCAGCGCTGCTCCTGTTCACCTCCACCCCAACACAACCTGTGCCCAAGCAAAGCACCAGCAAAAAGGTCCCCCCCCAGCATCCATATTTCTCTGCATCCCCTCTTCTTTTCCCCTGGATGTGGCTATCTTTATTTTTCAGTGCACACTCACAGGTGATGCCACTTTCGCTGGCAGGAGGGCTCTGCACCACAGGGCTGCAGGAGAGGCTCGTCAGCACCATGGCTGCAACCATCTCGTCCATCTCCACAGCTGCATCAGCTTTCCTGTGTTGTAGATGGAGAATGCACGGAGGAAAAAAGCAAAGACGTCCCATTAAAAGCAGGAAAGCCACCGCACAGAAAGGTGGTGCATCCCACAGAGGCAACGTGGTTCCCACCACCCTCTTGCACTCTTTAAGTCTTCAGGTAAGATGTTGTGGGTTTTTTTTTTCCCCCCTAAAGCAGCATTTGCAGAACATAAATCCCCTTAATCCTGAATGCAGCCGTTCCCTGGATAACCCATGCTCTGGTAAGGAGGAGATATCCCCACTGCCTCACTCTGTCAGCATAAAATCAAGCATAAGCACTGCAAGAGCCCCTTCCCATCCTGCCAAGATACAACCAGCCCCAGGCACCAACCTCTTGGGGACGTCAATGCTGTCGGACACAGATCTCTGCAGCGCCTCAGGCACATCCTGCATCCTCCAGCACGTGTGCAAGCTCTGCTCTGGCTGCAGCACCTTCACTTTGTCGCTGGGTGGGTTGTGCTGCTCTACCAGCCCTGTGCACTCCTGCCCGTTGTAGGTGACAAGAACCTGAAAAACAGCCAAGGGGAGCATTATTGGTGCTGTGTCCTGATGCACAACGTTACTGCTCAGGTCCTTCTTCTGCAGCAGGGGGATACTGCGGGGTATTTGGGAGATGAAGGCCGTCCCAAAGCTGTCCCAGCACACCAGTGGGGTGACAGCATTCACCCCAACCCCACTGCTGAGGTCTGCCCTTGAAGCATGCTCCCCAACTCCGGCAATTGCAGGTTCAGCTGCTTCTCTGAGCGTTGTGACTTTTGGATGGACCTTTCTCCAATGAATCTGTCTGCTTTTACTTTGCCTGCATGTCATCTTGCAGCAAGGATGCCCACTATTGTTACACCCCCTGAGAAAGCACACAGATGAGAGGGTGAAAAGCCAGAGGAGAACAGAAGTCTCCTGGGCACAGTGATCATAAAGTCACATCCCAGTTCCTCCCATCACAGGAGGAGGCATTCAAACCTCACCTGCTCGTCTCTTGCAGTGTCTCCCTTGCTCCTGTGGGCTGTCTTCCAGCACTACCACCCATGAGCCTATTTCTGTTAATGGAAATGTATCTGTGTCCAAAGACGTTACATGTGTCTCCAGCTATTTATAGGCACAGGAGCATCTCTTTATGGAAATGCTGTGGGTATCGTATGAAGAAGCTGACATGGGACGGACACAGGCATCCATGCACTGAGCAAGGAAAAGCACATGGGACCATCCCAGGTGAGACATGTAGCAGAAAGAATGAGGTGGAAAAAGCCACAGCTGCTGGACCAAAGCTAAAAGAGCGAGTGCCAGATCAGTCTGATCTCACTCACAGCTTCCTAAATCCATATCCCTTATCCAACGCTCCCCAAAAACAAGAAGCAAGGCTTCTCTCTGAACACCATCCACCCCTGTGAGCAAGGCACTGCACAGGGAAGTGGCATCTCCCTTTGACACCAACCCCAGCTGTGTTGCACACGCTACTTTTAAGTCATTTCCAGCAGCAAAGCAAGTGAGCAGAATCCTCTGCGTTGGAGCACATAGGAGAAAACAGCTCTCACTGTCCTGTGGCTTGTAAACACAGGGCAGGAGGAATCTGCCCTTCCCGCAGCACGGTGCTGGGCACAGGAGGAGCCAGAAAAGTGAACAGGGCCCTTATTTACACGGCCTTTCACAAGCTCTGCCCTTAGCAACTTTTACAGCTCTGCAGGTAGAAGCCAAGAACAAGCGCTGCTCCCCACCCCAGGCAGTACAAGGCCAAAGGACCAGACAGGCATCCTGGGGGGATCCACAGCACCCCAGTCCTTCCCTAAGAGCTGCTTCACTGGGTAGGTCTGTGCCACCAACCATGCCCAAGTGGGGTTTCAAGTGCCCTTACCCACGGACCCTCAACTGGGGTGGAAAAGCTCTGAGGCTCAAGCAGGTGTCATGGGGCTTAACACCTCCATAGCAAAGCTGGGGTGCTCCTTGGCATGCTGATATCACCATGGGTGATGGGACAAGCCCATGGAAGAGAAATCCACCGGGAGACACTTTATATGAAAACCATACAGCCTCAAATGACTTCCAGGCAGGATGTGGCTCTGAGCAGCCTGGTCTGGTAGCTGGCAGCCCTGCCTGTGGCAGGGGGGATTGAAACTAGATGATCATTAAGGTCCTTTTCAACCCAGGCCGTTCTATGATTCTATGACAAGGGAACACAACTGGGAAGTGTCTGGCCTTCTCTGGACATTCACTTTTGGCTGGGATCCGAGGTAAGAGAGAGATCTCTGCTCGAGGCAATACGTTCCAAACCCAACACCAACGCCCATCGGCAGCTCTCCCTAATGACAGCTCCCCCTTAAAGCTGCAATTAGGAGGAGCTCCAGGAGTTTTCTCCCCCTGCCAACACACACA
Source organism: Excalfactoria chinensis (assembly GCF_039878825.1). Taxonomy (NCBI): domain Eukaryota; kingdom Metazoa; phylum Chordata; class Aves; order Galliformes; family Phasianidae; genus Excalfactoria; species Excalfactoria chinensis. The sequence continues at coordinate 4,768,963 of NC_092827.1, forward strand.
GCCCACATCCAAAAGCCTCCATACGTACTTGTTGCTGGTTGTTGGGGCTGGGGAATCTCGGTGCCCTGCTGCTCTCCTCTGCAAGCTGCGGGCAGGACAAGTCGTCTGGCAGCACCGTGTGGATCTGGGGAGCTGCCAGGACCCCATCAGCCAAAGCACCGGGGGCAGAGACACGGGTACCGAGCAGGGAGCGCTTCCCCAGGCGCCTGGACAGCACGCTCGCCATCACGGCCACGCTGTGGGTGACAAAGAGACGATGACATTACCACCAGCGCAGGATTGCAATGCTCAACCAGCAGGGTCAGCCACATCAGGCACATGGGGATGGTGGCATCGCTCCCCCTGTCCTATGGCTCTCATCTTCTCGTGGTGTCTCCATGAGAAAGACACAGCATGGAGACTGGGGACAACCCCCTATAGCATCACACTGCTTTCTGCCCCCATATCTCTACTTATGGGGGATACAATCACACCCCAACCCCAACTCGAGCCTGAGCTGCTTCTGTCCTTGGCACCCAGGGAGACCTCACTGTGGCCTTCCAGTACTTGAAGGGAGCATATAAAGAGGAGAGGGAACGGCTGTTTGTGAGGGTGGACAGTGATAGGACAAGGGGGAATGGTGTTAAACTGAGACAGGGGAGGTTGAAGTTGGATCTTAGGAGGAGGTTTTTCCTCCCAGAGGGTGGTGACGCACTGGAACAGGTTGCCCAAGGAGGCTGTGGATGCCCCATCCCTGCAGGCATTCAAGGCCAGGCCGGATGTGGCTCTGGGCAGCCTGGGCTGCTGGTTGGTGACCCTGCACATAGCAGGGGGTTGGAACTGGATGATCCTTGTGGTCCTTTTCAACCCAGGCCATTCTATGATTCCCTTGAGAATCCTGGGATCACATCTGCTCCCAGCAGACCTTTGAAGGCCAGATCCCATTTCGGTGCTCCAAAAAGCACAAAGCAAAGCAAGGAGAGCAGGCTCTGCATTCACTGCCGCCGGAGCTGCCCCGAGTCCTCCCAGCTGTTTGCAATCATGCACTGCAGGGGTCAGCGCCGGCACCGCTCCCAAATTCTGTCTCTCTCTTCCACGCCGGCTGCGCATTTTGCAGTTTCCAGCTCCGTGCACCGCAGCAAAGCAAAGGGGAAAGGAGGCACTTTGCACGCGTCGTTTGGCAAACAAGGGAAGCTTCGTTTAGCCAGAGGGAAAGGTCTGGGGCAGCAAAGCCCTGGCGCTGCTTGCTTCGGGTTTGCAGGAAAACTGCAGGAAAGGTTGCTGCTCCATGCATGCATCCGCGTGTATGTGCATAAGCACAGTGTGCATGCACGTGCACTGTGCATGTGCATGCATGCATGGCAATTCCAGCACAGCCCAGTTTCCATACAAAAAAAGCAAAAAAGAAAACCCAAACAGACACCAATTTGGGTCCTTCAAACACAGCTGAGCTCCTGCCACTGATCAGCAAAGCAGACCATCAGATCCATCCTTTAAGAGCCTCGAAGCGTCGCAGTAAGCGATAATAAAACCCAACTTTTCCAGCCTGCTTCCAAAAGCCCCCTCTGAGCTCAGAGCTCTCTGACAAACCACAGCACAACAAACAGGGGCGGGATGATCTGCACGGAGCAACAAGACCTGCAAAGTTTGGGGTTTTGTTTAAAGCAATAAAGCTCCCGAGAGAGGGAAGGCGACGGTTTGGTGCAGCGCCAGGACGTGCAGCAAAAAAACCCATAAAGCAACTCCGGCCAGGACAGCAAATTCCTCCTCCTTCTCCAACCCTTTGCAAAAGTAAACTAAGCGCGTGGGGAGCTCGGCAGGGCAGCGGTGCTGTGTGGGGTGATTCCCGAGGAAAACACTTTCGGAAGAGGCCTAAAAATGCACTTTCCGGCGCTGGGAGGAGCGCAGAACGGCTTCCCCCGGGAAAGGGCCCCCGGGCTGGCGCTGCAGGGAGCCCGGCCCTGCGGGAAGGCGGCCAGGAAGGAAAAGGCGGCAGCGACCGAGCGCAATTTGAAGCGTCGTTGCAAGCAGCGGGACGTGGGTGCAGCGGGAGAGGCGTGCAAGGGTGTGCAAGGCAGCGGGCGTATGGGCATGCATGCGCGCGGTCATGCATACATGTGCAGGTGTGTACAAGCGTGCAAGGCACGCGTGCAAAATGGCATTGCCCAGGGCAGGCGGTGTGTGCCCAGGCCTGCAAAGGAGGGAGGCACCGGGCGGGGCACGTGTGCGTGGGGCGGGGGGAACACGAGTTGGGGGGGAGCTTGCAATGCAAAGGGAGGGGGCGTGCATGCAATGCGGTGCGCGCAGTGCAAAGAGGGGGTGCGCACAGTGCAATGGGGGGGTGTGCACGGTGCAAAGAGGGGGTGTGCACATTGCAAAGAGGGGGTGCGCACAGTGCAAAGAGGGGGTGTACACATTGCAAAGAGGGGGTGCGCACAGTGCAATGGGGGGGTGCGCACAGTGCAATGGGGGGGTGCGCACAGTGCAAAGAGGGGGTGCATGCAATGCCTGCGGGCGGAGAGGGGGTTGCAGCGCGGGCTCGAAGCGGTTTGTCAGCCGGGGGGAGGGGTTGGCTTGGAGGGCTTGGAGGTTCCCCCGGTGTCGCAGAGCGGGCGGGAAGCGGCAGCCGGCCCCGCTATACCCCCCCCCGCCCCCCGGCTCTGTACCCCGGCGGAGCTCCCCGAGCCCCCTCCTCACCCCGGCCGCCCCTCCTCACGTACGCGGCCACCGGCGGGGCCTGGAGGGGAGGCGCGGCCCGGCCGGGCGGGAACCGCCGCTCCCGCCCCCTCCTGGCATATATATCTATTTTTTTTTCCATTTTATTTTTATTCTTCTTTTTTTCCCCCCTTTCCTTCCTTCCTTCCATTCTCTCCCCACGTCGTTTCCCCACCCCCCGCTCTCTCTCTCTCTCCCCCTTTCACAATACGGCCGCCCCGCTCTACCCCGTTACTCACGGCGTCCCGGGGCCGTTCCTCGCGCTTCGCCGCCGGCCGGGTTAAAGCTCCCGGGGCCGGGCTGGTGTAAACAACCTCCCCACATGCTCGGCCCCTTCCTGCGCATTGGCTCCGCCGCGGCCTTTCCATGCACGCCCCCGCCGGGGCTGCGCTGCCCGGGGGAAGGAAGGAAGGGAGGAGGGAGCGGCTCTCCTTCTTTTTGCTCCCTTTTCTCTCTTCCCGTCCCGGCTGTTCCTCCCTGAGCTTCCAAAGGTTCCCGTGTTGTGAATGTCTATGGGAGTTTTGCCCCTTCAGATCTCGCTTGGGGGCACCACGGAGGGTGGGGGGCGTTTTTACACCCTTATAACGGAGGGAGATGGAGGGAGATGGAGGGGGATGGAAGGATCTGTGCCCCAAAGCGCTTCGCTGGCAGCCGGGCTTTACTCGCAGCCCCACAGCCCAGCAGGACGCGATGAACGTGTATCAGAACCAGCACCCGAACGGATCGCTCCGGCCACCAGCCCGCCCCCCTCGCCTCTTCTTTTCCCCTCGCTTCTTTTCAAGCCCAAACCCACCGCTGTCCCTATAACCCCCCCCCATCTCCTCCTCCTCATCACGGCCATCCCTGACTCGTGCCCCCCGCCCCGCCCCGGCGCTGAGCGGGAACGCCGCGTGCCCCCCCCCCCCCTCCATGGCCGCCCCCCCCCGCGCTGACTACGTGCCGTTCCCCACGTGGAGGCCGCACGCGCCCCCCGGCCAGGGAACAGCCCGCGCCGCACGTTCGCGCCCCCGTCAGCCAGGCGGAGGAGGAGGGGGGGGGGGGGCGGGAGCTTGAGAGACGAAGGACCAATGGGAGGAGACGGCGGGGTGGGATCGACCAATGGGAACGCGGCTAGAGGGGAAGCCCCGCTCTTCGGCTGCTCTTGTGAGGCTGCGGCCGAGTGAGGCGCCGGTGCGGGCCGGCTGGGGCGGGAGGGTGTGGGGGGAGCGCGGAGCTGCGCTGTGAGGAACCGCTTGTGGGGCTGCGGGGAGCGGCCTGAACTGCTCCGTGACAGAACCGAACCCCAGCTAAGGGTTTGTGTGTGTCTGATAGTGAGATGGAGACAGAACCGAACCCCAGCTAAGGGTTTGTGTGTGTCTGATAGTGAGATGGAGACGAAAGGAGGGAAGGAAGGAATGACGAAAATAAGAAAGAAAGGAATAGAGAAAGAAGGTGGGGAAAGTAAGGAAGAAAAGTGTTGTACTCTGTAGTGTTTAGTAATTAGGTGAACGGGAATGAGAGTGGTGGCTCTTGGATGAGGAGCAATGAGAAAGAAGGAATAAAGAGGGGATGAAAGAAAGGAAGAAATGTGTTCCATAGCTTGTAATGAGATGAAAGAAACAGGATGAAGAAAAGAAGGGATGAGGAGAAAAGAAGGAAGGAATAAAGAAGAAGAAAGGGGAGATTAAAGAAGGAAGAAGGGTGCGGTGTTCCATAGCATTGAGTAATGAGATGAATGAATGAGAGAAAGGAAGGAAGGAAGAAATAAGAAAGGAAGACAGAAAGAAAGAAAGAAGAGGATGAGAGAAAAGGAAAGGAAGAAGTAAATAAATGTATTCCATAGAGTTTAGTAGTGAGGTGAAGGAACCAATGAGAAAGGAAGGAAGGCAGGAAGGAATTAAAAGAAAGAGGGAAAGAAAGAAAGAGGGAAAGAAAGGGAAAGAGAGAAAGAAGGAAAGAAAGAAAGGGAAAGAAAGAAAGGGAAAGAAAGAAAGGGAAAGAGAGAAAGAAAGAAAGAAAGAAAGGAAGGAAGAAAGAAAGGAAGAAAGAAAGGAAGAAAGAAAGGAAGAAAGAAAGGAAGAAAGAAAGGGAAAGAAAGAAAGGGAAAGAAAGAAAGGGAAAGAAAGAAAGGGAAAGAAAGAAAGAAAGAAAGGGAAAGAGAGAAAGAAAGGGAAAGAGAGAAAGAAAGGGAAAGAGAGAAAGAAAGGGAAAGAGAGAAAGAAAGGGAAAGAGAGAAAGAAAGGGAAAGAGAGAAAGAAAGGGAAAGAGAGAAAGAAAGGGAAAGAGAGAAAGAAAGGGAAAGAGAGAAAGAAAGGGAAAGAGAGAAAGAAAGGGAAAGAGAGAAAGAAAGGGAAAGAGAGAAAGAAAGGGAAAGAGAGAAAGAAAGGGAAAGAGAGAAAGAAAGGGAAAGAGAGAAAGAAAGGGAAAGAGAGAAAGAAAGGGAAAGAGAGAAAGAAAGGGAAAGAGAGAAAGAAAGGGAAAGAGAGAAAGAAAGGGAAAGAGAGAAAGAAAGGGAAAGAGAGAAAGAAAGGGAAAGAGAGAAAGAAAGGGAAAGAGAGAAAGAAAGGGAAAGAGAGAAAGAAAGGGAAAGAGAAAGAAAGGGAAAGAGAGAAAGAAAGGGAAAGAGAGAAAGAAAGAGGGAAAGAAGGAAAGAAAGAGGGAAAGAAGGAAAGAAAGAGGGAAAGAAGGAAAGAAAGAGGGAAAGAAGGAAAGAAAGAGGGAAAGAAGGAAAGAAAGAGGGAAAGAAAGAGGGAAAGAGGGAAAGAAAGAGGGAAAGAGGGAAAGAAAGAGGGAAAGAGGGAAAGAAAGAGGGAAAGAGGGGAAGAAAGAGGGAAAGAGGGGAAGAAAGAGGGAAAGAGGGGAAGAAAGAGGGAAAGAGGGGAAGAAAGAGGGAAAGAGGGGAAGAAAGAGGGAAAGAGGGGAAGAAAGAGGGAAAGAGGGGAAGAAAGAGGGAAAGAGGGGAAGAAAGAGGGAAAGAGGGGAAGAAAGAGGGAAAGAGGGGAAGAAAGAGGGAAAGAGGGGAAGAAAGAGGGAAAGAGGGGAAGAAAGAGGGAAAGAGGGGAAGAAAGAGGGAAAGAGGGGAAGAAAGAGGGGAAGAAAGAGGGGAAGAAAGAGGGGAAGAAAGAGGGGAAGAAAGAGGGGAAGAGGGGAAGAAAGAGGGGAAGAGGGGAAGAAAGAGGGGAAGAGGGGAAGAAAGAGGGGAAGAGGGGAAGAAAGAGGGAAAGAGGGGAAGAAAGAGGGAAAGAGGGGAAGAAAGAGGGAAAGAGGGGAAGAAAGAGGGAAAGAGGGGAAGAAAGAGGGAAAGAAAGAGGGGAGGGAGGAAGGAAGGAAGGAAGGTGGAGGGTGAAAGAAAGGATGAAAGAAATGAAGAGAGATGTAATGCTCCATAGCTGGTAGTGAGGAGATGAGGACAGCTTTAGAAACCATGCCCTGAAATCGTTTCACGTAGGGTAGAAGCTTTTCAGTGGTTAATGGCCCGCTTTGAATCTTAAGAGCACCAGTCTATCATGCTTAATAGCATTAATACGCCCTTATATCCATTAATTTAGTCCCTGTTTGAACCCTTTTCATTTGCTTGATCTGTGCTACGTGAAAAAGTTTATTTATCTTGTTTGCGTTGGGATTTCTCTGGTGTCCCCAGTCCTACCTGTATGCTGTATGATTATTCTTTAGCCTCCCTTGGAATATCCATGACTCAGGAGCTCTTTATCATGGCCTGCCCCACTGAGCACGTAGTTTGTGAAGTGTCCTTGGCTTTTTCGTCCTCCCTGGTGCAGAAGCTGTCTTCTCTGATTACCTCAGTGACCCTTCCATGCAACCTGACTGGTTTTACATATGCTTTTGGAGACAGAGTGGACGGAACTGCATCAGTCATCAAATCTGATGCAACGTAGATTTATGCAGCAACATTGTCATGTTTTTGGTTTCTCTTCTTTTCAGAATAGCTGCCGGCATTTGATTTGGCTGCCGCTGAGCGCTAAGCTGATCTTCTCACAGAGCTATCAACAATAACCCCAGGTTCTCTTTTCCTGAGAAGTAATAGCTGATTTAGAGCCCATAACTATATGGATGATTAGTGTAATTTCTCCAAGATGTTCCTTGTTGACATGAAATCCCACCTGCCATTGCATCTGCTCATTGTGCTGTGAGATCTTTCCCTGATTTCAGGCACAATTATCTGGGGGTAATTTTATCCTTCCTGTCAACATTGTCACATCACTGCTTGCTCTTTGTTCAGAACTTCTAACAGTGTTAAACAAGTGATCGTCCAGTCCAGATCCTGAGGGATCCCATCTGCTAACTTCTTTCCTTGCGGAGTAGCAGTGAAACTGCTTATCCTGCTCAGGTTTGTTTGCTTGTTTATCTTCCAATGAACCAGTTACCTACGAGGCTTCCTTCCCCATCCCACAAAAACGCGGCATCTTGGACAGGGAATCTTGGTGAATCTCCACGAACCCGTAAGTGAAAGATTCCAGTTGAAAGCATTTTGTGATGGTTTAGTTTGTTTTGTATAAGTAGACCTAAAATGTGCCAGATTCTGTTTTCCTGTCTTTATAGCACTCCCTAGCGCAGTGTTCTCATGTTGTGATGTATGCAGTGTGAGCAACGTACCCAATTTTTTTATTATTGTGCAACGTTTTAAAGCAGAGCAGAGGGAAAAAGAAACACACACACAACAAAATAGTGGAGAGAAAAATCCAGTACGTAGAGCTGTGTCCATGGGATGATCATTAGTTACAGCTTTAATTTCAGTTAATATTAAATGTTAGCTTGAGACTAACAGTGCTTAGCAGTTGAATAAGCTTGGCTTGGTTTTACCCACCCACTGCTCTGCCTGGCGTTGTGCTTTGGCCGCTGTCCCTCAACCTCAAGAGATTATTCATTTCTGAGTACACAAGCTCGGGATAAACTGCTTAACTGACATTTTGGGTCTATTAATATCGTTCATTTTGTTTTGGTACGAGATGAATCAGAGCCACGCCACCAAGACCAAATTAACCAAATAAACTGGAGGATTAATTTTTTTTTGGCCAAATTTTCCTACGTGTCATTGACAATATGAAGGACCAACCTGTGCTGAGATCTGAGCAACTCCAGAGCGTGAAAATCTACTCTTAAAGTGACTCTTATTCTTGCAGTCTTGTTGCGAACATTTGGAATGCAATTTTGGGGTAACCCGTGACATGTTTTTCAACTCCTCGACTTATGGGATCAAGTGATATGGTGAAGGAATACGGGAAGAAGAAAATAATGTAAATTTATAGCTGCCAATGCTGTTGAACAAGAGCATGATGTTTTGCAGACAGGTATCCTCCATGGATCTGAATGCTTCCATCTGGACTTCCTTAGGTGTTGCACTGCCTTGTGCAGCTCTACTGACCCTCCTTGCGCTCACCCTCATTCCCATCATGAGCTGAAAACAACAGAAGAGCCCAAGCCCTTGAGACTTGAGGTGCAGGTGCTCCTCTGTGTCATCTCTTTCCAGGGCAGTCTGGCTGTGGGATCTGTGCTCTGGCCCAGCTTCTGGGGGTGTTCCATCCCAAAGGAACTCTGAGCTCATCAGTGCTGTGATGTTGGCCATTGGTCTTTTAGCAATGAGGCCAAAGCCTCTGTGCTGGGATGCGGTGTCCATTTTAGATGGCCATTGCCTCAAAATGGTCTCATGAAGTGCCTGTCTGTGCATCTCAAATGATCTCAAGAAGCATCTGGACAACGCACTCAGTCACATGGCCTGATTTTCCAGGACTTGGACTCCATGATCCTTATGAATCCCTTCCAACTGGAGCGATTCTGTGATTCTACGACTGGATTTAGGAGGATTTCCTTATTTTACAGTATATTGGCTACGATGACAGCAATAACGTTACTGAATTTAAGGTCTTTGAGCACTACTGATCAAATCTGGCTGCATCCATGCCCCTGGAAAAGAGCTGCGTCCTGGAAGCTGCCCACAGCTGGTGCCTGGGAGTCACCAAAAGGAGAGAGCGTTTTGTCTGGTCGCGTCCCATTTCCCTCAGCAGAAGCACAGTGCAGCTGGCACGACTCTCCCAGCCAACGCAGCTCGCGTCTTAAAAAGCTGGATTTTGTCTTCTCATGGGAGGAGGAAAATGTTAGGAAATGCGATGCCAGGGATCCCTGATAGCCTGAAAAACCAGCGGGGTCAAGCAGAAGCCATCGAGCGTGTCTGTGGTTGCACAAGCTGCTTGGCGCACAGTGTGCTCACAGTTTGGCATGCCCAGCTCCTGACTTTTATACGCTCGTTGCTGACATGATGCAGATTTAACTGTTACCGCCTGGGGCCATGTAACAGCAAAGCCCCCAGGCCGGCTGCTTTACTGCTCTGTTCCTCCGCTGCTGCGTCCCATGGTTGATAATTCAGCTGGGGAGCGGTCACACATTGTGGCATATCTTGTATGTCATTGGCACCGTGGGACAGAGCCAGACCTGGGCACAGGAGTGGGTCTGGGCAGCTCCTCTGTGTGCTGGGATGGCACAGTGCTCTGTAGGTGCAGGTTGCTGTGCCATGCACCCAGCTCCTCCAGGCACGCGCAGCTGAGCCTCCCCCTCCTTGCAGCCCAAGCAGGGAGAAGCCAAGAGAGGAAGAGACACTCACGAGGTTTCCTTTTCTGCTCTTTGCCTCCTTATGTTGTTTTTTTTTTTTTAATAAACTCTGTCCTGTTTGCATTTTTTTTTTCTTTCCCCTCCCTTCCTTCGCCTTCTCATTTTTAACTCTTTGCTTCCTCTCCCGGCGCTGCTCTTTTCTTTGCACTGCTAGCACAGCTTCAGCAAGCTCCAAGTATTCTTTAGTCTACTCCTCCGGGTGCACTTTGCTTGTTCTTGCATCTCATCTTGGCTGATTTTGGGAGCTGAGAGGATCCAAGCTACTGAAATGTGGAGCTCCATGAAGAGCTGCTCACCACCCAACCAGCCCTAGTTCTTCCCCTCCGCTTCGTTCAAGATAGAAAATTAATCATTAACCGACTTGTCCTTTGAGCGGCACGCAAAGAAAACCCGTCACACCTGAGGGTAACACCGGCCAAGGCGCAGCCCTGAAGCCTGCTTGCTTTTGCTGGGGAGCCACTCCAGGAGCTGACGCTGCTCTACCACTGCCTGGGTCGCATCTCTTGGGCAGCACTTTTCTTGTGAATATTCCCCCAACTGCCCACCTTTGGGCCCCCCTCCAAGCCCAGTGTGAGCGTATAGAAGGGGAGATAACTGTATAGGAAGACAGAGGGGTGTATGTGGAGGCAGATGAATATGCAGTAAGGCAGTGAGAGTGTAGGAATGCAAGAGTGTTTAGGAAGGTAGACACGCATAGATGGCTGTCTGAGGTGGCGAATGAGCACATAGGAAGGCAGGTGAGTGTGTAGGACAGCAGGTGAGCAACTGGAAGTGATTATCTAGCAGCTAAAATGGAGCGCCATGCCCATATGTTACTGGGGAGCACTCAGCACATGGGCACCTCTGGACCTGCTGCAGCACAAGGATTTCCCCAGCACTGCCCTGCGGTGGCCGAGAGCACCTCTGGGGACATTAAGAAGTGCTGAGCAGAAGGCTGAGGAATGTCCCTGATTTCCCCTGGCTCCGAAAGCTCCCCAGATCTTGCACCGAAATGAGTCACCCCGTGCAACGTGCTGCCAGCCATCGACAAGTGAGAACAGAAACGTCCCCAGCTCCCGTGCCAGCAGTCACGTCAAAGGCCTATACTTCTTATTAGTGTTTTTGGTTTGTGTTTTTTTTTTCCTTTAAAGCAAAATCCCTTTCTGCTCCATCTGACTCAGCCCCAGCAAAGCCTCTGCTTGAGGCAGAGCAAAGCCCAGCCTGGTGGCACAGTGAATTACTCTGTGTCCACCTTGGATGCAGTTTGTTATTTTGGGGTGGAAGCTCTGGGATGCAGTGATCTCTGAGTTGTCCATGCTCCATCAGTGCAGGGGGAGCACAGAGCTGGTCCCAGGGCTGTAGACGTGTGGGGATGTCCCAGCAGCACACTCAAAACTCAAAGCCAGTGTCTGACAGCGGAGTCCCAGTGTCCCAAAGCTCCCTAAGCTCCAGCAGGTTGGGGCTGTTCCCACTGCCCTCTGGAGCAGAACCCTTTCCTAGCACCCAGCCTTTTCCAAGTGTCCAATCCTCAGATCCCTCCATCCCATCCTAAAGGATGTCAAAGCGCTTCTCTGGCAGTGCTGGAGCTGCCTCTTCCTCAGGTTCGATGCTGTTGGGCACCGTGTGCTGCTGTACCCGGGACACTTTGCAGATGCGAGCATACACAGGTATGGGGCTGCCTGTGCTGCATGACTCCTCTTGTACAACAAAGCCCTGCATGGAGTCCCCACTGTCCCCATTGTCCCTGTAGGGCTTCTCCAGCCCAGCACTGAGCTGCTGGGATTTGTAGCGGATGCTTTCATAGATGGGCCCCTGAGCATCCTGCACTGTGTCCACTGTAGGCTCTGCGGTGTCGCCGGGCAGCAGCGGGAGCTGTCGGTGCCGAAGGAAGTCTGGGGTCCTCTGGGAGGATTTAGGGGATGCATTGGGTTGTGGTGACCCGGAGATGTCCGTGTTCCCATCACTGGTGACATCTGTCCTGCTGCAAGGCGATGCACCTGCAGGGAAGGAGAGGGAGAAGCTGAGGAAAGGGAGGTTCTTGGGGGGCACCTCCTAATTTCAGGGTAAGGTAGAAATGAGTCGATGTTCTTAAAGGAGAGCTTTGGTGCTGTTCCTCCTGCCTGCCAGTTCTATCCTTTCTCTTTGGTTTCTGCAAGAAATACAACAGAAAGCAAAGGAAAACCCCATGCATCCCATGCTCTCCGCCTTCCCTTGCTGCTCAAATATTTATTTAAGGAGGAGGAGGTTCTGCCCTGTGTGCAGGATCTGTCAACAGCAGGAGGTGGCAGAGTGGGTGCCGAGCCGGTTTGTTCACCTCCAAGATAAAGGAGGCTCTAGAATAGGTTTCCTTCTGCATTGTAACTGTTCCTCTTCCTGTTGCAAAGCTGCAGGGACGTGGTGCTGTGGGACTTGGGGTGCAGGTTCCTTGCAGCAGGTGATGGGCTGCAGGACCATGGGCAGGAAGTTGTGGGGTCAGATCCTGGCCAGAGCCGTGGCCTCTTTGCTGCCCTCCATCCTGAAACCCCATGAGCATCCCAGTGTGAGCATCCCAGTGGGACCCAGCATCAGCACCCCAATGGGATCTCCAATGGAGGTTCTCCAAAAGCAAACATCTCAGTGTGAGCACACCAATGGGAGCAGCCCAGCACGAGCGCCCCAGGGGAGATGCTTTAATTGTGAATATCTCAAGGTGAGCACACCAATGGGAACGTCCCAATATGGGAATTCCAGTTTAAGCATCCCAACCTGAATGCCCTAAAGCGGGCTTCCCAACGTGAGTATCCTAATGCAGTCATCCATATGTGATCATCCCAACCTGAGCACTCCCGAGTGGGCAGACCAATGCAGACATCCTAAAGTGAACACCCTAAGAGAAACATCTCAAGCTGATCACTCCAACATGGATATCCCAAAGTGGGCACCCGAACCTGAGCACCCCAGTGTGGGGGTATCCCAGTGCAAACATCCCCATGTGAGCATCCCAAAGTGGGCATCCCAATGCAAGTATCCCAGTGTGAGCACCTCAACCTGAGCACTCTAAGGTGGACATCAGTGGACATCCCAACTTGAGCAACCCCAAAGTAGACACCCCGACGTCAGCATCCCAATGCAAGTATCCCAACCTGAACGCTCCAGTGTGGGAACCCCAAAGTTGACACCCCGATGTGAGTATCCCAGTGCAAGCATCTCATTGTGAGCACCACAACACTGAGTGTTCCAAAGTGGACATCCCATCACGGGCACTCCAACATGAGAATCCTACTGCAAGCATCTCCATGTGAGCACCCCAAAATGGGTGCTCAACTGGGGGCATCCCGATGCGATCACCCCAACACAAAGATCCCAAAGTAAGCACCCCAACCTGAACATGGGCACCCCAACGTGGGTAGTGCACCTCAAACATCCCCATGTGAGCACCCCAAATGGGCATCCCAACCTGAGCATCCCAATGCAAGCATCCCAAGTGTGAGCACCCCAATGCGAGCACCCTAAAGTGATCATCCCAAGGTCAGAACCCCAACATGGGCGTCCCAAAGTGAGCACCCCGATTCGAGCATCCCAATGCAATCATCCCCATGTGAGCACCTCAAAACAGGCGCTCCGGTGCGGGGTTGTGGGCATCCCCATGTGAGCACTCAAATCTCAAGCCGATCAACACAAAGATCCCAAAGTGAGCATCCCAAGCTGAGCACCCCGAGGTGAGCGCTCCCGTGTGAGCAGCAGCTCAAAGTCCCGCAGAGCCGCTGCTCCTCCCAGTCCGCCGGGCGAGCAAATCATTAACAGCGCCGGCAGCACCGCGCCGCGGACCTTCGGACTTGCTTGGGATGCATGGGACACGCATGCATGCACACGTGGATTTGCACGCCCGCAGGTACGTGCGCAAATGCAACGGCGCAGCACATTTGCACGCTCGTGTTGCACACTTAGGCGCGTGCAATGCTTTGCTCGCTCCCAGTACCCCGTGCAGGTGGGTGTGCGTGGGGCAGGACGAGCAGCCACAAGTAGCAGGACCGGGGGCAGCGGAAAGCAACCGCTGCGTGTCCCCATCGCTGTCCCGGTGTTTCTGTCCCCTGTCCCATCCCTACCTCCCAGCAGCGCTGCTCCCCCATCGCCGCAGTCCGGTCCCGACAGCGTCACCTGCAGCAGAAACAAAAGAGACTCTCGTGCACCCGCCCCAAACTCTTGTGCAACACTCGCGCACGCCCACACGGCTCGTTCCTGCCCCCCATTGCCTCTCATTGCCCCCTATCGCCCCCCAGCCCCGCAAATATCCTCTCCGGCCTTTAGGGGTGAGCTGGGCTCAGTGCCCCCAACCCCACGTGAACCCCCCCCCCCAACAGGGCTGTCCCCGCGTCCTCCTGATGCTTTGGGTTTGTGTTTTGGGGGGGGGAACTCCTGTCCGTTCCCGCTGCCGACGCTGGGGGGCTGTCCAAGCCCGTGCGACAGCGCTGTCCCCAAGGAGCGACGCGGCGACATCCGACAGCGCCTCGTTTTGGGGTGAAGAAACGATTCGGTCATCGGGGCTGGGAGATGGAGCGACTCGTCTGGATGTCCCCGCAGGGTTGTCGCGGGAGCACAACAGTGGGGACCGGCTGTCACTGCGATGGGGACATTGGCAGCGAGGACAAGAAGGGGATGGGGACACAGAGCAGAACACCCCCCCCCGGCCACACCGCTCTCACCAGCCCGGAGTTCCCTGTGGCGTTCCCGGTGCTCTGGGTGGAGAAGCGGCCGCTCGTCCTGTAGAAAGGGGTTGGTGACACCGATGTCCCCACGGCTGCCCTTTGGCATCCAGCAGGGCTGAGCCAAAAAGCCTGGCACGACCCCCACGGGGTGCTGCGTCCTCACGAATCCCCCGCGTCAGGGCACATACCTGGGGCAGAGGGCGCAGAGGAACAGCAGGAACAGGAACCCAATGGGCGCAGCAGCAGCCAAACCCCACGGCAGCACCGGGGCCATCGATGGAAGCTGCTGGGGGACGGGCACACGTCAGGCTGGGTGCAGGAGTGACCTCCCTTTGCTTCCAGGAAGCTTTTCGCACACGGATTCCATAGGAATTCCCGTCCTTTGCTCCCACCAGGGCTGCACCGTCCCGCAGCGGCTCAGCCCACAGAGGATTTGGGGTGATAGCAGCGTGGGCAGGGCTCTGTGCCCAGCGTTGGCACCCGTGGGCCGTGGTGGTGCCTGCAGGCTGCAGGAAGCCGTGCCCCATCCCAGGCCCGGATTGCTGGCATAGCTGTGCCGTGACACAGCGCTGTCACACCCCGTGGCGCCCGGCTCACCTCCCAGCTTTTGCTCTTACTCAAACACCCGCTTTTGGTGGCTGTTTTCCCCTCTATGGGAATGGGGGGGTGAGTGAAAAAGGGGCTGGGCCAAGGGGCTGCATCCTAAAGCATCTCCAATGAATCCTTCCTGCATCCCTGCTACATCCCCACTGTATTCCATTGCGTTCCTGCCACATCCCTAATGCATCCCTATTACATCCCTAATGCATCCCTTGTGCATCCTTAGTGCATTCCCACTGCATCCCTGCTGCATCCCCCTCTGAAACCTTGCTCCATCCCCTCTGCATCCCCACTGCATTTCTACTGCATCCCCACTACATCCCTGCTACGTGTCTACCATCTCCCCCTGCATTCCCACTGCATCCCTCTGCAGCCACCCAGCATCCCTTCTGTGCCCCCAAACCATGCTGCACCCCCCACTGCATCCTTCTTGCATCCTTATGGGACACTTCTGAGCCCACCCAGGCATCCCCCTCCAAGGAACCCATTCCCACCCTCTTCCCCCAAACCTCAGCTCTGTCTCCCACCAGACCCCTGCCTAACGCAGACTGGGGGCTGGTTGGGCTCCCCCCACGGGGAAGTTTCAGGGTGGGAGGCCCTGCAAAGAGAGCCAGGAGCTGCCCAACAGGCTGAGCCTGCTCTGCCGGCTCTGTGCCACCCTGCCCAGTGCTGGCACCCTATTGTGCCCCCTGTGCCCAGAGCACCCTGCCCGTACTGTGAGGCTGTTAGAGGTGAGTTGTCCCCAGTGTGGGTGCCCTCAGTGTGGGTGCTGGGCTCAGTGGGGTGATTGGTCACAGCCTGGAGGGATTTTTCCTCTGAAATCCATTCAGTCAAGAACTTGATCCTAATGGATGCTCCAGGGGAGCACAGGGGTAATTTCAAACATGTCCCGTCCCTCCAAGCCCAACCTGCCTCACTTACCCCATCTGTACACTGAGACCATCCTCAATGTTCCCCACAGCCCAGCCTCAAGGCCCAGCACCTCCCCTACCCCTCTGTGTACCCCTCCCCAGGCTCAGAGACACTCACCCAGGTGCTGCCCGACCCGTGGGTGCTGCCGGCTGCTGCTCCACTCAACTCTGGCCAGGAGCAGTGGGTGGCACCCGTCACACCCCAGCTTCCTGCTGCTGCCTCACCCGGCCCCATGGAGCTCTGCCCTGGGTATGCAGGTAAACCCTGAGCCCCGACAGCACCAAAACCAGCAACCTTTGGGGGATCCTGAACACCCGTGGGGGATCCAAACAGCCATAGGGGGGTCCTGAAGGCCAGGGAAGGCCCTGCAGCCCCATGAGGGGGTCTTGGGACCCCCTTGTCAAGCTGCTGGGAAGGGCTGAGCCAAGATCAGAGCCCCCAGGAGTAGTGCTGGATCCACCCCTGTCCAGGATCCACAGCCATCCAGGATCCCCTCTGTCCTGCTCCCTCTCTGTCTACAATCCCCAGCCATCCTCCAACCCAGATCCCCTCCATTCTGGATCCCCTCAATCCATGATCTCTTCCATCCCAGATCACCCTCTATCCTAAATCCTATCCATCCTGGATCTCCTTCATCCTTGACAATCCTCCATTCCAGATCCCCTCCATCCTGGACCTTCCTCCATCCCAGATTGCTGCTCTCCCAAATCACCCTGTGTCCTAAATCCACTCCATCCCAGATCCTCTCCTTTCCTCTCCTTTCCTCTCCTTTCCTCTCCTCCCCTCCCCTCCCCTCCTCTCCCCTCCCCTCTCCTCCCCTCCCCTCCCCTTCCCTCCCCTACCTCCCTTACCTCCCCTTCCCTTCCCTTCCCTTCCCTTCCCTTCCCTTCCCTTCCCTTCCCTTCCCTTCCCTTCCCTTCCCTTCCCTTCCCTTCCCTTCCCTTCCCTTCCCTTCCCTTCCCTTCCCTTCCCTTCCCTTCCCTTCCCTTCCCTTCCCTTCCCTTCCCTTCCCTTCCCTTCCCTTCCCTTCCCTTCCCTTCCCTTCCCTTCCCTTCCCCTTCCCCTTCCCCTTCCCTTCCCCTTCCCCTTCCCCTTCCCCTTCCCATGCTGGCGGTGCCTGATGGCTCTGAGATTTCGGTACAGTGAGCCCATGCTGGTGTCCTCCAAAGCAGGGAGCAGTGGTGGCATTTGACGATTCTGGCCTGCTGCCATTTGTAATTAAGCCGTATGCCTCCAGCGGTCATTTGTCACCCTATTTTAAGCCTGCTGGAGCTGATGTGCCGTTCCTGACGGTCTTAGTTAAAAATTTAATGACTTATAAAATTTTCCATAAGGCTGAGAAATGGATTCGTCACCCCGCATCACAGCTGCACAGCGCTACCAATGCAGTGCCACCTGCAGAGTTGGGTTTTGCACCATTTGGGGCTCATCCTCAGGGACCTCTCACAGCCCCTGGCTGTGGTGCTGGGCACCCTGGGTGACTGTGCTGGGGCAGGAGGGAGTCAGAGGGACACAGGGATGCCTCCAGCCCTGGATGCCTCCAGAACCCGAGGCTCTATGAGCTGGGCATGGTGAAGGATGATCTCACTGAGGCTCCCTTCCATCCATCCCTGGAGGTGTTCAAGACCAGGTTGGATGGGGTCCTGGGCAGCCTGGGCTGGTATTAAATGTGGAGGTTGGTGGCTCTGTATGCAGCAGGGGGTTGGAGCTTCATGGTCCTTGAGGTCCCTTCCAACCCAAGCCATTCTCAGATTCTATGATTCTATGAATGAAAGCCGTTCCCCTCCCATTTGATGGATAGGAAGACCCAACTCTACCAACAAGGGCACAGCCTTCAAGCAGCACCACTACAGCATCCTCCCCCCATGCATGCCGTGCCATGTGCCAACATCGCCATTCCCCTGTGCCCAGCTCTGTGCTGCGCGTGCTGCTCCCACATGTCTCAGTATCTCCAAAGGGGCAGGAAGCACACAGCAGGGTGCCTGCATTGGGACTGCCCTCTGAAATCCCACCCAGCCATCAGGGCTCCAAACCGCCTGGCCAGCGGCCAGCAAACCACTTAAGTGCGCACTTGGCTTCAAGCATGCGAGCCCTTCCAAACAACCTTAAGTGATTCGCTGGATCCAAAACAAAGTCATTAGCACCTTGCAGCACTAAGCCTCTCTGGTGCATGTCATCGACTGTCAGTGATGGGTAAACTGGGATTAGGGTGAAACGCTCCCGTTTCTTCCATCATCTCTCCTGAAAGCTTTGGCACGAGCTCGTACGGCACAGGGACAGCAGCCCTTTGCACCTCCTGCTTCTTGGGCTGGCAGGATGTTTGCGTCTTCATTGGATCATGCGTGCCAATTTTGGATTATGTTTCTTTGGGTTTCTTTTCTAAATTGAACAGACCCCGTTTGATTGGATGTCATATATTGGTAAGGATACTGAGATTTTTGCTCATTTTCTTTGGCCATTTCTGAATGGATTGCCATACAATCCTGTCTCTCTATGTAAGTATGTATATATATATATATAAAATATAGCATACAGACATTTCTCTGTTTCCTTCTCCCAGGTAACAGCGAAAGGACAAGAGGTGATGGTCTCAAGTTGCACCAGGGTTGGTTCAGGTTGGGTATTAGGAAACATTTCTTCTCATAAGGAGCAGCGATGAAGTGGCACAGCTGCCCAGGGAGGTGGTGGGGTCACCATCCATGGGGCTGTTCCAGAACTGATGTGGCACTGAGGGATGTGGGCTGTGGGCATGGGGGCTGGTGGGTTGGACTTGGAGATCTGAGAGGTCTTTTCCAACCTGAACGACTCAGTGACTCTACGGTTCTTTACGCACATGTACGTATGCAAACATGCACGTGTACACGAAGTCTTGGCACATTGGTACGAGTGTGGCATTTTAAAGCTGCCTTCTTTGTTTTGGTTCTTTCTGAGATGCACACAAGTTCCCTCTTCTTTTTGGCTGCATATTCGAAGGATCTGGTGGGTCTGGATCCTTCTGCTTTCAAATGCCAAAATGTAAAGAATACTAATGCAGCCCATTGCTTTCAGTTTGCCAACCTGGACACCAAAATGCAGGATATGAAATTTATGACTGATTCGAAGTTGAATAAACAGCATAACAATTCAATGCTCAAATCAAATGGATTTAGGTTACAAAGCATTAAAATGAAACAAGGGGGGCTCTAAGAAAATTTCAGTGCTTCTGAGCATTTCAGATCATCCTCCCTGCAGAAACGGCAGACAAGGGAATGCCAAGCCATCAGAGTATCAGTTTCTCTTTTCTCAGCAGATGTACAAAGCTTCACAGAACTTGGAATGAATTGGGCCACTGAATACTACCAGTTATGGATAGGTTTTTCAAGCCCTTCGCTAAATCATCATAGAATCATAGAATGGCCTGGGTTGAAAAGGACCACACTGATCATCCAGTTCCAACCCCCTGCTGTGTGCAGGGTCACCAACCAGCAGCCCAGGCTGCCCAGAGCCACATCCAGCCTGGCCTTGAATGCCTGCAGGGATGGGGCATCCACAGCCTCCTTGGGCAACCTGTTCCAGTGCGTCACCACCCTTTTGGGGAAAATCTTCCTCCTAATATACAACTTAAACCTCCCATTCCCCCTTATCCTATCACTGTCCACCCTTGTAGACAGCTGGCTCTCCCACAGAGCATGCTGGAAGGCATTTCTAGGGTGGAAAGCTTACTCTTTTCCCCAGTTTGGTGGCCATGAGTTCCCCTTTTCCCATTGAGGATCTGCAGTATGATGCTGAACAGATTCCAGGGATGGGAGCACACAAGCCAAGATGCCCGGGCAGCCCATGGGCTACATGCAAGGCTCACCCAACTTGCGCAGTGTCCAGTGTCACCCCCAAGAGATGCATCAGGGCATTGCAGCCAATACACATCTTTGTGGATGTCAACTGACTTCCACCATGATCAGCCCATGGAAAAGGAGTAGGGCATGAAGGCATCACTATTCAGCCAAAATGCCATCACAGCCAGGATTTCATTGTGTCTCTTCTCCTTCATCCTGGTCAAGCTTAGTGTCATCACAGTGCTGCTTAGCTTTGGCTCGGGATCTTTAAATATTCAACCTATCAGTGGGAATGTTAAAGCTTTCTCCACGAGGTTAAAGCATACTGTACATATGCTGGGGTATATCTGGGGGTATGCAGCTGACAGCCCATCTCCAGCTGAGCCCTTGGAGATGGCAGCTTCAGTGTCCATCCCCATCACCACCTCTGGGTTCTGTAAGTCACCACTGTGGTCCCCATCCAGACAAGACTCCCTCTTCCCACACCAATCTCTGCAGTTTCACACCTTGCCACAAATCCTGGGATTTTGTAGCATTTTGCAGCAGCTTTCCAAAGAAGCCTCACTCCCTACAACGAGGACAAAGGGAAGAGGCAGCCAGCCAAAAGCATGCAAGCTGGGAGAGGGAGAGCAGCTGGAAATCATTATCCCAAGAACTCAAGCAAAGCTGCAGCACTCTGGTGGGGGACGTGTGTCCTGCTGGGTCCCCTGCTATGTTCTGCTCATGTCTGGTTCTGCAGTCAGAGCCACGAGGGGCTTTGGGAATGGGACCTGCATTCCCCCATGTGTGGAGTCCCATCAGCATTACTCGGTGCAGATGTGTGGAGGAAAGTTGTGAAGCCAACATGTGTCAAAAGCGGTTTGAGGAGGACAAGGTGGCACCATGCAGGGTGCAAGAGCTTGTTCACAGAAGTCCCCTCACTGCTCCTCTGAAGCATCACCAACTGTTCCCCCTTCCAGCTGTGGTCCCTGGGCTCTGCTATTTGCTTTCCTGCTGCTGTGTCCAACAGCAGAAAACAAAGAAAAGAAGAGCCATTTTCAATTGACCCCACTAATCCCAAATTGCAGGCAGAGGTGTAGTTGTGCCCAGAGGAATTCCTTCCCCTCTGGAAGGAGGGGATGGATTCTGATCAGAAGCAGAAGGATGGAAAGATGGTTTTTGGTATGGAAAAAAATTGGAAGAGATCTTCAGAAAAGGCAGACACCGAGAATTATAGACCCTGCATGACAGCCTGATGGCTTCCGATGAGATGTTTTCCAGCAGAAAGTGGGGCTGCCCATCGCTTGGATCCATTGGGTCAGGACAGAAATATTTGATGTGTTCTGTGTCTTGAGGACACTCGGCCTTTCCTGGAGTCCCTGGGAAGTGCTAAAGGACTCAGGTTGGCTTATTTCAGGTTGAATATTAGGAAATATTTCTTCTCCAAAAGAGCAGTGATGCAGTGGCACAGCTGCCCAGGGAGGTGGTGGAATTGCTGTCCCTGGAGGTGTTCAAGAGCCAAGGAGATGTGGCACTGAGGGACGTGGTCAATGGGCAATACTGGATGGTTGGACTAGATGATATTAGAGACCTTTTCCAACATGAATGATTCTATGACCTCAATTTGAAGCAAAACTCCAGACCCGGTGTATAAAAGGGTTTAGAGGAAATGCCATCAGTCCCCATCCTGCCAAAGGTAATGATGGGGATGTGCTCCAGATCCATGTATGCATGGCCAGGAGCAGACACCAGCTCTGCCACCGTATGGGTTTGTGACTCATGGTGCCATAGTGACATCTCCTGAAGGTTCATTCAGTACTTGAGAGCCATCACAAAACCGGCCAGGAGTTTCGCCCATCAAATGGTGTATTTAGGCATTTTTCTCTTTCTTTTGGAAGCTGGAAGTGCAGAAAGCAAATGTGCAGCGTAGTTAAAGCGAGTCGGAGCTGGCAGGAGAGGGACGTAAAGTGAAAAAGAATGGTTTGGAGACGGAAGAGCGTGTGTGAGAGGAGCCAAGCCGACAGATCTGACAAGACAAGAGCAGATGAATGCACGAAACCCGAGACTCCGAGCGAGTGCAACAGCCCCAAACAATGCAGAATTGTTAAAGCAAAAAGCAAAGAGAGAGGGGGGGGATGTTGGGAAAAAAAAGCGACAAATAAATTCGGAGTGGTCAGATTGCTTGCCAAGAGGTTGCTTTTTTTTTCACGTGGTGGAATGTAATAAAATAAACTGTTGGCAGAGCTGTGCCTGGAGATGGTGGAACAGAGAAGACGATGGCATGGAGATGGGGTATGAGAAGTGGCAGAGCAGGGGACATGGCTCTGGGACCACCGCACTGCTCCGTGTCATCCTCCAAATGGAACCCAGGAAGCCCCCACGGCAGCAGGGCCATTCAGTGCAACTGGGGGCTGCGGTATTGATCTCAAGTGGAAAATATGCAGTGATGTATAGCAGCAGCGCCCGGCCCGCCGGCAGGATGAAGGGGATCTTTCTTACAAATAGGAACAGCGAGAGCAGCAGTGGGATGCGGAGGCTGCACCCGCTCCCCGATGTCACACATGAGCTCGGCTCCGCTCCGTCTGCTCCGGGATGGCGAGAGGAGGAGGAGGAGGGAAGCAGAGCCACACATCAGGCTGGTTTTGGGGAGGGATGAGGCACATGTGACCCAATTAGGAACATCTGTCATGCGTCCCCATCGGCAGCGCCGGAGCTGGAGTCCCACCCAGCTCCACAACCTCCTGGAGAAGGAGGGAATCCCAAGGGTTTTTGACTTTTCACTGTGAAATCCCTATTTCCAGGCCTTTTTGTAAATAAAAAATGACGATAGGGAGGGGATTTTTGCCTAGCAGCCACTGTGGTGCCTGCTGAGACCTTCAAACACAATGCGATACAGGGTGAATGCAGAAAAGATTGGAGTTGCGTGCATTCAATGGGAGCTGATGGTCTCACATTGTGCCAGGGTAGGTGTAGACTGGCTGTTAGGGAGAATTTCTTCATAGTGAAGGTGCTCATTGGAAGAGGCTTTCCAGAGAAGAGATGAAGTCCCCATCTCTGCTGTGCCTGATCCCTGGAGGTACTCAGGGCCAGGCTGGATGGGGTCCTGGGCAGCCTGATGTGATTGAGGGCAATCAGCCCATAGCAGTATTTGGGGCTGAGGGGCTTTAAGGTCCCTTCTATCCCAACCATTCTCTGATTCTATGGTTCTATGATTTCATGATTCCATGATCTTTGGAGGTATCTAGGAGTTGCATGGGTATGGCACTAAGGAACATGGTTAATGATGGGACTTGGTGGGTCAGGTCAGCTGTTGAACTCAATGATCTTGAAGGTCTTTTCTAACCTAAATAACTCCACGATTCTAGTTGCAGCAGAGAGGGCCGCATCTCGTGAGTGAGCACTCTGGGCTGGGACCTTGCAGACACCACTGATGACTCCCATCCATCTGTTCCATCTGTCAGGTGCCAACATCTGGGCGAGTGCTGCCGTGACAGCCACACACATCCAGCCCCATCCAGCTGTGTGACAGCTGAGCGACAGCCAGTCAGAGATGTGCAGAACCATTTAACCCAGGCAGCAAGCCAACGGGAAATGTCTCTTCCTTGGGGATCCCCCAAACCCTCTGGCCATGATGCTGGGCACCCTGCTCTGGATGGCCCTGCTGTAGCAGTGGGTGGACCAGAGGGATCTGAGGCACCTCCAGCCCCAAGCACCCTGGAGGTCCGGGGTTCTGGGATTTGTCAGGATGAATTTGTGAGGAATGCAGATCAATGGCAGAGCTGGGGCAGGAGGGAGGATGGCACAGAGGGAGAGCAGTTCCAGAATCGAGACAGAACCCTGCAAAACCCTCGGTAAAAATGATAATTGCTTTTATGAGAGCTGCCAAGGATCTGTTGGCAAGGGTCTGAAAATGAGGCGGAATAAAAGAGGAAAGGGAACAACGCAGCAAAGAAATTAATAGCGGGAGTGGTGTCTTTTCACATTTAATTCTCATTTTAGATGTGCTGCTAGGAGCGGCTGCATTTTGAGGGGGATTCATTGATAGTGACACATTACAATTTTTTCCACTATGCGAGGCTCAAAAACATTTGCCCTTTCCACATCCTAATGAGAAAGGTAAATAAAGTTATCCTCATTTCAACACTGGGTCATGAGGGCCAAGCTTCAGGCTGGGCAGATCAGGGTCTGCAGGGCTCAGCATTGCTTTGCATCATCTGAGACGCTGCCAGGGTCACCGAGCCACTGTCCCCAGGGCTGGTTGATGTTGTGGTGAGGAGCCAGGAGATGAACGATGGAAATCTGAGCTCCTGCTTCTTGTTGTGAACTGAACTCCCACTGATCGCAGTGGAAATAGGGATCTCCCAAAGCCCCTGGCCATGGTGCTGGGCACTCTGCGTTGAGTGGCTGTACTGGGGTGAAGGAGACCAGAGGGAACCCGCAGTGGCACAAAGATTTGTGCATAGCAGTGCACTGTGCTTTTTATCCTAAGACTTCAGGGAGCAGTGTGAAAACAAGGGATGAGGATGGGTTTCATGACAGTCCTTGACTCCTTTTACACCCTGAAGTTTCTCCATGCAAAAAGTGTACACTCAATGAGCCACAATTTGCACCAATTCTGTATTAATATGATATATACATAGGTGTAACTATGTTGGAGAGGCTGTGTTAATGCTAAAATCCTCAGTGTAGGTGAG
The DNA here is from genome assembly GCF_039878825.1 of Excalfactoria chinensis. Classification (NCBI taxonomy): domain Eukaryota; kingdom Metazoa; phylum Chordata; class Aves; order Galliformes; family Phasianidae; genus Excalfactoria; species Excalfactoria chinensis. Next base: position 4,792,918 of record NC_092827.1, read on the forward strand.
GTCTGCCTAGATGGTCCCAATCATAGATGGTCCCAAACATAGATGGTCCCAAACATAGATGGTCCCAAACATAGATGATCCAAGTCATAGGCAGCCTCAGCTGTAGAGCCAGAGCCATAGCCAAGGAGATAGTTCTACAGAGATGGTCCCAGTCATAGATGATCCCAAACAGATGGTCCCAAAGAGATGATCCCAGCCATAGTTGATCTAAAACATGGTTGGTTCCAAAGAGATGGTCCCAATCATAAATAGACCCAAACACAGGCGGTCCCAAGCATAAATGGCCCAAAAGAAATGGTCCCAAACATAGATGGTCTGAAACAGGGATGGGAAAATCTTTGCGTTAGTCTCCTTCACACAGCCTGGCAGTGCTACAACAACAGCAGAAATGTCTGTGCTACCAGGTAGTTCTGCAGGTATCACTGTGAAGACCATTCAGTTGATGATGAAGGCCCTGTAGTTTCCAGGGAGAGAACCAGCACTTCTGCATGCAAACACATTGGTTTTATGGTTTGTGAGTACCATGTCACCACGCACACACTAAAAAAGAAAAGAAAGCTCCACCCCTCTGACCTCCAGTCACACCTCCAAGTCGCCGTGATTTTGGCAACACTTCTACATTCAGGTGGCAAAGCCATGGGTGCATCTTGGCTGCGTGCACTCACCGAGGAGCTCTGATGCAAGCCAGGCACTCTGCTGGCTTGTTTCCACTTTGAATTCAGCAACTGGAGAACTATTATTGGATATTTCATACATAGCAGATGGCTCTGCATTTGCTGAATCCTAAATGAAAATCACTAAGCCAGCAAGAAAATAATATTCCATTTTTCACTGCCCTTGGACTCGCTGCGGTCTCCCTGGGAAGAAAGCGGAGCTCCCCCAGGGAGGCAAGGCTCCCCGTTTGAGCAGCACTGCAATGGCAAGAACAAAAGGTAGGGAAGAAATAGTAAGTATTTCTGGGACGTGAAACGTTAGATTAATTTGTCATCTGCATGGGCAGGGCAAACGCTGCATGGCTGAAGAAGCAGCGGCTCTCTGATGTAGGAGATCAAGTACAAAGATGAGAAACAAAGCTTCTGTGGGAACAGGGAGGTCAAGTTGAAAAGGAAAAGAATCCAACAAAAGGAAGGTGAGAGGTGTCAGAGAGAAGCCCTGGTACAGAGGGAAGTTTCTTCCCTGGGCTAAGAAGCAATGCTGCAAAGGCATGTGTTTTCTCACTGCTTTCACACTGCTCTGCCAGGATCTCACAGCACTATGCAAATACAAACTGAAATTGGCAATCCTGTTGTCTTTTTCTTTAAGTATTGCGTGAAGTATAATTATATTTAAGCGTTCTCTTCATTTCCATTAGTGAGGATGCAGACAGTGGTGAGTTCAATGACTTCCTAGTTCTGTCAGCCCCTATTCCCAGCTCCAAGGGGTCCATTTGCCACATCCCAGCCCTGCTTTTCCAACACAAAACTTGCCCAAATTCCCTTGGGGAACCTATCCTCCCTCCCTTTGCAGTGAAACAGCCCCATGAGGACAATCCCCTCCCTTTCCCACTGAGCAAAACATAAAGAAAATCCCATCAAGTTCCACGGACACACAAAATCCCAATGGCCCAAGTCCTCCAACCTCTATTGGGTGCCGTGAAGATGGTTCCAATGGTTGTCCAAGACCTCTTGGCAAGGAGCTATTCAGTGGAGGGACATTTCCAGTTGTGCACTGTTGGCTTTCCAATCTGTATATTATCATCTCGTTTTTGGCCTATTTAATTTCTACCTTTTAGGCGATGCGATGTTGATGTGCTCTTTGCAGTGAGGAGATGTCAGTAGTAGGAGTGCACCAGTCTTTTCTAACAGTATTTTCTCTGCCTTTTTAGCAGGACAAACTCTGCAGAATGTTGGTGGGTTGTTTGTTTGTTTGTTGTTGTTGCAGAACAAAAGCCTGCTTTCTAAGAAGTCAGTGGAAACCCCAATGCCAGCCTTGGTGGCCTCTTGGCCAATTTTCCCATCAGCAAGGCTACCCCAGCCATCTCCAAAGGACTTCCAAAAGCCTCTCACCTCCTCGCAGGCGGATGTTGGTAAAGTGCTGCCTGATTTGTTTGTAAGGGCAGTGCCAAAACCACAAACAAAGCTGGCATTCAAAAAATTGAATGAAGAAGTTGAAGCTCTCTGTAAAAACAACAACAACAACAACAACAAAATGGCATTACGGTCCCTTTGGGCTTTTCTTTTTCTCTTCCTATTCTCCGCTTTTGTTGTTGTTGCAATTTTTCTCATGTAATGTGTTTTTTTTCAGGCTGGTTTTCATCTCTCTGCTTCTTTAAAACGCTCACAGTGTTTGCACGTCTTCCCTGGCTGCCCTTTAAAAACTGTCATATTTCTGCCCACTCTATTCCCACCTTTGACCTCCATTGTCTCTGTACCAGCACAGCACTCAAACTTGGTCATTGCTGAATTTCCCCTTATTAAACCCCTATGGAAGAGAAATTCTGCTTTCTCATCTTGCTGATGGAGGTTTCTGCTTCCTGCTTTCTGCACCATCATGTCATGGGCTTTTCCCTTCTTGTGCTCTCCCAGCAGCAGCTGGTCTGTCGGAGCTGGGGAACAGCTGCACCAAAAGGAGATGGGAGGCAAAAAGCAGAAACGCCTGGTCTTCCATCTGCCATCGTTGGTTGACAACCCCATGGGGGGTTGGAACTAAATGATTTGCTTTAAGGTCTCTTCCAATCTAGGTCATATTGTGACCACAGCAACCTGTAATAGGGCGACATCTTGAGTTTTTAATGCATTGAGTAAAATCTGACTGGGAGAGGAGCAGTAAGGCTGGGACTTGCAGGTGGGACTCCTGTTGGCAGTGCCTGGAGAAATTAGGCATAGTTCAGGGGAACTGATGCAAATCAAGTCAGCGCACCACAGTGGCAGATGAAGTTGGTGATAATTGCAGTGGAATATGAAGTGAAAGAAAATCTTCCCTTAAGCTCTGTCTGTTGGGTAAAGGACAACGGCGGGCACTGTGGGGTCACTCCGATGGGAAGCTCTGCTCCATCATACCACTCCTCAAAGGAAGAGGGGACAAAACACAACAGAAAAAGGGCTCAGGGTTGAAATAAGCCACCTGCAGCACAGCCGCAGCGTTGGGCGATCAGCTCTTAAAACTTGTGCTGATTTTCATACTTCATAGAAATACTTCTTGCTTGCTGCCAGCCTTTACATCCTCCCTATACTTGCTGGGACTTTGTCATGATTTACTCAAGTGATCCCATGTGAGAGTTTGTACTTTGTTTTATTACCCCTTTGACGTGTGTTTTACACCTCAGGCTGCACAAGACACCAAGCACACATCTCAATGCTATTTGGTGGGAGCCCTGCCATGCATCTGGGAGCCATGACCAAAGTGCTTCCGCCTCATCAGGAGCACAGGATTTTTCAGGCTGTGTTTCAGCAGGACCTCTTTAATTCCATTTTGCGGCGTATTTCTAGATCTATCAGTTCACATTACCAATCTATTGAGCTGTAATATTGAGTAACCATAGCAACTGGTAAATCTTTTGGGGTAAGGCAAACGCAGCCTGCCCATACATAGACAATTTGGCTGTCGTCTTTTCTGAGCTCACGTGTCTCTTAATGCCATGGTCCGATTTCATTCCCAGGATTGGAACTTAAATCAACCTGGACATCAGTTTTTAGATAATAGATGTTGATGGGGATGGGTGTTTTTGCAAGAAGACCTCATTTCTGGGAGAGCCTCCTGCGCTGTCAGCCATATCACCAGCTGCACTTGGGTACGAGCTTTAGCCCTGCGACCGCTGTTCTCCAGTTAATCCTTTCCTTGTAAAAAATTATACCCGTTTTTGTTGCTTTTGTCCGTATTTTATGATCCCAATATGACAGTGATCGAGTTTCATTTGTTTCCTAAGTGCCTCGTGTAGGCAGCTGTCTCCTATACCAAAGGAGTTAAAAACTCTTGGCTCATAAAGTTGTATCACTTTGGCCTCTTGTAGTGCTGTATACCATTACTCCCAGCCCAGCCAGCGGCCTCTGCTGTAAATATTTCCTTTACTTCAGAGCCACGTTTTTACTGGACTTTGCCTTTGAAAGAAAAAAAAACAACCCAAATGCTTTCATTGTGGTGGAGCAGCAGGACACCCTGCTGCCTTGCTGCCACTGAGGGGAAGCCTTGCATTGCTGAAACGACAGGTTGCTGCTTGCTCTGGGAGGATCCCTTATACCAAAAGGACAGAGACACAATCTGAGCACTTCCCATTCCCAGTTTCAGTTTTCACTCTGTTGTGAGATCTTACATTCATTCAGTTTTAATGGGAATGTTATTCTCCTTTCACATCTCTGGTCACTCCAATGACAATGCTCCATTGTAATTCTTATTCTCAGTCATTTGCAGCCAGCCAGAGCACGGACAACATCTCCAAGTCAGGTTATTGCCATTTGTACTGGCTGTAGAGAACCTGCTTTAGCACGGGGTTGATGATCTCTGGAGGTCCCTCCCAATCCCTGTGATTCCATGATTCCATGATTCTGTGATTCTCTAACCTTACATAGGACCCTCGTGAGCTCAGAGCCTGGGTGCCAGCGCCCCAAAGCATTAGCAGAGATCCAGCTTGCTGCAGGAGTAGCACAGACTGAAAGCAGGAGACACACAGAGCTGCCCATGTTTGAGGCTGGAACTGCTGCTGAGTTGGACCATTTTTCTCTGCCCTCTCTTTGCTTCAGCTCCCTTCTTGCTCCTCTCTGCAGCCACAGCAGCTGACCAACAGGGAAAGTTGTTCCATACACATAAATAGGGAAGAAAAGCAACCAAAGCAGAAAAAAATGTTGCATTATAGAATTGTAGACTCATAGAATCATGCAATGGATCCTCATTCCTCTTCTGTGCTACCTATGAAGGACAAAACAGAGACAACTTCATTTGTGACTTCGTTTCAGGTTGTGACAGGGGTCTCCATTTCCCCTTTGAACCTTGATTTGATATGATAGAGTTCATCCCATTTAACTGCAAACACTGCTTCCCACTTCTCCTGCACAGCATCACCTTTACCTCTTTCCTCCCTCTTTGATTGCTTCCCGTGTTTTTTCTTGCATTTCTAATCACTTCTGGTGCATCCGTTATCCAGGTTAAAGCACCTGCCTCTGCAGGAGTCTCTGTTACAAGTAAAGACCTAATTAACTGCACAGGATTTCACTGAGGCCTGGAGCAGAGCAGACAGAAGTCCAACCCCAGCCCACCCCCACCATGCCCACTGCCTCAGTGCCACATCTCCACAGCTCTTGAACGCCTGCAGGGATGGGGACTCCACCATTCCCTTGTTTTGAGGTGCAACTGAATGGGATTTAGCGTCAAGTGATCCTTGGCAGGGATAGACAGGACAGAAAGCCAGAGCTTGCTGTGGGGGTGTGAGCTCTCTGGAGGTATCCATCATGCTGTAAGAGCCCCGATCAGTGGGGAAGCTGATAGTACAGCATCAGCACAGGGGAAGCATCCGTGCCCAGGGGAAGGGGCACGGAAGCCAGCAGGAATCTGGTGTCGAGTGCTGTTGGAGATAAAAGAGTGAGGGAGACGGACTGACAGATCTGTCTCACTGCGGCAATTCTCGTGCGCCTCATGGAGCTGCTCATGGGTTTAAAAGTAAGCACTTAAGTGCCTATTGGCTGTGCGAGGGCTTTAGTGCTCTTCAAACTAGTGAAGCAGATGATACTTCAAAGGCATTAAAAGTAGGTTAAGGAAAGCATTTCGCAGACTGAGTAGACATCTGAATAAAACTGACAGTCTTTAAGTGCAGATGAGTAAATAGAGGGAGTTCTCAGTGGGACCGGCTCCGTAGGGTTAGAGAACAGCTCTGTTTTATTCCCTCTTCAGTGCTTGGTCTCTGCAGTATGACTGCCAAAAAAGGACACGCCATACCAACCCTGCCGGGAGCTGTCGTGCCACGTGCATCCAGACCAAAACAATCAATCTGTATCTTACGTTAAGTTTTACATCACAGAGTCAGCAACAAGCAAAAAATCCTTTCGGGAAGGAAGAAGAAAACACTCTCTTATTTTCAGTGTCAGCCAATTAGCCGTATGCCCTGGATGTGCTGGAAGGAGATGCTTAGCCCTTACCCTTCAGCCCTCAGTCACCTAGAAACATCACCTCAGCTTCTGATTGAAGTCCACTCTGTAGGGCTCTGAAGCTTTGTAAAAAGGCAGTTTAAAATGGTTTGTGCTTCTGTGATTAGTAACACTTGAGAGGACTGAAAGTGAAGAAGTGCCTCTCCCCACCCCCACGCTTTAGCCTTTTGCTCAGATGAGATAAAGAAATGAGGTTACTTGATTTCCCTTTAGAGCTTATAACCAGCCACACCATTTTAATAAATGGCACTTAGTTCCACTTTCTGTTTCTGAAACACGAGTACAATGCAGCCGTGTTTTGGTTACAGGCTCCGCAGGAAGACGTTCCAAATGTCAACAAATGCAATCACATTATAATAATTATTATTAATTATTATTACTACCATTCCCTTTTAAACGTCAAGCAATATCTGCAGCAATGCGAACTTTTGTAAATCTTTTTCAAAGTAATTCAGTTTCTGACTTGAAGCTGCCTAATATCGAGCACCGAGGATCAGCTTTTAAAGACTCATTGAGCAACAGTGTGCTGCAGGAGTCCATTGGCACTAAGTACTACGCCTGGTGATAGACTTTTGCAAAGCCTGGTATTCCCTATGGCAGTAAATAGAGAGTCTTGGCACCACTGGTGCCAAATCAATGAGGTTCTGTGTCGGCGTGTCTTCTAAAATGAATATACCTACACATAACAGGCCGTATTTCTTCTGCTCAGCACGACATTGCAAGCTCCTTTCTGCAAACAGCTGTGTCATTAACTTGTCCGGCGTCACGAGGAACAGCGTATTTACCCTACAGAAGATAGGAATTAATAATAGTTACAATAATAACTTTAGTTAAGCAGAGATATATAAACACGTTATTAATCATTAACAGAAATCAGCCCATTCATAACGCCTCAAAGCTCTCTCGGAGGAGGACTGTAGGAAACTGAGATTTCCTCTACATTTTAAATTGGGAGACTTGCTGTGTGTTAAACAAAAAAGCGATTGTTTAGGAAAAAATCTGTTGCTATTTTGCATGGCTGTCCCTCTTTGACACCATCTGTGGTCAGATTAAATGCTGAGATCTGAATCAACATCTCTGCCTTTAATCTCTTGTTGATATTTCTGTAGACCGAGAGGTAAAAAACAACGGCGGGGGCTGCCCACTTGTGTGAGTCTCAGTTATGCCAGCGCAATCGTAATGAATTTCTTAAGTCAAATGTCAATATGCCCCTGGAATGTGGAAGCATACATTTTTGGTCTCTGAGGTCTCATAAAAACACAAAAGCTTTCTGTGTGGTTCGACACAGCGTTAGGAGTGCTTTGCGAGATACCCCCAGACCCCTCCGCAGCTTCTGAAGCTGAAATTAAAAGCGCTCTGAGTTTCCTGCGGAACATTAAGTGTTTTCCTTCTAATTGTTTACAATTTGCTCTGAGCTGAGCTCGTGCCTGGAACCAATGCCATAAAAAGCCACCGACAAACCCAGAGAGGTCGCTTTGCATCCAAGAAAGCAGAAGAAACGCATGCGAGGGGCTTTCCTACCGACAGGCAATGACTCGACCTAAGAGACCCAGCGAAGTTACACGCTGCATACTTTTGCCCTTGCATCGAGCATAAAATAGGTCACAGCAGAGAGACGCTGTGGCTTTAAGCATTGCCCGGCCTGAGCCGGATTATCATTAGGTTACGTAACTGCTGATGAGCTGCTTTTCATTAAGGCTTCCCCAAGCGGTGCTGGGAGCAGGCACTGCCTCCAACCATCCCGGCAAGGATTTCCTCCCAGCGTGCTGTGAGCCCTGCAGTGTGCAGCCAGGCCAAGGTGCTGCAGCAACCTTACGGGCTAAGGAGGTTTCTGCATGTGCAACAACTAGTTAACCTCCGTGGGCTCATGCGTTCATCTCGGCTACGGCGTGGTTGCAATGCTGTATAAATAAGACGGACGGAAAAAGGGGTTAAATCAGTGTGTTACCGTGTTCAGCTCTTGGCATGGGGTTTTGTGTGAGCAAAGTGCATCTTCTGCTGAGACAAACCCGAAACTTTCACACCCTGTGGTGGTCTTACAGACTGTCACACAGGAAATGATGGCGCATTGAGGCAGCAGCAGCGCGGCGCACCTGCAGAGAACTCAGAAAAGAGGAGAAAAATTAAAGCTGATTTCAGTCGTTATTGATAGAACAAGGGGAAATGGTTTCAAACTCAACGAGGGGAGATTTAGATTGGATATAAGGAAGGTTTTTTACGGTCAAGATAGTGATGCACTGGCTCAGAGTTATGGTGGAAGCCCCATCCCTGCAGACATCCAGGGTCAGGCTGGATGGGGCTCTGAGCACTGATGGAGCTGTGTGTATCCCTGTTCAATGCAGGGGATTTGATGGCCTTCAAGGATCCCTTCCAACTCAGGTGATCCTATGGTATCCTCACACTCCTATGCTCAGAAGTGCCAAGTTCTAGCCAGAGCTTTGCCTCCCATTGGGATGAGCTGGAGGACAAGAAGTGTCCATCCTCAGGTCTCACTTATTCCTCCACTGGAAGGAGCCAGCAATGCTGCTTCACTCCATGGAGGGGCCATCCCTGTGAGCATGCTGGCTGCCCGCAGGTGGACAACCTCTCTGTGGGTACACCTGTACTGCAATGACCTGCTCGTCCGGATGCCGCCACCAAATGCCATTCGTGTATCCTAATGCCATTTGTTCCTTCTGCTGCCGCCACACCCAGCATTCTTAACCCTCAGTCAGACTGGTTATAACATCTCGGTGACATTTTTAATGGATAAGTAGGGTGAAAAGCTCCACACTCATCAAAGGGCTCAGCATGGAACAGAATCAAGCCCAAATTGAGAAGGCACGTAAAAATCTAAGGAAGCATACTCACACCAAGTGGATGCAGTGCTATCATCAAAGAAATAACTTATTACAGTGCTGAATATGGCCAAGAGTCTTTAAAGGACTCAATGCTATTAATGTTGCCTTCTGAATGACTACACAGTGGCTACTTGTGGCTTATGAGAATCTCTTACAATAGAATCACAGAGAGTGGATGGTGATAGGACAAGGGAAACTGGGCTGTTGGTGACAGCATCCAACAGGGACCAGGGCAACCCAAAAACCTCCATGCTGTTTTGGCTGGTGATCCCGCGATTGCTCACTTGTTGCTTGACCTCCACTTAAGCCTCTTAAACACCGCTTTGTAAATGTAAAATGAAGATAATCATATCATCTTGTTTTACAAAGTGCTCAGCGCGAGAGAAAGATCCGGCAACAGTAAATTATTTGTCATTTGCATTCAGCTGGAAATTAAAACTGCTCTCAGATAAAGTCTCACCCACCGCAGCCTCAATTACCCGGCGGGGGGGGGGGGGGGTTGGATTTAATTCCAGGCAGTTTTACAATAATTATTTCATTTTACTGATGGATTTCATTTTTTGCCATGTGTATTTGAATGAGACGTTTAATCTTTTTCATAATACGCTTCGAAGTCTCATTCATTTCAATTGCCACAGCCTGACAGCGCCGTAATGTACTTAAAAACGGCATTGTTTGTAACCCGCATTCCATTTAAAAATTAACTTGCAGATTAAAGTAATAAAAAAATGGCTTTTTACTTCTCGGTGTTAATAGCACCGAAAACTTAAGATGCTCCTCCTGCCTTAGATTAGCTCAGAGCTGTGTGAGGGACTCGTGGAGGGGAATATCCGAACATCGAGCCCGACGACTTGGCATTTTCTGCCTGAGTCAAAGGCAAAGTGGGCACAGCCTGCAGAGGCAGTGCAGAGCTGGCAGCTCACACAACTCGGGGACTCAGCTTCCTCCCTGGCTGGCTGTCACAAAGGGAGCAGGACCAGAAGGAATCTCTTAGCACTTCCACCTAGATGTGTTGCAACAAAGGGTCATGCAGCAGCATGCAGCGGCGCGGAGTGTTGCCGCAGCCCCTACTAAGTATGCAAGGAGAATCAGAAGTGTTCCTTGGTTGCCTCGCAGACAGCGCGAGTTCTGCAGCAGGGGATTTGTTCTGGGTGTATGATTGCAGGTCACCGCTCTCCTTTGCGTTGTTTCTCTGCTGCTTTCTCACTTGTTTCAGTGCTTTTGTTCACGTACACGAGCCTGAAATCCTTTTTAGATGAACATGTATATATATATAAGTTAATCAACAGTTTGCCTAGCAGAAGATGGGCGAAATATACACCATTTTATCGACAAATACAGTAAACCATGCTGGAATAATAACCCAAGAGAAGCCTTTTTGATCCCCAAATGAGAGCAAACAAGTTACATGCCCACCATCACCGTCCCCATGCCTTCCACCTGCCAAAGGGTTAACTCGGGCTCAGCCTGCCTGTCCCAGAGATAAGGAGGCACTTATGACATATATCTGTGGGGCTTTCCTCTTTGGGAAGCAGAGAGGTGACTGCGTGGATCCCCCTCAAAGACGCAGGTTTCCAAGGAAGACAACACTTGGATGGTGTGGGTGGATGTGCGATCCCATGCGTTTGGCTGGGCCTTTCAGGGCTGATTTGTTCTGCTGTTAACAAATGCTCTCTCAAACCCCAGAGGAATAAAGAGCCCCGACGGAAAAGAATGAGCCACCTGAAGCTCGGGCTTATTTTAACCATTCAACCCATTGAGCTGTTTTACCTCGTGACACAGAAGGTGTTTGGGGATTTCACAGCTCCGCAGAGACGATGAATAATGTAACGAGATCCAGCCAGGATGCCATAAAGCAGTTCACGGAGCAAGGGAGGCTGTTCCACCGGCAGCAGCTTACAGTGGAAATGGCAGACCGTGTGGGTGAGGACAGCAAGCAGCAGTCACTCCACACGCTGCCTTCCTTGGTTTTGGTGCCCATCTGAGGCTACTGCCAAAGGTTTTGGTGCCTCAGAGGAGAGGTGGTGATCTGAGAGGTCTGTTCCAACCTTAATGACCCTGGGGAGTGTCTGGGGCACAAGTGTTATGGGGAGCGACTGAGGGAGCTGGGATGGGTCAGCCCAGAGCAGAGGAGCTCAGGGGAGGCATTATTGCTCCCTACAGCTCCTGAAGGGTCAGCTCCTAAATCTGCTCCTAAATAACACCGATAGGATGAGAAGTGACGGCCTCAAGTTGCACCAGGAGAGGCTCAGGTTGGACATTACGAACAATTTCTTCTCCAGAAGAGCAGTGCTGCAGTGGGGGTGGTTGGGGTCATCGTCCATGGAGGCGTTCAAGAAGCACAGCGGTGTGGCACTGAGGGAGGTCATTACCAACCTGCTTGACTCTATGAGCGCAACGTTGGGGAAACTAAACCTGGTGGGCGACAACCCCGTCCCTCCGCGAGGCCTCGCTGCGGGTGGGAAGGCGGAGAACGGTTCTGCCGAGCCCTGTTCATTGCCGGGTCCCCACGGCAGCACCCTCGTGTCACTCGGCGCTGAGGTGACGGCAGGGCCGCGCTGCCCACAGCTCCGGCACGGCCCCCCCTGCGGCGCCAGGCCCGCCCCCCCCCCGCTGCCAAGATGGCGCCCGCCGCCCCCTTCCCTCCCCCTCCCGCCGCTGCGGCCGCGCGCCGAGGGGGGTGGGGGGGGGTGATGGCGGCCGGCGGCCCGCCCGGCCCCTCCGCTGCCCCACAGCCCGAGCTCCGCCGCGCTGCAGCGGAAGGCGGCGGAGAGGGAGGAGTAAGGGGTGAGGGGGGGGAGGGAAGATGGCGGCTGAGAGGAGGAGGAGGAGGAGGAGGGTTGGTGTTAGGCCTCCTCCGACACCGCCCCCTCGTCCTCCGTCCCCGGCTCCGCCCCGTCCCGCCGGGAGGGATCGCGGCGAGCAGAGCCGGAGCCCCGCAGCCGCGCCGCGCCGCTTAGGCAGGGGGCCCCGGGTGCCCGGGAGCCCCGCAGCGGGAACCGGGGCCCCAGCAGCGCCCGCCGCCTTCTCCTTCTCCTCCTCTCATCGCTCATCGCTCTCGGCGGTCTCCCCCCGGGCCGCCCCGCCGCCCGCCTCCGGCCGGGGGAGTCGCTGTCGCCCGTTTGAACGCGGCGGCCCTGAGCCCGCGGAGCCGGGGGGGGGGGGGAACGGAGCGGAGCGGCTGTCAGCCGGGCGGCGGCAGGTGGGTGAGCGCACGGGGGGAACGGGGAGGAGGGAAGGCGGGAGGTGGGGGTGTGTCGGGCCCCGGGGGCAGCCCCAGGCCCGCGGGGAGGCGCAGCTGTCACGGCGGGGGCGGGCACGGGGCGGCCCGGGGCTGCCATGGCGGCGGGCGGAGCGCTGTGCCCCTCCGTGTGCGCACCGCGACCCCTCCTCGGGGGGAGGGAGGGTGAAAAGGGGGGGGGGGGGGATCCGCGGGGCGAGCGCTGCGGGCCCGAACACCCCCATCCCTTCTCCTTGTGCCCTTGTTTAAAATAATAGCGAAATGTGGAAAGTGGATGGAATAAAGTGGGGAAAAACAACGCTCGCCCTCTTCCCTATCCTCCACTACATCCCCCCCCAACCCCCCCCTGCCTCATCTGCGCAGCCCCTCGGTAGCCTGGGGAAGATGGCTGAAGGCGGAGTGTGGGGCCTGCGGCCCCCGGGGCTGGTGGCACGGTGACACGGCGCTGGTGACATGGTGACGGGGCGGCGGTGACAGTGTGACAGCTCTTTGTTTGCACGCTGTACCCCCCCCCCGGTGACCCACCTCCAGCTGCAAGTTGGGCACTGACAGTTGGAAGGGTTGGAAAAGAAGCCGTGGGGTTTCCGATGGGTTTTAGGGTTCTGCGGGTGAGAAATGGCGCTGCTTGTGGGGGAGAGACGTGGCGTGCCTTAAGTTTTGGGTCCTCGCTCTCGTGCAGTGAGTGACCCCGCAGCACCGGTGCGAGAGGCGCTGGGGGGGGGGGGGGGGAAGGAGGAGGGGGGTGCTGCCCACTGGCATGTGACATTTAGTGGTAGAAAATCTGTTGCGGAAAAGCTGCTTCCTTCCTTCCGATGTCGGCTGTTAGATGTGCCGAAATCCCTCTGTTTCCGAGGTGTGCTTTGACCTTTGGGCACTGAGAAGTGGGTCACGGCCCCGTGCGATGCTCCTGCGGTTGTGCAGCCGGTAGAGCGCGGTTTGGAGGCAGAAAAAGGTGGTGCGACTCCCCCCTTGGGTTCTGCTTTCTGCCATTGGAAGTTGGATTAGCCGGCTGTAGGGATTGGGTTTGTGCTTCCCAGATACGGCACGGCCAGAAAGAATAAAAGAGTGACACAGCAAAGTGGATTGTCACTGGAAATTTGGGCTGCTTTGGGTGGTGCCTGAATGGTCTTTAGCCCAGCTCGGGGCTCAGCTCTTTGTGTTGCTGGTTGGGGCTAAAAAATGGTCCTGTTTATGGTGGGCTGGCAGGATGTAGTTGTGCGTGTAGATTCGCGTGTGTGTGTATATGGATGTTATATGTGAATGGAAGAGTGATGCACCTGGCTTGTCCAGTTGTGAGGTGACAGAATCATAGCATGGCTTGGGTTGGAAGGGACCTTACAGCCCCCACCGTGAGCTGGGTGCCTCCACCAGCTTGGGCTGCTTGGGGCCCATCCATGGCCTTGTGCACCTCCAGGGATGGGGCACCCACCCTTCTCCAGGCAGATAAAGAAGAAAGATGCTCTGTTGACTTCCCACTGCAGGTCAGAGGCTTTGCTCTTTTGCCTCGGTGACTACATACACGCTCTAAAGGTCAGCTTGCTTTTGTATAAGTGCAAGTAAAAAGTGTGTCTTGGTATGGAACTGTGCAGTGGTGCGTAGATAGCTGTATAGGCAGGCCTCTTGCACAGAGAAGCATTGTAAAGCCACAAAAGGGAGAGTTAAAGCCACGCATGTGTTGGGCAGCCCAGGAAGAGGCGAAGCCCTTCAGCTCTGTTTTATGAAACTGATTAAAGTTCAAGTTGCCACTTGAGGGGACAAACTGCTCTCAATGGTAGATAATAAACAGTAGTAACTCTGGCAGCACCCTACCTGGCTCCCGGCCGACGGGGCATGATGAAATGTGAAATCTCAACTTATTTGCTCAAGATGGGTATCTGCTGTTTGGAAGATGTTGCCAAACAATATGGCAGCTCAAATGCCCGCTTCCAAAACAAACAGGCATCCCGGGAAGGAGGGGGGGGGGAGCAGGAGGCTGGGGAGACAGAAAGGCCTTTGCATCTTACTCACTTCGATTCTAGTGCTCATGTTTTCCCCGAGCCTTGCCCTCTGATAATGCTAAGACACATGCTCACAATTGCGTGACTAATTCGTCAAATTAGTCATAGACTTCCACTCGGGGTTTTATTGGACTCGTATCGCTGTCATTCTCACGTTGTAAAAAGTCCACGTTGGGGAACATGTGCCCTCCGTTGACTTTTCCTGTGGTCTCTCAACGCGGCTCTTGGGTGGGCTGCTTACAAATATTTGATGCCTTTTGGGACGATGAGGTTTTAATTATACAGGCATATTTCCAACCAAGGGATCTGCTGGAGATCAGCACCTTGTTGCTATTGCTGATCCGAGGGGGGTGATTTGCATGAGCTTGTGCAGGGATTGTCAGAAATGAAGGTGTGAGCGCTGCTGCTATAAATACTCTGTCCCTTGCATAAATAGTTTGCCAGCTGAAAAACAGTATATTTTGTTTAAGGAAACTATTTATATTACAAGTTATTCTTGTTTTGCCTGGTTGACTGTGTTTCTTTGAAGCATGGCTCTTATCTCTTTGATCAAAGAGGAGGAATTAAAACAAAATAGGTTTTCGAGTTGGTTTCTTCCTTTAAAGACGGGATTTTCAGCACGAATGGCATGGAGTAACAGGTAAATATTCTAACCGGGTATTCCTGAAAGGCCGATGTAGTGTGTGATATACCCAGCAGCATGTGGCCACCGCTTCTACGTACATACTTGAATTGTTGGCAGATGCAAACAAGCAGCTTCTAGTGCTTGTTGTATGTTTGTATTGCTGCATCACCTGGACGTCCTGGTGGTTTGCAATGGGGTGGGATTAATGGGAAAACAGAGCAAAAGAGGGTTCTGCTTCTAAAAACCTTCCAGCTTAAGTCAAAGGCAAGAGGTGGAGGAGCTGAGTTGTGATGGGGCAGCAGGAGGGCAGCCAGGAGTCCCAGCAGATAGGCTGGGGGGTGTGCATTGGGGTTGAAGTGGAATCCACTGGGACTGGGAGGGGATCCCATGTGCCTGATGTGGGTTGAGGAGTGTTCATTGGAGCTCAAATGGGGTGGGGGAGGGATCCCTTGGGGCCAGAGTAGGTTGGGGGTGAGGGGGGATCCCTTGAGGCTGAAATGGACAGGGGAGGATCTGCATGAATGGCTCTGCTGAAGCTTGGAGGTGCAGCAGCTTGCTGCAGGGCTTGTGGCGAGCATGAGAGCAGCCAGGAAGCCTTCACCTCTTCTCCTTGGTGCAGCAGGATCTGGAATAGTTTGTTTGCCTGTAGCTGCAGTAGTAAAAATGAAGGCTGGCTTGTAAACACTTCCAAAGTTTATGCACAGAGCCTGGCGTGTGAATCAGACCTTTTGAGAACAGGTTTGTACCTCTGCTGCAGCGTCTCCACGTTGAGGTGACCATGTGAAATGCTGTGGCTACGGTGTGGGACAAAACTCAAAGCACTCGAGGGCTTCTGAGCCCTGGTCTGAGTGTATGGGATGTGTCAGCAGCACGGCTCCTGTCATTTGCAAAGGGGAATCTGCTGAACTGGTTTGGAGGTTCTGGAAGCCTGAACTAATTTACCTGGCTGGAAATGTAGGTTAGAAACTAGGCTTCGTTTGGCTTTGGGCGAGAGCCAACACGCTCTGCAGGGAAAATGCAGGCTGAATAGCTGCTGTGCTGATAATCCTGCAATATTTGTCCTCCTCTTTCCCCTATAAGGCTGGTGGGCTCTCGTGTGCTCACCCAATGGACTGGGAAGCAACTCCAGCACATCTCGGTGTAGGGAGCAGCAGGACGTTCCCCTCAGGTGCCCTTGAGAGGGGAGGTGCTTTGTGGAAGGGACGTGGCAGTGAGCATCCTCACCTCCATTCAGATCCCACCCCGACACGGTCACAGTGCCTAAACGACATGGATTTGTGCACCAACGTCTGTAAATCTGCACAGATATACTTAAGTCTGTTTAAACCTGGTTTATTAGGCTCCGTAAGCTGTCCTGGCAGTCAGGTTTAAACTCAGTGTGTCCGTGCACAGATTTGCCTTGATTTAGTGGAGCAAGCTGGAGTTGCAGGAAGGTGATCCAGGAAATGAAAGCAGTTTGCTGGCTTGCCTCAGTGAACTCTCCGGTATCCATATTTTGCTCTCAAGATCCATAAATTGCCTGCTTACAGCTGACGAGTGGAAGGGTTCTTGGATGTGTTTGCACTTTTCTAGAGAGGAAGAAAAAAAAAGGTCCTTAAGCACCAGGTTGTGTTTTAAACAGTGTCCTGGTCAGGGCTGATCCTGCAGCCGGCTTGGGAACGCAAATCATTACAGTGTCTGTGCTCAGCTATTTATGCGTATTTAGTGTTTACGTGGAATTAAAATGCATGGGATATTCTATGAAGCGAGTTGAAACTTGGGTTGCTTTGGATTCATCCCCCCCCTCTTTATTTTTGGCTTGATGTCTGAATTTCCAAGGGTCCCTTTATGGATTTGCTGAATGGAAAGACTCCAACAAATAAAGCAGCGTGGCAGGTAGAGAAAAAAGTCTGTTCGTTTCTCGTGTTCCTGTGATGCAGGTATGGGTAAAGGGCTGTTGAAAAGCCAGACAAATCAACAGCTTGCTTACATACGTGAAGTCCAGCTCTTGGTTGTGAATAGAGGTGGTATGTGTGCAGGCACAGCCCTGCCTTGATTTGAAGGGGTCTCAGAGTGGGTGAGTGCTGGTAATGTCACACACGTGTTGTCTCTTGCATGCTGCCTTTAGGAAATAAGGGCCCAGGGAGGGCAAGGAGCTGCCAGCCCACAGCAGAGCAGTGCCCTATCTCAAGGCCTCACAGCGCTGTGCTGTGTTTCAATACAAAAATAAGAGGGGATAGTAAATTTTTTTCTACTAAAACTGTGCACTGGAAGCTTAAGAATGGCAGCAGCCCACCTTTCCCTGTCTTATTTTCCCTTTCCTATTAACATAGCTGAGCTGAATTAAAAAGAAAATAGAGACAAGCCCTGAACTTTTCAGACCTTTAAATCAATTAAATTCATGCGCAGAGTGAGCGAGGAACCTCCCAGCTCCGAATTCTTCTCTCCTCCATTGCTGTGAGCTCTGTGCTCACCGCTGCCTGCCCTCTCCTCCCCCCAGAGCCCACGTCCCGCTCTCCCATCTCAGACTTTACATCCAGTTTCATCAACAGACTTCAAAGGTCTCGAAGAAGTTGAGAGATGAGCGTATTACTGGAAGTGCCGCGCAGCCTTTTGGCTTTGAAGTTCTTTTAAAAGGAGGAAGGGGAAAAAAAAAAAAGAAAAGAAAAAGGTCTGACTTAACCTGAAAAGGATTTTGACACGTGCTTGGGAGCGGTTATTTTAAATCGGGATGGAAAAATATCGTGCCTGAAAATAAACAACTCAGCGGAGCTCGGCCTGTCATGGGCCGGGCTGGGAGGCCTTGGGGCTGCTGGGCTCTCAGGATGTGTTCTCCAGGCTGCCTCTGTGTTCTGGTTGCTGAGGGCTGAAACCCAGATGTGTGTCTTGTGGTGGTGGGAGATGCTGCGGTAGGATTTTGGGGTGCTCTGGAAACATTTGTAGTAGAAAGAGTTATGATAGAATCATAGAATGGCTTGAGTTGGGAGGGACCTCAAGGATCACAAAGCTCCAAACTCCTGCTGCAGGCAGAGCCACCAACCTCTGCATTTAATACTAGTCCAGGCTGCCCAGAGCCCCATCCAACCTGGTCCTGAGCACCTCCAGGGATGGATGGGGCATCCACAGCCTCTCTGGGCAGCTGTTCCAGCACCTCACCACTTTCACAGTAAAGAACTTCCCCCTGGTATCCAACCTAAATCTTCCCTCCTTCACCTTAAAGCCATTTCCCCTTGTCCTGCTGTTGTCTGCACTTTCAAAGAGTCGAATCTAGTAGGTTGTGCTGCATCCTTGTATGACTTGTATGTTCAAACTGAATAGTGAAGAGCTGCGTGCATAGTGCTGCAAAGTGCCAAACTGGAGCGTTTCAGAGCTCAACTTAATGCAGAGCTGAGCATGAAGTCCCAATGTGCACTAGAGTGTAATCAGTGTGAAGCCCTTATTTTCTGTGGTATGAAGAGTTAGACTTTCCTGGAATGGATTTGGTGTGTGAAATCTCTCCAAATGTCACTTGAAGAACGCTGATGTATGGAAGAAGTGAAGGATCAGGTGAAGCAGCGCGTTCTGTGACTCACTGGTTAGGAATAAGGACTGGAACTGGCTTGGCAGCAAGCAGCTCCTCTCTTGTAAATTAAGGTTATGAGAATCCAGCCTTTTGGAGCACGCTTTGTGTTTATACTGTTTGCACGTCTCCTTTCCCAACCAGTGCCTTTCCCATCCTAGCGTCCATGCATTGTTTTTCCACAGAGGTCATTTTTAAGTGTTCTTTGTAAGACACGCACAGGTGACTGTTGTGTGGATGCCCCATCCCTGCAGGCATTCAAGGCCAGGCTGGATGTGGCTCTGGGCAGCCTGGTGTGGTGATTGGCAACCCTGCCCAGAGCAGAGGGGTTGGAACAGGATGATCATTGTGGTCCTTTTCAACCCAGGCCGTGCTGTGGTTCTGTGATATGACCCTGTGGATCTTCTCTATGTGTGTGTAACTGCATTCTCAGATCCATGTTTTGCTGTAATCAGAACGTGTTCTGCGTGGACATCCCATGGGCACAGTGGGATCCCAGCACCACTGACAGCTGATGAGTAGTTATGTCCTTAACCTTTAAAGCAGTTTACCCAAACTTGACAGCGTTGGCACCAAGTTCTGTTTTTTGAAGATGCGATGACGATAATCCCTTTGAAGGCCCAAAATAAATAAAAGGCTGTAATGAATTCAGAAATGTCATTGAAAACGGTGCTTGGCTTCATTTTACACTTGTGTTGTTGTTGGAAGCAGGAACAATGTTGTATATACAAAGCTTGCTGTATGGAAAAGAAAAACTATGGGGGAAAAAGGTGATTTGATTAGTTTTTCGTATTCAGTAAAAACAAAGAAAGGAACTCCCTGCATTGTATTAATTAGATCTGTCACGTGACACCATGTGATGATTTCCTATGGTTCTCTGGTTCTTCTGTGGATGAAGCATGTTTAAACAAATAATAGAGCAAAAAAAACAGCCCACAAAACAAAGAACCCAATTTGCTGTTGCGGAGCAGACCCCAAACCCGGCAAGTATCATTGAATCCAAAAACCATCTAGTTTGTAACGCTGCACACTTCTGAAGTTAGGAAAAACAGATGCAGCTGTAATTACAGTTTTGTGGCCACGCAGTGTTTTTCCATAGATGCTCCTCACTGTATGGGTTGGACTGGCAAAGTGGAACGGATTAAGGTTGCACAGATGAGTGTAAATCTCTGACTCTATAATTTTTAGTGCTTGATTTTGCAACCTGCTTAATTTTCTTCTAATGTTTTTAGGCGATAAGCTGCTTTACGCTGTTAATTTCCGATACGAGCATCGCGTGTGCATTGGGTATATTTGTAATGCCCCCCTGCAAGACAGCAATACACGATCCCCTTTTCTACTCCCATTTCTCAGGTGAATAAAACAGAACAGCAGAGACTGAACGATTTGCCCAAGGAGCAAAGTGTTTGTGAGAGCTAAATGACACTTGACGGCTTGTTCTCAAGTACCCGGAACGCTCGGCTACTCTGTTTGTAGATGGGGATTTCTGAAATTGGGTGTAACTTTGCCAAAGCGTGCCAGCAGCCCTCAGGCCTGACTCCAGCACTCCTGCTGACAGGTCTGGTGGCCCTGCTCCTTGCAGCAGGGATTCCCAAAGTGTGACATGGGTGTGCTGGTGGTACGTGACCTCTTCTCTTGGGTAACAGTGATAGGGCAAGAGGTGATGGCCTCAAGTTGTGCCAGGGGAGGTTCAATTGGAGATTAGGAAACATTTCTTCTCATAAAGAGCAGTGATGCAGTGGCACAGCTGCCCAGGGAGGTGGCGGGGTCACTGTCCATGGGGCTGTTCCAGAACTGATGTGGCACTGAGGGATGAGGGCAGTGGGCAGTATTGGTGGTAGGTGGATGGCTGGACTTGGTGGTCTAAGAAGTCCAATCTGAATGATTTAATGGTTCTGTAAAAGTGGGACCTATTGCAATGTGAAGGTGTTAAATTCAGAAGCAAAGTAGGAGCACGAAAGTGTTGTTGGACCCTTTGTGTAGGTGGGCTCCCATTACAGAGCTGTAACATCAGTGTTTGTGGAGATGGGATGTGTGTTCCTGAGGTGGGGTTGGGGCAGCACCAGGGTTAGTGTTTTGGGGTGCAGAATCTCAAAGTCCTAGGGTGGTTTGATTTGTAAGGGACCTTAAATTCCACCCAACCCTGTGCCCAAAGCCCCATCTAACCTGGCCTTAAGTACTGCCACAGATGGGGTACCCATACGTGTTTTCTCCCTGCCAGTGCTTCCCTACTCTCATTGTGAACAATTTCTTCTTATCATCTAACCTACACCTTCTAGTTTAAAGCCATCACCCTATCATTGCACCCCCTGACAAAGAGTCCCCATCAGTCACATTAGGCTGCGGTGAGGTTTCTCCAGGACCTTCTCCTGTCTGAACACTACAGCTCTCAGCCCATCCCTTTAGGACAGCACTCCAACCTCTGAGCCTCCCCATGGCCTCCTGCTTCAACACATCCACGTCCTTCTTGTGTTGGGGCCCCAGAGCTGAATACCCCCTTGGTTGGGGAGCAGGTGGTGAGGAAGATGGCTGAATCTGGCAGGAGAGGCCAAGTGCACGTGTGTGTGTATCTGTGTGTGTGTCTGTGTGTGTGCCTATGTGTGTTTGTGTATGCACCACTGAAAAGAAGCAGAAGCAAACTGCAGCTGCTGGCCTCCCAAACCCATCCGCTTTCATTTCCAAACTTCGAGCAGTCTCGCTGGTCCCTGTGCTTGTTGACTCACTGGTAGGTGTGCGTGGTGCTACGTGCGAGCAGAGCCGGATTCCTGCCTTCGGACTCTTGCCACAGAATGTGTGATTACAGAGATACCACGGGCTTCTTGAAAACAGCATTAAATAACTCCTGGAGGCTTTTTAAGGAGGTATGTTAAAAAACAAGAAGCGTTCTTGGACTCTTGGATTTCCTTTGGATGCTGGAAAATACCTACGCTGGGTAATTTATACGGTCCGTGTGCAACTGGCGGGATGGAAATAAACTTTCTGGGGTTTGTAAAAACAGTTTAAACAAATCGGCTTAAACAAGATCGAAGTTTCATTGCAGAGATTTGGAGCGCGAGGGGAAAACTCACAGCACGGCCATCAAAAATTAAAGCCACCAAAAAAACCAAAGGCTGGAAATATTTTCCTTCTGTAGTGCCCATTGGTTTGCTGCCCAGGGAAACTGATACTGGAAGTGTAGGAGGGTGCTGTAGTTGGGTGTCTGGCAGCATGGCTGGCACCGTTGCGCTGCTTCATCTGCCCCTTGAGTTGCCTTGCTGCAAATTTGGCCTCCTTTGAGGTTTTCTGCTTGCTGAAACCGAGCCTAGGGGCTGCCAGGGCTTTTGCAGTGCGTAAACCATGGGGTAGGAGGGGAGATTGCCGTGTGGCAGCTTGGCACAGGCTTGTCCAACTTGGAGTTTGGAGCTTTGGTGTTCGACTCTGCATTCAGCTTTTGGGTTATGTCTTCTAATCCGGCGCAGCTAGATGCCTTCAATTTGTTTGTAAAGAGATTCCTTCTGATGGGCCTCCCAGAGTGTGAGGCATGGGAAGCCACTGCTATTTGAAGACGGAGGAGCTGAGTTTGCTTCAAGCCATTCAAACGCCGTCAGTTTGGAGATAAGCTTGTATTTTACATCCTGATCAGCGAGTTATAATGAGATTTAGAGCACTAAATGAATTCTCAGCTAACCCACAGAATGATGCATGTGGCTCAGCACAGAGCTATTGTTCTCATCAGCCCTCGCTGGTGAAATAACACAGGGAATTGTGATACGCTGCAGCCTGGATTTAATCAGCAAGTAGTTTCCACCTTCAGGAGATGACTTAAGTAGATAGAAGGCATTTCTCAACGTCTGCAAAAATTTCTGCATAAGGAAAGTAGTCCCAGCAATGAAAAAGGGGTATCTGGAGCTTCAGCCACGTGAGCAGGCTGTAGGATTAAGTGTTCCCCGTTGTGACGGGTGGAAATCATGTCTCCCAAGCGCTGGAAGTTTCTGAAAGGCTGTTCTGTTTCTCCATCAGTAGGAGATAAGAACCTGCACAGGGAAGGGTTGTGCTGGCCAGCAGAGGAGTGCAGGACAGCCCCCCGTGGAATGGAGGTGGTCTGTACAGGAACAGCGCTCGTAGCCCAGCTGTTGGGTGCTGCAATGGAAGAAGCCTCTACTGTTTGGATTCTAACCCAAGTGTGTCTGCAGTCAGGGCTTTGAGTTCTTCATCGTATTTTAGCAGAGGTTCCTGGGATGGCCCAAGTGCTCTCCAGGCTCTCGGGCTGTGTTCCACTGGTTCCTGACCTTCTTACAAGTGGGTCTTGAGAGCAACGTGTGGTGGAGGTGGGATGAAACTGAACTGCAGCCAGGAGAGGCACAGTGATGCTTTCCAAGGGGGTAGATCTCTTTGGTAGAAAGGCCTGGAATTAATATGGCAAAAGCTGCTTGTCAGCCTCAGCTCTTCCCATTCCACCCATTCCACAGCAGATTGTCAGCACTGAAGATGGTCTTTCTCTTCCTCTGCAATCCATTGTGTTTCCAGAAATGGCTTCTTTTTTCCCCCCTGAGCATTGAAACCCGGCTTTGTTTATTCCAGCCTCATTTCCTACTTGCTGTGTAAGGCTACCGCGTCTTCAGTTCAAGGTCCCTGAAAACATTATGAATAGTCTTAGCTCTGCAAGCTGCTTGAATACATCACAGGTTTTGTATACCTGGCCATTTTGAACTTCATCCTCATCAAAAAAAGAAATAAAAGCCCTTTTTTTTTCTCTGAAACAACCCATTAGAATTCTCAGGTGGGAGAAAATCAGCATATGAGGAGTCTCAGAGATGTGGCAGTCCAATGCACAGGCATGGATTTGCTAAAGAAACACAGCCAGGTGGGTGGAAATCATGGGATATTGCTGTCTGCAGAACGATTCATCCTGGTTTGTTTTTCTTCTCTTTTTGTCTCCCAGCTGGGTAGAGATTGGACCTAATTTTTAGTACCTATTTCAGCCATTTACACTATGCAATTGTAAAAGGATCTTGAAAACATGATCCGCTAAGTCAGTGCGGAAGGGTTTGCATGAGCTGCTTGTGTTCCCACTGAGGATGCGCTACCATGTTTCATGTCTCGTTGGTCTGGGGCGGCTCAAAACTTGAGGTTTTGGCCTATGAAGTAATTTACTTGTTAGTTTTTGGTAGCAGAAAAGTCACGAAGGACAAGTGTCTGGCTTTCCTGCATCAAGGATTAATTAGCAGATTGCAAAGCACTTTGAGCCATAAGTCACGTAACTTAAACCCAAGTCCTCTTTAAAGGGAGAAGAGCTGAAGCGGCCTCCTCTTCTACCCTCACCAACCAAGACTTGGATGGATGACTTCTCACAGTGAGTGCATCCTCCTGAAGGGTTTCCTTCCACCCAAGGACTGGAATTCTCCCTGAAAATCAATCGCTTCTTAGGAAAAAGGAGAAAGCCTGTATAAAATAGCGTGGTAACTCTCGCTTTGGAATCACACCTACTCCTGCTGAGCTCCTGAGATAGACTTGAAAAGGCATCTCTGCTTGCATTATAGGTTAACCCAAATAAACGTTTAGTAAGTAATAGCAGTAATTAGTATTTATAATGAGGTAGTAACAGGCAACCTGAATTAGCCCAAGCTCCTATTGTGCCTGAAACAGGGAAAAACAAATAAGCTGCTTAGGGAGGGACCGCGGTGATTCAAGTGCGTTTGTCGCTTCCCCTGTCTAAATCCACTGCAACTGGTACTCAGGACACTCTTCCAGTCATGTCAGCACAATATTTAATCATACACGCTGTGTACTTTTTGCTTACCTCGATCCCCAATGGGTTGAAATGGCCAAACTGTGCTCGCGGCTGCCTTTAAATTCAAATAGCCCTTGTTGCAAGGAGCGGCGTGCATAGAAATGGCACGTAAGAACATCTGGGCTGCGGTCTTGCTTCCTGCTGAAATGCTTGGGATGAAGGGTTTCCAGCCTGAAATTATATCAGCAGTTTTCATAGGCATGAAGTGTCGGGATAAATATTTGAGTTAACTATCTTGCGTATCCGCGCAGTATAAAAAAAGATAGGAAAAAAATCAACCCTCCTAAAAAGGAGGCTTTTTGGCTTTTTGGGGTTATTTTTTTGTTTGTTTTTGTAGGAAAAAGGATGGGGACCCCCCTTTTTTTTTTTCCTCCAATAAAGTTTTTTACACTCTTCTTTTTCAGTTCAGGTTGCACTCTGCTGTTTGTTAGCGTGGCTGAAGTTTGGATAGAGGTCTTTGTAGAGCCATAGAGAGATCACAGAATCACCAAGGTTGGAAAAGACCTACAGGATCATCCAGTCCAGCCATCCACTGGTTGGTTCTTATGCAGCCACAATGATGTACCAGAAGCTTGAAGGGTATAATATTTCAACATTTAGGCCTTTGCTATGAAAATGGCTTTGGGCAAACTGTCTGCATTGCACAGTGGACCCTTGGTAATGTCACTTGTGCCACGTCAGTGTAAAATATGGCTTTTGTGTTGGTGTTTTTATGGGGATTCATTCAGTGACTGCTCAGCCACTTCTTTAATGCGTGCTGCCTAAGTAGTGTGAAGTGCTTTAACAGTCAGCTTGAGCATTATTAGCTATTTTTTTTAATGTAAGCCTAATTTATTGAAGCTGGTGCTGCCTGTTCACCATCCATCCGCTGTCCCACATGAGTCGTTTGTGTTCATGGCACAGAGCTCGAGATGCTTAAGAACATACGTAAAAAAACATTGCCTAAATAACATTACTGCTCGGAGGCAAAAGTTCCACCCATCACATCTAAAAGTATATGTATGTATATTTTAAAAGCCAAATTCCACAAGGGAAGGTGTTTGGTCTGTTTAAGTCTGGTTGTTTCTTAAGAGCTGGAAGTCAGGCTGTCTGCACAAGTGAGATGATGATTAGCTGTGTGGCGCACCAATGATTTGGGAGTAGCTCTTTCTTATCTCCAGGCATTGAGTGCTGCACTTATCACAGAACAGCTCTTCTGTTCCAAAGGAAGAGAGTTGTTCCTGATTTGGCTGAATTGACCCCATTCGAGATCTTAGAGGATGTTTATCATGGAATCACAGAATGGCCTGAGTTGAAAAGGACCACAATGACCATCTGCTTCCAACCCTTTGCTGTGTGCAGGGTCAGCAACCAGCAGCCCAGGTTGCCCAGAGCCACATCCAGCCTGGCCTTGAATGCCTGCAGGGATGGGGCATCCACAGCCTCCTTGGGCAACCTGTTCCAGTGCGTCACCACCCTCTGGGTGAAAAACTCCCTCCTAAGATCCAACCTAAACTCCACTGTCTCAGTTTATGGCAGTGCTGGAAACAGATCCAAGATTTTCCCCTCAAAGTGGGGCTTCCTGTGCGGCGCCATCTGGATCTGCCAATCCCCAAACATGACTGAATAGCAAAATTCCCTGGTTTTATTTGTAACGGTTCCTCCAGAAGGCGGCTACTTAGATATATTGAAATCTCTCCCCTGCTCAGCCAGTTGTTTGTATCTAATAATGATACTTTGAGGAAAGAAATACTGTAATTTTGACTTCTGCTCTCTGCTTTTATTGTTGAGGCTGCACCTGAAGAAACGCCTTTTTTAATGAAAGAAACCAGTGTTTATTTTCCTCATCATGCTGGCATCATCCCTGGTGTTGATGGGGAGTTCTCGTTTCTAATGAAGCTATTAAAACTGCTGCCAGTAATTAGCGTCTCTTTAAGATCTGCTTTTGCATTTGAATATCACTTTATCAAGAAGTGTAGGGGAAGAGGAGCTGCTGGCCTGAAACATATAGAACACGACTTGCCATTAGGTTGTATAAGCTGGCCCTTGGTGCAGCACAGCTTAAATTCACTGATCACTAAACTGACTTGGAGGTGCAGCAAGCATACCCAGGTGTCACATTTATAGGGCTTTCCTTTTTTTTGCTTTATTGGATGACTGCTGCTTAACAAGCAGAGCCTGGTGTCCAAAGCTTGTCCTGCAGTAAAACAGACCATAACAGTCCCCATCTCGGGGCCTTACTGTATCTTTGGCACCTTGTATTGAGGAAATAAGCAGTGTGGGATGGGATGCTCCCTCCTGCCAACCCGGAAGGCCTGGGTTTGGATTTTGGCATCACACAGCAATTCCCAAAGGAATGACTGCTGTGCGCCATGCAGTTGGATGGGCTGCTCCATCGCTCCCCGTGGTTTGTCAGTGCTGGTGTAAATGCCTTCATAAAACCCTCATGTAATCCTCTTAGTCAAGCTAAAAATATGCAGGGCTTTATTTTTGTGTTTATGAAGATTTTATCCTGGGTAAGGTTGTGTTTGCTTCCAATAGATGCACGTGGTATCCATCTGTTTTGGCAACATTTGTGTAGGGTATTATGCCCTATCGAGATCTCTGGAATTGACTGTAATTCCCGCTTGAAATGGTTTAAATGACATTTCTGCTCCGAATTTAATGGCGTTATATTATACACATATTATATACATTATATAAAGGCTGCTAAAATGTATTTCATGTTTGGTATCATGCTGAGATGGTGGCCCCAATGGTTTAGGCTGGGGGTGGCTCTGAGCTCCGTGTGCAGCCAACAGGTTGGGGAATCTCAATCTGAGAGCAATGGGAAAGCTTCCCAATGGAATACAAAAGATGCCAGCACCTGCTCTTAACACAGAAAGAAAATCCCAACTCTTTGTATCTCACAGTCAAGATATCCCAAGATAAAAAGCTGTGATAAGCTTTCCATCAGAACAAAACCTTATGGCTGAGAGTCCCTGAAGCCAAAATATGTAGGAGGTAGGTTAGGTTTAGGGGTGCAGCTTCAGAACTGAGAGCTCAGCTGGTTGGGCTTCATCACATCTGTGCATGTTGGACCTTGTGTTTCTTAAGGAATCGTGTATATCACGTCAGAAATGGGGCTGCAGTGAATTATTGGAAGGCAGATTTCTTATATCTATCCTTGTCCAAGGCCAGGTTGGACAGGGCCCTGGGCAACCTGATACAGTGCCTGATGTAGTGCTTGGCAGCCCTGCCCACAGCTGGGGGTTGGAATGAGGTGATCTTTGAGGCCCCATCCAACCAAAGGCGTTTAGTGAATCTCACCTGTCAGGGGGAGGTGGGGGCTGACACCTGTATCAGAGAGAGTTAATCACCAGCATTGGCTGAAGTGTTGGGGTCTGAGTGTGGCCACGGGTTTGTTTGTAGTCGGTCAAAGTCTGTGTTCTGATTTTGTCAGAGAAAGAGGGTGGCTGCTTGACGGGAAAGGACAAGGTCAGGAAACTTAAGATTATCTGAAATGCAGCTTTCCATCCCTGTTCTCCATGTGGGTTTTGTGAAGTGGAGTATAGCGAGGCTCCAGTAGCCGATTCAGATGTTTCAACTAACTCTCATGCATTGGAATCTTGCACATAAATGCAAAGGATTTCTCAGCCTGCTGGATTGCAGGCTTGGACCCAGTGAGCAGAGCCTCTCATCTTGGCTTTGAGGCGGCTGTACTGGGCTGGGAGCACCCAGGTAAGGATCCCCTCCAGCTCCCCTGCTTCCATTTTATGCCAACAAGCTCATCTGAGCGGCTGACACAAAGTAGTTCATTCCAAGGCCATGTGCACAGCTCTGCTGCTGCGGCTGCATCTCTCTCCCATGACTGGTGAGATGTGTTTGCACATCAGCACGCTTTCACCTTGCAGATGGCCACACCGAGCCAGCAGCACCTGCACGCAGCTGTCCTGACTCAACAGCTTTCTGCTTCTCCTGCTGGATCGTCCCTTTTCCCCAAAGGAGAGGTGGTGCAATGATGCACAAGCTGGGTGAGCACTATGTGCATGAAGTAGGTGCTCTGTGCTCACTCTCATTTCTAAAGGACTGCTTTTGGGGGCTTGAAGGAATGGGTTGACTTTTCTTATCCAAGTCTAATTAAAACGAGTTTCAAGTGCTCTCTCAGCTTAATTTTGAGCACTTAAATGTTTGTTGAGGATTGGTTTATTAATACGTAGGATATATCAGAGATATATTCACAAAGGGGTGCAATGAAGACCTGAATTTAGGCAATTATTCCTCTTCTGAAAGTTAGATGAACTTGTTAGCTCCAGCTGATCTTTGTGTGGTTTAACCTCAGCCCGGGGCGATTGGTTCTTCAGTTTTCTGTTCCTTTTCCTTTTGGACTCTACTTGCTTCTAATGCTCTTAATGCTATAATCGAGGTTCCTGAGGAGCCAACGTTGAATGTAAGATGACCAGCTCCTTACTTAGAAGTGAGGCACTGGTCTTATTCAAGAGGAGAGCAGAATATGGGCAGCATGACCGCATGGCTCCAGCCCCTGCACACAGGTTTTGTAACTGCCATGTCAGGAATGCTTCTTATCTATCCTCTGCCTCCAGCCACATGCAAATTCTGTTTCTTTAAAGTGATTTAGAAAAAGAAAAGAGAAAAAAAGACGGAACCTTGCAGTACAGCTACAGGCTTAGTGTTCCAGGTAGGTGTGGAGCAAGAGCTAGATTTGGTCCCCAGTACAGTCTCAGCACAGGAGCACGATGTACTGATAAGCTCAGAAACTACTGCAAGCAAAGCTAAACTGTTTAAGAAGACTTCTGCAAAGCTCAGAAGTGCTTTTCTTTTTGAAAGGATAGCTGTCAGTTCAGGTTGATAAATACTAAAGTTAAACTCAGTCTTTATTGCACATAAGTAGGAAAGCGTCTGCAATGGGATCTGGCAGTCTTGGAATGCTTTGCTAAGCACCTCAGCTACAGCAGGAGTTGCTGAGTGCATGGGCTTGGTGGCCCGTGTTGTTTGAGGATGCTGTGCAGAGACCAGTGCTCTGCTCTCCCAGCTTGCTCACACTGTGGCATCATGGTAAAGAAAGCTCGGGGGTCCTGCAGTGCCTTACCATGCTCTGCTGTAGCAGATTTGGGTGCACACATGTATGAATCATAGAATGATTTGGGTTGGAAGGGCCCTTTAAGATCATCTAGTTCCAACCCATCTGCTATAGGCAGGGACATCTCCCTCTAGACCATACTGCTCAAGCCCATATATGTATATATATGTGTGTACACGTGTATACATATATTTATATGAGTCAGTAACTAAATGCTGGTAGGCCTCTGTAATTAGGGCTGTTAACACAAGAAGTAAACAGCTGCACAAACATTTTAACAGTGATCCTTGTTTATTCTGCAGTTTTGGCTGCGTACTTTTGACATAAAAAATGCTAAAAGAAAACCAAAACCAAAACCAACTATAGAGCCCTTTTTTATGCAGTAGGGACTCGGAGCTCCCCTTGCATGCCCATGGACAGGTGCTATCTACTGCTGAAGGACCACGTTGCTCAGACTGCCCCCAGAGCCATTGTAGGACAGGGAGGAGTAGTTTAGTAAAGGAATGGATGCTGCCTTGATTATTTTTGCCTCTCTTTTGGGTGGGAAGGAAGCAAAGGATGAGGCAAAGAGATGCACACTGTTGTGTTCAGAAATCCTAGTTGCTCATCGTGGGTGATGCTAAGCAGAAGGAGTGAGCAGAGCCTGGTCTCTCATGGCAGGCATTGGATTGGAAGCGTCTTTGGCAGCCCGCTGCAGCCTTGCTTATGATGTTGGGGAACGCAAAGAGTTCTGTTTGACTTCCCCTTCCGTAAGGCTGTGTAACAAGGCTAAATGACTGTGTGGCAGGTCTTAGTGAATTAGCTACAAGTGAAAGCTTTGCTTTGTTATAGCAGGGCCTGAATGCATCTTACCACGCCTTTAGCAAACTGCATTCCTCTCCAGGTGCTTTGTAGCATCAAAACGAGCTCGTTAGCTAGAAGCTTCACCCTCTGTTTGTGCACTTCGTTTTTAAGGTTTTACTTATTCAGATGTTTCAGTGCCTTGGTTAATAGTGATGTTCCAGAGTCCTCTTGGATGAAAGCAGCTTTTAAACACCATCATATAGGAAGGCTGTAGGGGGAGAGGAGTGGCACAGCGCGTGCAGCTCTGACCGCGTTGTTTTTCAGTCTGCAATAGTTTCTTCTGACTTCACCCAGAGACTGCAGCGGTGATGTCAGCCAGGATCCAGCGTATGTTCTGTCTGTCAGCCCTGTGATGGATTACGCTGAGCTTTGCCAGAGTCATAAACTGCCTGGAGATTGTAGTCAGTCGGTGGTGGAATCTCGCAGAGCAGGAGCCAAAAGCTGAGAACTTCAGGAGAAGCCTCTTGAAGAGTAATCTGAGGCTGAAACCTTCCTGCTGCTGTGAGATGTTCCGTCAGGTTCCATCCCTGGATACCAAGAGGGTGAAACTACTTATTCACAGCGTCATCATGGGGGCATCACCACCGCTTCCAGTCCGCATGCTTTCAACATGTTGGCTCAACAGGTTTGTGTAATGATAGGGTTTGTGCCATTATAACTACAACACCATGAAGTTGTTTATTTAGAAAAAGCTCTAAGAGAAAGATGGTGCAAAAAGGAAGAACAGACACGTTGCTACCAGTGAATAGGGTTTGTTTGTTTGCTTTTGACAGGAGAAGGGGGAATGATTTTAAACTAAGACAGGAGGTTTAGGTTGGTTATTAGGAGGGAGTTTTTCACTCAGATTGTGGTGATGCACTGGAACAGGTTGCCCAAGGAGGCTGTGGATGCTCCATCCCTGCAGGCATTCAAGGCCAGGCTGGATGTGGCTCTGGGCAGCCTGGGCTGCTGGTTGGTGACCCTGCACACAGCAGGGGGTTGGAATCTGATGGTCACTGTGGTCCTTTTCAACCCAGGCCATTCTATGGTTCTATGATTTTTAATCAGTGTTAAGACACCGTCAGATAAACTTGATTTTCATGGAGCTGCACTGGGTGTCAGGAGCACTCGGAGTCCAAAATGTGCCCCATGAGTTTGGAGTTCAGACAGTTGATGCAGGTAGCAAGGCGCTAGGGCCAGGAATATTGGTATAGCCTAAGTTATGAAATGCACTGCAGAAGGTGCCTGCTAATTGCCAGAAGCAGTGTGTGCGAGCAGCAAGTGGAAAGGTGGAGCGTAACTGCTCGCATTGCCTGTGAGGAGCTGGATGGAGAGGAGCTAAGTGGTCAGATCTGATGGGAGTGAGAGCATTAGGGTTGTGAAGAGTGGGCTTTGAGATACGGGGTGGTGGGAGCAGAGAAGACGGTCTCAGATGGGATAAGTGAGTCAGTGAGTTCAGGAAGCTGCAATTTTACCCTCCGAGGTGCATAGTGAGGAGCTGCTACAGGTAGGGGGGAATGCTGGAGGGTGGAGAAGAGACCTATCAGCAAAAAGTGCAGGGAAATGCTCCCAGGCTGAGGCAGCTGAAGCTATTAGGCACTGAGATGTTACTTACACTTAGAGAGTGGGCTTTTAAAGAAGTTAAATTAATGGCAGCCTTCCATCATCAGGGTAAGATTCAGGTGGGGAACAGCCAGCCTGTCCCTTAGCCTGTGTGCCTTGGATATTTGGGATCGACGGTCCCAAAACAGAACGTTTTTAGGTTGTTTCGGGTCTTAGCCAAAATTTCGGTAGGAAGCAAACATGAATTTTAGTTGCGAAAGAAGTTGAGAAACGCATTTGTCAAAACTTGTTTTAAAGCTAAATAAATTCTGGTGTCTCAAGTGGTGTTTCTAAAATAGTAAGGCTGGCATTAAGCCATAGGAGGTGTGAACTGTACAGAAACGAGTACAATGGGAAAATAAGAGCAATTAGCTGCTTTTTAATAGTGAGGAATTTAAAAAGTAACAATTCTGGCTATTTGCCTGCAAGATTTTGTGGATTGGGAGCAAAACAAACCAGGCAGCACGAAATAGCCCTTAAACACACAAATCTTCATGCCTAAATTTATAGCGTGTATAAAGTACAGGTTTCCTAACAGGCAGTTTTATCAGCGGCGGAGGCTTCATTGCCTCATTTAACAAAGCGCTTGTGAACAGACTATGGGAACAGCCCTGCTTTTGTGGTGAGATGAGCTCATAGAGATGTTCCCTCTCATATCTGCTTGTGAATTATGTTTTCTGACAGATAAAGAGCGTGTATATATGTTTTATCTATTTGTCTGTCTTATCTGTCCAGAGATCTGTCTGTAGAGAGATCCGCTCCCCCATCTCTGTGGAAAGCCATCTCTATAGAGATCCGTCCTATAGATCTATCATATAGAGATGGACTTCTGTATAGGATGGACCGCCCCCATCTCTCTAGAGATCCATCTCTCTGAAGATCCATCCCTCCCATCTCTGTAGAAATAGAGATTCATCCTATAGAGATGGATGCCTGTATAGAGATAGGGGGTCCATCCTATAGAGATCCATCTCTGTAGAGATCCATCTGTAGAGATCCATCCTACGGAGATGGACCCCTGTATAGGATGGACTCTCCATCTCTTTAGAGATCCAGCCTCCCATATCTATAGACATCCATTTGTATAGATATCCATCCTATAGAGATGGACCCCTGTACGGGATGTACTTTCCCTCTCTATCGGGATCCATCCTCTCATCTCTATAGCAGTGTATTCAGCCATCTCTGTAGAGATCCATCTGTCTGCACACGAAGCCTTAACGAAGGGGGAATGCCAAATCAAACGAACTGCTCCAAAATACTCCTGTCTTGCTGCCCGTAACTAACCATCCTAGACCATCTTGATGAAAGCCCCGCTGAGCCCTTTCTTCAGCAGTCAGCATGCAAAACGCTCTTGTTCTCATTAGAAAAATAACCCCCACAAAACGATAATCTTATCTCCAGCCGATATATGTGTCCCAAAGAGGAAACTGGGATTTAATTCTGCGCAGTCAACTTCCTGCAGCGCCCAGCGCCGTGGAGCTGCGGCCACAGCCTAACCCACTTCTTTTCAGCATGTTTGTGCTGAGCACACAAAAGGCGGCCCCGCTGTTTTCTTGCTTGCAGAATAGAGATGAGATGCACGGAAAAATGAGCAGCCAGCGAGATCTTGAAAAATGAGGGATCGGAAGGAGGCACGGGCGAGATATTCAGACGGTCTGAGTGCTTTTAATCATTACCCCCATTGAAATCTCTCTGCAGCATTTCCTTTGGCTGATTCAGCACTACCTAAAAGTTACCCTGCATTAGAGATGGGGGCTGCAAAGTGTGCAACTGAAACTCATTGCTGCCGTATGGGAGCACCCCACTATTGAAATTATCAGACAGCTGATAGGGACTTAAGATGTCGAAGCTTTCCTACTCGAATCCCAAGCACTTGCAATGCAGAGGCTAGCAAGCTAAGGGGCTTGGAATGCTGTAATCATTGCTAATGAAGTGATAGAGTTGTAATATTGCAGTGCTGCTGCTTCGTTAGAAGAGAAGGAGGCTTAGATCCCGAGCTGTCTTATTGCAAGTCCTTTTCAAAACGGAATGGAATCAAGTTGTGTGCGGGATTCTCAGTCAAAGGGATTCGTATTGCAAAAGGAAGATAGCCAGTAAATAGGTAGGGAAATCAATCATTATGTGATATAAATACACAACATCATGATTGGAGCAAAATGAACAAGGCAAAAAGAGTTAAAAAGGAGGCAGGATAGATTGGCAGAAGGTCACGGAACCTCAATAAGGAAAACAGGGTAAGAGCCTACAAATAATTGGCTTTAATCTTCAGGAGGCTTTAGATGGTAACCCGAGTCATCGTTACACTGGTGCGATATGCTCGGCTGCTTTAAAAAGGCCCTTTTTTGGAGGGATCTGGATGACTGATAATAAGCAGCGAGAGTGGAAACTGTGAGCGGTGCCACACTCAATACAAAAGGAGGAATTAAGGAGAGAGAAGTTTCAAGAGCCTGGAATGGGAGGTTGTAGTGGCAAGAGCTCTGTCACAAAACCTCCCTTGAGTGCAGAAGGCGTTTAAGAGCATAAATCAGTGCTGAGAAATCCCTGCGGAGCTGAGTGCTGGTCTGGCACCAAAAACATAAAGGGAAAAGGGTAAATATCTGTCCCTGATCATCTGCAAGTAACTCCTTGGCATCGAGATGTTTTGTCTTGTGGTAGGCGTCAGGCATCCTGACCTTTGGGAAGAGCAGCCTGTCCCTCTTGGAGAGCCCCCTAGTGTGGGAAGCCACTGGTGCTGCTGTGGGGATGGCATCTGTGCAGGGCTTGGGCAGCCCCTGTGTTCTGATCTCCCGGATACTACTTGAGGGGCGAGTGAGAGCTGACAACCCCTGGATGAGGCCCCATCCATCCCTGGAGGCATTCAGGGCCAGGTTGGATGGGGTCTTGGGCAGCCTGATCTGGTGAGAGGCAAACCTCTTCATGACATGGGATTGGAGCTTGGTGACCATCAGTTCCTCCCAACCTAAGCCATTCTATGAAGATGGTCAAAAAGACCATTTCCTGAGCTATTGCTGCCCCTGTTTGTAGGGGTCTGGGAGCTTCATTCATTGCCAGCTGGGCAGGAAGGCTGCAGGCATGGGAGGGTCCAATCAGTAATTAGAGCATGGAGCAGCAGGTGGATGCTTCTGTAGGCATGCAGAAGTGGAGCCTGGCTGGCATGTGGCTCTTGCTGCATCCACACCTCTGTTTAAAAGCAGTGACCCACTTTATGGAGCACATGGTGTTGCTGCTACACTTCAGGGCTCATGGGAGCCACCTCCATCTCCCCGCTCCTGTGCTGGGGATCCATCAGATGATCCATGGATAATGACCCAACGCCGGTATGTGGACTTTGCTCAGGGAATTCACAAGCTCAACACACGCCCATGCGAAGCTCATAGAATGTATTCAAGCTTTCTTAATGCCAGCGACAAGTGTTTAATTGCTTGGTGCTTTCAGTTGCCCATATGGGTCTGCAGCACGTGGTCGAGCCTTTAAAGTGTGGTTTCAAAATAGCAATCCCTTGGGGAAATGCCTGTTTGCTGCGCTGAGAGCAGAGCCTTGGTTTATGGAGCATGGGAGCCTCGTGCCTTTTGTAAACAGGCAGAGATGCTTACTAAGCTGCTGCCTGCTTGTCTGCATAACAAAGATGGGAGTTATGCAGTGGGTGTAGAAAAAGGGTGTGACGCGCACTTTAACCTATTAGGCTTGCTTAAATCTGGGGAAAGGGGCTTGTGCTGGATTAATCAGGGCAGCTATCTGCGTGCTGGGTTCATCTCCATGGGTGCAGTGCTGAACGTTTTACTGGAGGGCTTGAGCACACGGCATCAGAGGAGAATGAGGTTTGATGGATGGAGCACTTGCTGGGTAGTCGCACTCAGGGAGTTGTGGGCAATGGCTCAGCATCCAAGTGGAGACCAGTGACAACATTGGCATTCCTCAGGGATCATTGTTGGGACCAGTGCTATGTAACTTGTTTGTAGGTGACATGGGCAGTGGGACTGAGTGCACACTCAGCAAGTCTGCAGATGATGCCAACCTGAGTGGTGGTGTTGGCATGCTAGAGGGAAGAGGTGCCATCCAGAGGGACCTGGGCAAGCTGGAGAGGCTGGAGTTCAACAAGGCCAAGTGCAGGGTCCTGTGCCTGGGATGGCGCAATCCCAAGCACAAATACAGGCTGGTTAGAGAATGGCTTGAGAACAGCCCCGAGGAGGAGGATTTGGGGTGTCAGGTAATAAAAGACTCGACATGAGCTGGCAATATGTGCTTGAAGCCCAGAAGGCCAACTGTATCCTGGGCTGTATCAATGGAAAGGTGACCAGCAGGGCAAGGAAGGTGATTCTGCCCCTCTGCTCTGCTCTCCTGAGACCACACCTGGAGTACTGTGTCCAGTTATGGAGGCCCAGAACAAGAAGGGCATGGAGCTGCTGGAGCAGGTCCAGATGAGGGCCATGGGGATGGTCGGGGTTGGAGCACCTCCCCTATGGGGACAGGCAATCTGGAGAAGAGAAGGCTCTGAGGAGACCTCATAGCAGCTTTCCAGTACCTGAAGGGGCCTATAGGAAAGCTGGGGAGGGGCATTTTGTAAGGACATGTAATGATAGGATGAGGGGAAATAGCTTTAAACTGGAAGAGGGCAGATTTAGACTGGGTATCAGGAAGGAATTCTTTACAGTGTGGATGGTGAGACACTGAGCAGGTTGCCCAACGAGGCTGTGGATGCCCCCTCCATGGAAGCACTCAAGGCCGGGCTGGATGGGCTGTGAGCAAGCTGGGCTAGAGGGAGGTGTCCCTGCCTACAGCAGGGGGCTGGAGCTACATGAGCTTAGAGGTCCCTTCCAACCCAAACCATTCTGTGATTGCTTCCCAACAGTTATGGTTTGGTGGCTTGCAGGGGCGCCAGTCCTAAACTATTGAAGGGTTTTGGGTACTCACATTCACATTTTGGTTTGGAGACGTTACTTTCTCAGTTGTTAGTTATTTTTTTGAAGCACTGAGTGAGAGCCAGCAAACCACTGTTGACTTGATACGGCTTCCGTACATGGACAGCTGTAGGCCCTGATAGGGACCACTAATATGCAATTGGTGGCCTGTTGTATGGCAGAATCTCCTTTTGGTAATGCTGTGGATCTCAGGGTATGTTTCTGCCTTTATCTTCTGATGCATAGGTAGCATGTGGGTATTTTTTGCAGTAAATCAGTGGCTGTAAGCGTCAGCCTTTGACACACAACTGATAACTTTCCCCTAAGTTATTTTTCAGTCATCCCTGATGCTGTGCCTCTGTGTGAGTAATCTTACAGAGGAGAAGCCCGGGCAGAACAAATTTACTGTTGCAGATTATGGGGAAATTAAATCAAGGCGAACTGTGGAGCCTAGGCTTCAGAAATTAAAATCTCCAGTTGCTGACTCAATTAGAACGTAATTACTTGGAGGTCCTGGCAGGAAAGAGCCAGTTTGTGTTGTCGGGCAATAGCGAGCTGAGAAGTCCTCCCCGGGCAGCTCCGGGTGCGTGATTTCCATGCAGGATCCCTTTGGGTGCTGAGTGGGGCTCCCAAAGCACAGGCTGTCCTGTCTGACCTGCTGAGCCACTTTCTTCTGCTTGCGGCCTTGGGGCCGCGCTTGGCATTTTTATAAGTGGATTTGTTCAATGATTATCGAGATAGAAATCCATATTGCAGCGTCCTGGAGCCTGCTGCAGTTTTGCTGCTGCCTTTCCCTCTAAAGATCCTTTTCCTTTGCTAAGTTGCCAGCAATAAGCTCACTTCTGTTTTGTGTTAGCGCGCGAAGATCTCTTTTTTCAAGAGAACAAGGTTTTAACTATTTTATTAACTGGTAACACAACCCATGCTGGCTTTTAGTAAGAAGAAACAAAAGCGAAATTACCGGTTAAAGTGAGTAAAGCACCAAAAAAGAGTAGCGCATAAATGTGTTTAATATACCCGGCGCTGTAATGAAATATTCTAATTGCAGAGTCCCTGTTCCAGAGCACGAGCTGTGTTGACATTTAACTCCCAGGTGATTTCCCAGTGCAGGCAGCTAAGGGGGAAAAAAAAACAGAGGCTTGCAAGCTGAGCAGATCTGACATAAGTAAGGCAGAGGCAAGTAGTTCTGAACATAAGGCTGCACACTGAATTCGCTTTTCTTTATGCACCCAGATTCATATGGCTTGTCTTACTGAAACTCAGGGCTCTTGGTTGCATTGTTGCACTGAGGGCTTGGCACACCTAGCATTTGTCTGTATTAACCACACAAAATCCTCTGGCACGGGCAGGAGAAGATCCATCCGTGCAGCTCCGCGAGCTGTGTCCTCACAGCATCCTTCCTCTCCCATCTGCTGATGACTGGCAAGTGTGACCTGTGCTGTAGCTCCATGGAACGAGGTTTTTATTTGCGTGCCTTTGCGGCAGTGATAACATGGTATATGAGAAGTAGATGGGCATCGCATTTTTGTTCTCGGATAACTCGAGGTGTTACATTCCTTTAATGTATGCTGTATGTTCCCTTTTCTTTGCTGCTCTCTGCTTTCTGAAGCTCAATATGTGCCTGTCCCACTGTGTGCAGCACAGCCAGCGCCTGGTATGGGCAGCTCATAGACTTTGTTAGTGCTTCAGATATCACAGAACAGAATCATAGAATGGCCTGGGTTGAAAAGGATCGCAGTGACCATCCAGTTCCAACCCCCTGCTATGTGCAGGGTCACCAACCAGCAGCCCAGGCTGCCCAGAGCCACATCCAGCCTGGCCTTGAATGCCTGCAGGGATGGGGCATCCACAGCCTCCTTGGGCAACCTGTTCCAGTGCGTCACCACCCTCTGGGTGAAAAACTTCTTCCTAAGATCCAACCTCAACCTCCTCTGCCTCAGTTTAAAACCATTCCCCCTTGTCTTATCACCATCCATGCTCACAAACAGCTGTTCCCCCTCCTGTTTATACGCTCCCTTCAAGTACTGGAAGCCATAATGAGGTCTTCCTGGAGCCTTCTCTTCTCCAAGCTAAACAAGCCCAGTTCCCTCAACCTTTCCTCATAGGAGAGGTGCTCCAGCCCTCTGATCATCCTAGAATATTATTAGATAATTTGGATATAATTTGAAGATAGGACCTCAGCTGCTGATTTGCAGTGCTGACAGGATGTGTTGGCCTCTTTCTATGGGATGTGTTTGTGGTGAAAGATTTGGTGGCCAGCTATGGGTATGAAGGGTCAGGCCTGACAGAAAACAACCAATGAACAAAGCATGAAACAACCCCTATATAAACCAACAAAACAAGCCCAACCCCACAGACAGCAGCTTGGTGAGGAGCTGAAAGCAGTGTGGCTGGGAGGGCTGACTTTGGCCTTGTTAGCCCTTAGGGTTACCTGACTTTTTGGTGTGTTTTAGGTGGAGTACATTGATTGCTGGTGTTGGTCAGTGTTGATTGCAGGTATTGCAGGAGGGAAGATGGAAACACTTGAGATGAGACTTCTGAGTTGCTTTTGGTTCCCACCTAGAGAAAGGTTGATTCAACATAGGATGGGGAGAATTCAGATGGCTGGAGAAGGCCTTGAGGAAAAGATAACCTCAGCATGGTAGGGGGAATGTGGAAAATCTCAGGGTGTATCCTCATAGCTGGGCATTATATCATTTCAGACTTTTCCTCCTAGCTCCCATGCTATGTGTGATAGCTTGAGGTCCAGGAGGCAGCTTCTGCCAGCAGCACCCATGGTCCCTCCTGCACCAGCAGCCTCACGGTGCTCTGATCCAACAGTGTGTCATTGACCATAGAGTGCATCCACACAGAACGAAACAGAAGGAGAAATTAGTGAATAGTCTCAGCACAGCATTCCTGCTGCGGAGCCTCTTGTCTTGCCTGCTCGGTTTGCACAGTTCCATTACATCTGCATTACTACTCCCCTGCTGAACAGACCTGCTAGGATGATTTCATATTCTTTTAAAGATGTAAAGTCTTTGAACAAGCCTAGAATTACGGTGATGTCAGGCTGCATTTTCATTATAGCTCTCATACTTTTTTCCCCCCCCCCCTGCAACACAAGAAGTCAGAAGAGGGTAAAGAGAACATATTCTTGGCGGCTGAAGCGCTCGGCAATCTGGAGTTATTTATATGTTTGGAATGCAGAAGAATGCAATCGTAAAATATTAATACTGCTTTATAAAACACAAAGCAAAACTAGTTTTAATGCCGAGCAAAAGAAGGAATTGAGTTAAAAGACACCAAAAGGCTGAAACAAGGATGTAGATGGAGAAGCCGACAGGAAAACCGATGTGGTGGTGGAATGGCATCTCCAAGGGGTCGAGCACCTGGAGACAACTTGGGATGCCCCAGGAGCTCTGGTTCATTTGGAGCTGCTCGGGGGCAGGATCTCTTCAGCTCATGTTCTTCCGCTCAGCACTAAACAAATATTTGTGCTCGTGTTTATCATCGTGTTAGAAAATTCGCAGCGATTCTGTATCATCAGTAATAGTGCTTTTAAGTAGATTATGTGATGGTGTTTACACAGCCTGTTTGTCCTGGAGAATTGGTTCTGTCTCAGCCAGGCTCCGCAGCAGCGTGCTGCTCGGCATTCTGGCCTTCTGACTTTGGAGCTCCCAAGCCTCGTT